>NC_088197.1:3417949-3734199 GCF_028769735.1 Zonotrichia leucophrys gambelii | reverse complement strand
AGTCCAGGTCCAGGCTGCCCTCGCTGCTGGAGACGCTGCTGTTGCTGTTGGTGCGGCCGGCCTTGCGGTTGGGCACCCAGTGGTACGGAGCCCGGGCGTCCCGCCGCGCCTTCCGCCGCAGCCGCTTCTGCTGCAGCAGCAGCTGCAGCCGCTCCACCTTGCAGCGCGTGGCACGGTTCTCCGTCTGCCGCAGCCGGTCCCCTGCGAGGGAAAAGGGGAAAGGGGGTCACAAGGGGTGCCATGGGGGGATATGCCAGCCTCCAGCTAGCCCTGCGTGGCACGGACATGTGGGTGTCCCCTGTAGCAGGAACGGAGGAGGATGGGTCATGGTGGGGTGCCCTGATCTACAGCCCAGCAGGTAGCACCCAATGGCACACATCCCCTGAAGCAGGTGCCCTTCAAAAGGGGAAAGGGGGTCACAGAGGGCTGCCATGGGGGGAGATGGCACCCCCAGGCAGTCCCATGTGGCACAGACATGTGGGCATCACTGTAGCAGGAATGAAGGAGGTTGGGTCATGGTGGGGTGCCCTGATCCACAGCCCAGCAGGTAAGTTCCAATGGCACAGGTAAATGGACACACCTAGAGCAGGTGCCCTCCAAAAGGGGAAAGGGGGTCATGGAGGGTTGCCATGGGGGGATATGCCAGCTCCACATGGCACAGACATGTGGATGTCCCTGTAACAGGCAGGGTGTCCCCTGTAATGGAGCAGGATGGGTCATGGTGGGCACCCTGATCCACAGCCCAGCAGGTAGCCCCCAATAGCACACACCCCTAGGACAGGTGCCCTCCAAAACTAAAGGGGTGAGGGTGGCCTAACCCACATACTGGGGGGATCACGGAGCCCCCCATGGCACAGTCCATTGGATATCCCAAAAATACGGTGCCCACCACAGCACCAGGCTGATCCCCAGAGGCCTACAGTCATTTTTTGGGGTGCAGGGCTCCCACCACAACACCCCCTCTATCCCGCTGGATGGATGGAGGGCAGCCCTCCATCCATCCCCTGGAAGACCTGGTCACACCAGCAGGGGCTGGAGCCACCCCCTGTGGGGACCTGGGCCACCCCTAACTAGGAAAGAAGGAAGAGCAAACCCTGAGGGGGCTGAGCCAGCGCTGGTGGTTTCACTTCTTTCCTCTAAGCAAATCACAGGGGGTCTGGTGTGGGTGCCTGCGACACTTTCCGGCCCCAGGGCCCACAGGTGTGCACCCAAAAATGCTGGGGGAGCTGCAGCCATGCTCTGGCCAGGCCCACCTTCACCCCCAGTGTGGGGAGATGGGGTTGGAAAGAAGGAGCCACAGCCTGCGTGACCCCAAAACCTCTGCCCACACAGCGGGGACAGGCCCTGAGCTCTGGGGCAGCACGGACACCACAGCCACCTGCCACTCCTCCACACCCCCACCCACACAGGGACGCGCTGTCCCCACAGGGCTTGGCAGAGATGACAATGCAGGGTGGGTGGGGGGACCTCCCTGAGTTCGCAGGGGTGCTGATTGCCACTGAACACACAACCCTCCTGACTGACACCTGTCAATCATCCCGTTCCTAATCCCTCTCTGCTCATCCCAGCCATGCACCAGGGACCCCCAGGAGGCGCCAAGCTCACACCCCAAGCGAGGGCAGCCAGACTCACCACTGGGCTTGCACATCCGGATCTGGCTTTGGCACTGGACGACGGGGTGCAGGGTGGGGGCGGCGGCCGCCGGCAGCGGCTCTGAGGTAGTTTTGCTGGCGAGGTCTGGAGAGGCAGGCGGCGAGGAGGAGGAAGAGGAGGAGGAGGAGGAGAACTGCGTCTGGCAGCGGAGCTGTGTCAGGGACTGGGGCATGCCCTGGTAGTGTCTCGTGGCGCTGAGGAGGTCGTTGAGGATCTGCAGGATGGTGCCGATGTCCCGCCGCGGCCGCCCGCTGCTGTCCTGGCAGTTGGGGTGCAAAGTGCCTGGAGGGGGGGGAGAAGTGGGTGTGAGACAAGCAGCCCCCCTAAATCCACAGCTCCATTGCCCCCCAGTATCCCCCCAGAGCCCCCAGGCAGCTCAGGGGGGCAGCACGTACCGGAGAAGGTCCCTGAGAAGACCCCAGGAGCGTGGTTGACAAAGCTCTCGATGACCGCCCCGGGCTTGCGCGATCGGGCCGAGGGGGCCGGGCTGCTGCCCGGGGAGCTGCTGCTGCGGGAGCCACAGTCCACCTGCGAGGGGAAAACACAGGATCAGCCTCGGGACAGGGGTCTGCTGGGGCACACAACCCTGCTCCTCCTGACCTTCTTCCACCCCGCAAAAAGTCAGGTCAGGAGAGCCCAGATAGGGAACAGGCACCCCTGGCATTCAAGGAACCACCCTGGGGGTCCCAACAGGCTCCCTACCCTGCTGTGCAAAGGGGAAAGGGAAGCAACAGCAGCAGCTCCTGTCCACCCATGGGGACAGGCAAGGTGTGAGGACAGGCAGGGTAAGAGCTAGCTTGGGTTACACCCTGTCCTTGAGCCCCTCCCTGGGACCTGGGGACATCCTGGAGGCCAAACTGGGGACAACCCATTTCCACACATGAGGAAACCAAGGAAGGGCCAGGCTGAGCTGGAAAAGCCACAGCTTCACCCCCCTTTCCCAAAGCTCCCCGGACATCCCCCAGCCTCACCTCTGAGCAGGAGGAGACCACGCTGCTGTTCACCGTCTGCGTGCTGGCCCCGTGCGACCGGAACATGCCGGCGGTGACAGGAGCGGCGTGAGGGGCGTTACAGTACACAGGAGGGGCTGGCGGGGTGGGCGTGGGGCTGGGGGCCGGGCTCTGCTGGCACGAGGGCACCACGGGGATGCGGGCGAAGCCGGAGCCGCCGGCACCGTGCAGCGTCCGGCAGTGGGGGCTGGCGCCGGCGCCCGCCTCGCCCCGGCTGGCAATGAGGTGTCGGTGCTGGAGCTGCCCCGTGCTCTGCTGGGCCGCCAGCTGCAGCTGCACGAACATCATGTGGTCACCCACACGCAGGGCCAGGGTCAGCGGCGACCGGCCCGACAAGAAGTC
Organism: Zonotrichia leucophrys gambelii; assembly: GCF_028769735.1. Taxonomy (NCBI): domain Eukaryota; kingdom Metazoa; phylum Chordata; class Aves; order Passeriformes; family Passerellidae; genus Zonotrichia; species Zonotrichia leucophrys. The sequence continues at coordinate 3,731,194 of NC_088197.1, read as the reverse complement.
GTTGACCTGGGGAGAGATAGAGAAAAGGGATCCTCATCAGTTGTGGCACAAGCAGTGGGGTGGGGATTGCCCCCATGGTGATGTAGTTGCCCCTACAGGTTTCCCTTGGCTACAGGGATGGGTCACTGGGGCACAGAAGGGGTGACCCCCTCTCACAGCCCTTCCCAGGCCCTCACCCGTGCCAGGCTGGCACACGAGCCCAGCTGCCGTCCCCACACGACCCCAGCCCGGTGCCAGCTCTGTCAGCTGATGGTGCTGGAGGGTGTTTTTCTTCCTTCTGCCCTTCCTGCCCTTTATTCCCCACCACAGAGTGGCCGTGCCTGCCTGCCTGGCTGCCCTCCCCGGCGGGCAGGGACGGGCAGGGGCCGCAGCTGGCACTGCCCAGAGCTGCACACTCAGCCAAGGGAGGGGTGTCCCCCCTCCCCAGCTCGAGGGACTGGCACAGGGAGAAGAGGAGGGGGCAGGTGAGGACATGCCCGGTCCCTGCGTGCCCACCATTGTGATTCAGAGCCCACCTGCCCTCCTCCCTCCCTCCTCAAGGCAGCTGGGGTGGGGGACAGGCCCTGCCCAGCCCGGAGGCTCCAGCCCTGGCAGGTGATGGAGCAGCTGCAGCATGGAGACAAGAGCCAGGGCCTGACCCTCCCCAGGCTGCAGCTGTGGGGGGCCCCCAATGCCCAGCACCTGCCACCCCCCAGCTCACACCCCTCAGCCTCCCCCCAGGCACATAAATCACTCGGCAGCTGTGCCAGGGAACAGGGGAGCCCCCCTGAGCACTGCCCCACATTCTAGGGGGGCTGGAACAGCCATGAGCCCCCCCTTGCCCTCATGTGTGCTGCAGGGGGGCTGCGCCTCTCACCCTGCCAGCCCAGACGGGTTAATGGGGACAATACCCCCCCTTTCCACCACACACCTCCCTCGCTATTCCAGCTTCCCCAGCCTGTCATGTGCAGCTCCTGCTATCACCCACCCACACCCCACGGCACCTTTGGGGTCCCCAGTGGGGGTGCTGGGCCCGCCCTGTCCCCAGCACTGCAGAGCAGGGCCCCCTCAGCCCCAGCCCTGCTCCCCCACGCCCCGCTGGCGCGGAGGCCGCTTCTGAGAAGCCGTGGGAAAAGCAGCTTTAAAAATACCAGCAGCAAAGCCCCGAGCGTGTCAGGCGGAGGCTGCAGAGGAAGGGGTGGGCGGGAAGGAGACGCTGCAGCTCTGGACACGGAGGTTACGGGGCAAGGGGGCGGGAGGGGACGGCGGGCGGGCGTGCACAGGGGCACACGTGTGCACACGCGTGTGTGTGCACTGAGAGCACCTGGCCCCGTCCTGCCTCAGTTTCCCTTCCCATAGCGGCCTGGATGGCCCAATGCCAGGCTGGCAGCCCCATCCTCACTGCTTGGCCCCATCCCAGCTCTGGCCTGTGCATGGAGGCTGCTGGGCCACCCCAGCCCTGCTGCTGCTCTCTGAGCCACTCTAGGGGTACATTCCAACACCAGGCTGGATCCAAGCACCATTCACCAAACTGTGGGAAGGGGTCCCAGCCGGGTTCTGCTCCCACTGAGCTCCTGAGTGGGCTCCTCCACAGCCCCATCCCTGCACCCAGGTGTGCCCGGGGGAGCCCCGTGCACCTCCCCGGGGCCCCTTGACGTCAGCCGGCCCCGCGGCCGCCTCCCGCTCCCTCTGACTCACCCCTGCCCTGCCTGACCCTTCTCTGCCAGCAGAAACCAGAGCACCCCAACGTGGCCAGGCCCGTGCTGCCGACGCTTCCCAGCAGCACCACCAACACCCCTCCATCCATCCATCCATCCATCCATGCATCCATCCATCCATCCCCACGCACGGGGGTCCCACGCCCCCCTGCCCGTGGCACGGAGCCCGCCCAGTCCCCGCGGCGCCCCAGCCCCGGGGCTCCCAGCAGCCGCCCCCACGCCGCTGCCAACCTCTCTTCCCCCCCCCCGGCGAAACCAGCCCGCTCCAATGCAAACACGTCCCACCCAGCCGCCCGCTCGGCCGCCCACGCCGGGAGGACCCCGCGTCCCTCCCAGCCGGCTCCGCCGCGGGGGCCGGGACAGCCTCGCCGAGGGGGCTGGAGCCACCGAGCCCCCTAAAACTCCCGCATTTAGGGGTCCCCTGGGGCGCTGCCAAGCCCTGCGGGGCTCAGCTGCACAGTACCGGGCTCGGGGCCCTGCGGGGATGGGGCAAAAGTGTCTCCCAGCTGCTTCTGAGAAACGCCGATGAGTCAGAGAACGCCGCATTCCCGCCTCGCTCCGACGCCTGGCCCCGCGTCACCCCGGCCCGCAGCACCGCGCACCCCCAGCTCTGGAGCTGCCCCCAAAGAGCCCCCATGGGGAGGGCAGCACCCCCAAAGGAAACCATCCTAAGAGATCCCGATGGCAAAGGCAAGGCCGGGGCAAGGATGAGGAGGGGCAGCAGGAATTGCCCCTCAAAGCCCTTGCAGGAATTGCCCCCCCAGGCCCCAGCTGGGCACAGCTGGGCCTCCCCCCATCCATCCACCTGTGTTGTGTCTGTGCCAAGGGTGGGAGCAGAGGGACAGAGCCCCCCTGGCCGCGCTCCCCCAGCCCTGGAAGATCAGGATGTGTCATCCCCATCCTCTGTTCTTCCTCCCCCTCAGCACTCCCGGGCAGAGGGACCGGGGGAAGGAAGGCAGAGCCGGCAGCGGGACCCAACGCCTGCCTGCCATCCCTGGAAAGCGGGGGCAGCCGTGTGTGTGAGGGGAGGCAGGAAGGAAGTGCAGGAGCATTTCCAGGAAGCCCCCGTGCCCGGCAGTCACTTCCCCAAAGGCTGGGGAGGGGGTGGCAGCGCCCCGGCCCCCCCTCACCGCCCCCAGAGGAAGCGGCTCAGCTCTCCCCGTGCTCCGGAGGCTGCGTGACGCAGGCAGAGCCCAGCAAAGCATGAATGGGAGGAGTGGTTTCCTGCCCCCCCCTCGCCGCCCCCCAGGTGCTGGCGGTTCCTCCTGCTCAGCCCTGACTTCCTGAATCACCAGCCGGAGGAACCTGCGGTGGGCAGGGAGCTGCGGAGCCGCTTCCCGCAGCCGCTGCCAGAGCGTAGCCCACCCACCCACCCTCCTCTTCCTCGCTGGGCTTGCTCTGGGGGGGCCAAAGCCCTGTGCAAAGGGGGTACACTGAGCTCCACAGGCTGCTGGCTCCCACCTTGCTGCCCACAGCAGAGCAGAGCTGTTGCAGCCCCAGCAGAAATATCTGCAGCCCTGAGGGCAGGATGTGTGACCTGCCAGGCCAGGCTGGCAGAACCAGCCCCCTCCCACAGCTCTGGGATGGGGCAACCCCTCCATGGGACCCCAGCAGCGTCCGGCACTGGGGATCCACTTAAAGCTCCAGTCTAAGCTCACCCCCAGAGCCCCCACGAGGGGTTAAAGCAGCTCCCAAAAGTGAAGGTCACCTCGGGCAGCCAAGGGTATTGCGGGTCCCTGCGGGCAGGGCAGTCTGGCCATTGTCACATCCCCATGGCGGGGGCACAGCAGTGCCCCACCAGCCCCTCCTCTGAGCCCTGGCACCACACGGGGCTCAGCCCCTTCCCAGAATTCAGGCGATAAAAACGCTCAAAAAAACCCCAACCCTTCAAAAACCAGAGCGGCCAGAAAAAGGAAGGAAAGAGTTTCACAGAGCAGCAACAGAGACGGAAAACAAAGGAGTGGGGCCTGCACGGCTGGGGGTAAATTCCACCTTGGCGGCAGGAGCTGCGCACGCACCCACGGCTCACCCACGGCTCTCCCACCCTGGGAACGCTCCCAGCCCACCACAGAGACCCCCCAGCAGCGAGGACATCCCACCCCCTCCAACAACTCCACAGCGGTTCAGCCACGGCCCCACCAACGCCGCCCACTTGGCCCCTTCCATGCCCCGGCACAAGGAGAGGGTCAGAACGCCCCAGCACGGCCAATCTGCACCCCAAGGACGGCTCCAAGGAAAGCACGGAGATCTCTGGGCGCTGGGCCAGGCTCTGCAGCCCCATGAGCCCCCCAGCCAGCCTCCTTTACACCCACCACAGCTGTGGGGCACATGGCAGCCCGCTCCCTGCCCCCCAACGTGGGCATTTTGGGGGGAGCCGCAGCCCCACACCCCCGGGCAGGGCCCTGAGCCGCCCGGCTCTGCCACCAACAACCAACCTGCGGCGTGACCTTGAGTGAGTCACTTCACCTCCCCGGCTCCCTCCCGGCTTGTTTGGGCTGCCGGCGTGGGACCTCCCCGAGCCCGGCGCTGCTGCCCTGGGTGACGGTGCCCGCCCCGGGCACCACCCTCAGCACTCTGTGAAACCTCAGCGAGGAACCAACGCCAAAGCTTTAGGGAGGGGAAGCAAAGCGAGGCCGCAGCTGTCTGTCCTTCCTCCCCACCCACCCACCCTCTCTGCCTTTGTCTCCATCCTGCCCCGGCATCCAGCCCCTCACCTGAGTTTCAGTTAAGCTTTCCAGAGCTTGCATCACCGACTGTTCTGGCCTGGACGCCTGGGACTGGAAAAAAAAAAAAAAAGAAAGGAGGAGGGGGGGGATTAACGTTACAAATGCAGCAAAGGAGGGGGCGTCCGCAGCAGGAGGGAGGGATGACATGTCACTTCCACTATTTCTACACAAGCCCTGAGAAAGGAGTGAAATACTAAACCTGCTGCCGTGCCCAACCCAGCGCTGCCTCCTCAGCAAGAGCTGGGGCAGCAGAGCCGCGGGGCTGCCAGCACATCACATCCTCATCCTTGCCCGGGGCTTTAATAATAGACAGGGACGAGTGGGAGGGATGGAGGGAGCAGCAGGAAAAGGCCACTCACCATCAAGCCGGCCTCCACGGTGGGCACCAGTGTCAGCTTGCTGCCTTCCACGACCCCCAGGTCCTGCAGCTTGCCAGAGCTGAGGCGGCTGTGGGAGGAGATGCCAAAAGCAGGGTCAGTGCAGGTCGGGCAGCTCCCCCAGGGGGGAACACCAGCTGCAAGTCTGGGGGACCAACAGCCCCTCAAAGCGCCCCTACCTCAATAAATTCCCAGCTTTCACAGGGAGAAGGGAACCCTGGCACCCCACTGCTCCGAGGGGAGCTCACGGTGTGGGGCACCCTGCCCTGGGCACGGGGCGGTGCTGAGGGGTCAGAGAGGAGCTGAGCTGTGGGAGGGTGATGGGAGCACAGGGTTCATAGCACAGGAAATCTGCCCACCGGGGGAGCGCTTAGAGAGAAGTTGGGACCGGTGTAGGTGGGGGATGCAGCGCTGGGAAATTGCTCCCCCAGCCCCGCAGATGGATGCGGTGTCCCCGTGTGTCCCCCCACCCTTCCTCCCTGATCCGGGAAAGACTCTCCAAGTTCCTCCCGGCCCGACCTCACGCGGGCCCCGCTCCACGCGGGGGGCGCGCAGCCCCTCGGCCCGGGCCCCCGGCAGACAAAGGCTCCCCCGCCGCCCCCGGCGCTGGGGGCTCGGGGTGGGGGGGCCGGGCCGCGCCGCCGCCGGGGCTGAGCCCAGAACAAAGGGCCGGGGCACGGCCGGGCCCCGCCGCCCACAAAGGAGCCCCGGCAGGGCCGGGCGAGGGGGCGGCGGCCGCGCTCCCGGCCCGGCCCGGAGCCCCCCTCCCTCCTTCCCTCCGCCCCGGAGCTCCCCCTCCCTCCCTCCCTCCGGCCCGGCCCCCGCTCGCCCCCGCCGCGGCCCCCCGGGCTGCCCCCCCCCCCGCCCCGCACAGGAATGGGGCCGGGAAGGGGGAGGGGGCGGGAGCCTTTGTGCGGTGCCGAGCCCGGTGCGAGGGGGCCGCCCCCGCGCCCAGCCCCGCCGTGGAGGGCTGGGGACCCCGGGCCTCCCGAGCCGCGCGGAGCCCCCCCCGTGGCGAGCCGAGCCGAGCCGTGCCGTACCTCTCTTTGTGCAGCAGCGCCAGACGCTCCTTGGGCACCTTGAGGCGCTGGGACAGCCGCCGCTTCAGCCCCTCCACCGTCTCCTCGGCGGGCACCGAGAGCTCATAGCGGGTGCCGGTGGTGGTGTGGATGTAGAGGTTCATGGGGGGCTCGGGTGGCCCCACCTCGCAGGCGGGAGCCCCGCGGCTGCAGCTCCTGGCGCCGGGCTGCGGGTCCATCCGCCGACCTGCGGGGGCAGCGGCGGTCGGTGTCGGGGGGCGGCGGGGGGATCGGACAAAGGAGGGAGCCGGGCCCGCTCCGCCGCACGCCCGGCGGGACCTACGGGAGCTCCGGCTACGCGCTGAGGCCTCGGGCGGGGGCCGGGAGGAGGCGGCGGGCGGCTATAGGAGGGGGGTCCCCAAGCAGGGCTGCACCGGCCGTGCCCTCCGCAGCCCAGGCGGAGAAAATAAAAAATATATATATATATATAAAAATAAAAAAAAAATATAAAATCTCCCGTTCTCGCCCCGCTCCGGTGGCTGCCGCGGGAAGGGGGGGTGGTGGAAGCGGCGCTGCCTGCTCCTGCCTGCCGCCTCCTTTCTTTCTGCTCGCCGCCGCTGTGTGCTCGCGGTGCGGGGTGTCTGGGGGCGGGGTGAGGCCCGAGGCCGCGGCGAGGGGCGGGGAGGCCGCCTCGCTCCCCCTTCTCTGGGGCCGGACCCGCCGAACCGGCCGCCGCTCGCGCTGCCGTGGGAGCACCGGGGGGGGAGGGAAGTTACAATGTAGCAACGTCCCGGGGGGCGGGGCCTCGCCCTCATTCACTCCGGCTCCTCCGGCGGCCGCGGGCCAATGGGAGCTCGCCGAGAGCCCAGACATCCGCGCTGGCGGCCAATGGGAGGCGGGCGCAGCTTCCCCACGTGGCCCGGTGGGCGGGGCGGTCCGGCCGGATTCCTCCCGCCCACGCGGCCGTGCTGGCCCCGCCCCGGCCCCGCCCCCCGCGCGCCCTCGCGCCGCGCCTGGAGCCATTCATAATCCCGGCGCACAACAAAGGGGCGCGGGGGGTTCGGGGGTCTGGTTCGGCTCGGTTCCGGTAATACCGGGCCGCTCCTCGCTGGGGAGCCCGTGGGCTGTGCGTGCGGGGCGCCACGGAGGGGTGGACGCGGGACACGGGCAGGCGCCGGCCCGGAGCGCCGCGGCGGGGGCGGTGAGCGGCCCCCGCACCGGAGGAGGCCGCGGCGGGAGGTGACTGCCCGCGGGGCCGGGCGGGAGCTGGAGCCCCCGGAGCCGAGTGACGCCGGGACACAGAGGCGGAAAGGGCGGGGAGGGGGGTGGGGGGGGAACACGCACAGTCACCCGCGGCCGGTCACACCCGCCCGGTCGCACGCACCCGCCCGGTCACCCTCCCGGTGACGCCGTTACAGCTACGGGGAACTGTCCCGGTGAGGGGTTAAGCCCCCTCTACCTCCCCAGCACGCTCTTGCCCCCCCAGCCCCGCAGCTGCAACCTCCACCCCAGCGGCCCCAGCCCCGCCTGGCGGCTCCCGGGCAGTGGAACGGACACCCCGCAGCCCCGGGGCCCCGTCCCGGCACCCACGGGGGGGTTGGGGGGGGCGGGCTATGAGTCAGCAAAGCGCGGGCGCCCTCTGCCGGTCCTGCCGCGCCTCCGGAGCCCGGGGGGGCCGCGGGGGCCGCACCGGCGGCGCGCCGGGGAGCCCTTACCGACACACCGGCTGGCCCTTACCGAGCCACCGGGCGGTGCGCCCCAAAGCCGCTGCTCGCCCACCGGGATGGAGAGCCCCTGCCCCGGGAGCCCCCCCTCACAGAACACCGGGTCTCGGGAGCGAGGAGCCGCTCCCCGGGACGCGGCGGGAGCACCGGGGATCTGGCAGCTGGAGCGGGGAGAACCGATCCCGATCCCGGTCTCGCTCCCTGGAGGGAGGCAAAGCTCCAGGTGACCGAGGACACTGAGGGTCCCTGAGGGTGAGCAGAGCTCCCGAACAACCGGAGAGGGGCTCTGCCGTGCGTCCCCTCGGGAGCTCCGGGGAAGTGGGGCCACCCCGCCCGCTCCGGGGAAACAACCGAGAGATCGCGGTCCCGGTCCGCTGTTCTCCCCCCTCATCCCGACCCGGGCCCCCACCGGCCCGGCGCGGCTTTACTCACCGAGCACGGCCCCGCGGATCCCGGCGCGGCGGGAGCTCAGCTGCCTCCGGTGGCAGGAAGAGGGAGAGAGACCCCAGAAACGTCCCGGGGGGAGGTGGCGGTGGGTGCGGTGTCACCTCCTGAGCGCTGCAGCCGGTCCGAGCGCAGCCCTGACGCGGAGCTGCCGGGGAGGTGCCCGAAGTTTTATCCCGCACCGCCCGGGGTGGAGCCTGGCGGGGGCAGGGACCGGTCTGGCCTCGGCAACGGCCCCGGCAACGGCCACGGCCCCTGCCCCGGCCGTACCCGCACCTGCTCCCGCGGGGGGTCCCGCTCTTGGCCCCAGGGTCTCAGTTCTGAACGGGGGTCCCAGCCTGTACCCCCTCATTTCGGGTCCCGCTCAGGGATCCCGACTCGCCGCGCTCTAATCTCGGTATTTGCACACCGGGGGCGTCTCAGCCCCTGCCGGGGTCCCGGCTCTGCGGGAACGTGAGGAGGGGACAGACCGGACCCCTCTCCCCCTGTGCGTGCCCCGTGGGTCAAAGTCAGTCCGTGGGCAGGGAATGGATGGGCCGAGCTCTCCTTGGGAGCCAAGCGTCAAAGCTGCTGCTGCCTGTGGAGACTTCTCTGATGTCTGATAACAAGGCTGGACCATTCCTCCCCCAGGGATTCCCTCTGCCCAACCACCCGCTTCCCAGCAGGGACACAGAGTTAGGACACAGGGCTTTAAAGCAAGGGACAAACGGGCTGGTGGGCACCGGTTCCGGGCTGCCAAGGGGCACAAGCTGCTTCCTGCCGGGCCAGCGCCACCCCGCGCACACAGGGAGGGTGCTGGGGAAATGCTGCTGTGACCTCAGGCTGCCTTGCCGGGTCTCTCCTCCGCAGACAATGCCCTGGCACACCAAGACACAAAGCAGCTGGAGATGGGGGGATCTGGCGGCCAGTCCGCAGTGGGGAGACCCGACCTGTGAGGCTGCAGGAGCTAAAGGGGAACTCTCTGAACCCCCAAAATTCTGCTGTTGTATCCCTCCCGCCCGGCATCCCCTGGGGTGTGTGTGCAGATGGCTGGGAGGGAGCGAGGCCACTCGTGCAAGGCAGAGACCGGGCTGGGAGGGAGCTTTTGTCGCACAGCCCACGGCCCCCCGCCCGCCCCAGCCCCCTCCAGGCTCTCGGGGGGGAGATGAGCTCAGGCGGCTCCGACTCCGGCTCCTGCCATTGTTGTCCCTGGGAGAGGGGCCGGGGCAGGGATGCGCCATTGTTCTCCCCGGGAGCTGCGGAGCCGCCCCTAGGGAGGCCACATCCCCAGCTGGCCCTGGAGCAGCGAGGGGACAGCCAGGGCCACAGGTTTGGCCGTGCCACAGCTCAGGAGGGCCGTGGTGGAGACAAGGTGACACACCAGAGCCACTCCTGCAGAAAGCAGGATCTGCTCCCAGCCCTGATCCGTGGGGAAGGACAAGGGGACATTGTGGCCATGGCTGGGAGTGCGGCCTGCTCGGCTTCTTTGGCAAAGCAGCCCAAGGGCAGAGCATCTCCCCACATCCTGGCAGCCCTGAAGAGCCCCTTTCCCTCCTCACACGGCTCCAGCTCCTTCCTGGGAGGAAGCTCCATCTCCTCCGGCAATCCCATGACTCCAGGAGCCGGTGCTTTAGGAAGTGTGTGCACATTTCAGCACGGTTGAAGGTATCTGGAGGAGCCTCCAGAGACACAAGCTGGGAGATCCCAGGATTCCCAGCAGCCTGGATTTTGTGTGTTTAGTTTATTGTGTTGCCCTGGGAATAAATCGTTAAAGATTACAGGCAGACTCGGGCATAATTGCTGCACGGCATCCGAGGCTCCCGCGTCTCCAGAGGGAGCGTTCTCCAAACCCCGCACGGCTGAGCAGCTCGGGGAGAGACGATCCGACGAGCAAATACCTACACAAATCCCGCTGCAGGCCACACGCAGCTCCCGCAATCCTCTTAGCTAACCTGGGCGCTGGGATTAGCCCCCGCCGGGGCTCACGCAGCCGGGAGGGCGGCGCGGCCACGGGCTGGACGAGAGGGGCTTACCCGGGTCCCGCCGGGACAGGGACACTTCCCACGGGCCCCGGTGGCACGGCAGAGCCAGGGCAGCACCGTGGTGGTGTCGGATCCTTTGTGTCCTGCCGGCCCCAGCTCCAGCTGGGAGCCCCGAATCTTTTGGAGCTTGGTTCTTGGAAGTTTTCTCCCTCGAAGGAAGGGAATTCCCAGCCCTCTTTTCTTCGGGGAAATCCCCCACCAGCCCCCGGGCAGCAGCTTTTCTCTTTTCTCTCTCTGTTTCCACACACCACCCCCCCCCCTCAACCTTTTGGGCTGGATTCTTGGCTGATTCCACAGCTTTGGCAAACGGGGGATTTTTATCGCAGCTCTCTGCATTCCACTCGCAGGCGCGGGGTCATGGGATTAGGGCAGAGCTGACTCCGGCTCCGGAGCAGCCACAGGAGGGGAGAGGAGGGCAGAGAGGAGGCGTTCCTCAACTCTTGTGGCTGCAGGAGCAGCCAAGCTGCAGCCTGGGGGGGAACCCAGTGGGACTGGGATCCTTTTCCTCCGCTTGGAGAGGGGAGGGGAGCGATCCCGTGGCTTCCAAGGTGCCCGGCTGGGGCCTCGCACGGAGCTGCGGCAGCCAGCGGGAGCTGGGAGCGTTCCCAGGGCGCGGGGCCAGGGCCGGGATCATGCGGGGCACACCCGGCAGGAGGGTGCAGCACAACCCCGGCACCTCCACCCGCCCGGCCCGGCCCTGCCCGGCCCACCAGGGTGGGAGCGCTACCGGGATGGGGGTCCCGGGGGTCCCAGAGCGGCTCAGCCTCGCTCACGGTGGCAGCGGTGACTCAGCCTCAGGTGTGCTCAGGTGAGCCAGCGCTGCTGCTGTGAGTGAGGAGCTGCTGATTCCACCCTCCCATCACAGCCCCCGGCGGAGCCCCCCAACCCTGCGGGCCCGGGGTGGCCTCGGGACGGGCGCGGGTGTCCTTGGGCAGGACGGCGGTGCCTGTGCCGGTGACGCTGGCGGGGCTGTAAACACCCAGGCGTGTCCTTAGAAACACACAACCGGCTCTGTGTGTTCCCAGCTCTCGGGGACGTGTCCTGGTGGCCTTTGGCAGAGTGTCCGGGCGTCACAGCCTGGGGACACTCCAGCTGCCAGCCCGAGCCCTGCCTGGCCTCGCTTGCCGTGCCCTGGCTCTGGGGCACCCCACACTCGCAGGGCTCTGCCCCCCACCCTGGCCTGGGGTGAAATCACCCCTGGAGTGACTCAGGGTGAGCACACAGTGAGCAGGGGGACCCCAGCACAGGGCAGACCCCAGGGTGACTCAGCTGAGGCTGGGGGGAGTCACCAGCGCCCTCACCCACCTGGCCCTGGGCCCGGGAAGGATGGCGAATCCCTCTGCATTTAGCAGCACCCAGGTGTGCAGCCATACTTGGCTGTGCTGGGCCGTGGCCCCGCTGCCGTGAGGTCAGCCCTGGCTATTCTGGGCTCTTTGAGCTCACAGGCCCCTTCAGGACGCTGAACTCCTGCTCCCATCCCAGTGGCTCCCAGCCCCCGGCCTCAATGCCTCCCTTCCCGTGGCCCCCTGAGCTGGGGGCAGGCAGAGCTGTGGGCCCCAGCCCTGCTTCTGCCTGGAGTTGGGATGGGATGAGCAGGGGGAACCCATCCCTGACCACCTCCTGTCCTGCTTTATGCCCCTGCTCTGCCTCTGTCCCTGTTCCTCTGCAGCCCCCCAGCCCTGTGCTGCTGTGGCAATTTTGGCAATGGCAGAATTCGGGTTAGGAGAGGTCCTGGGGTCCTCCCCCATGAGCACATGCTGCCAGCTTGTGCCCACCCTCCCCTGGGCATGGCCCTCACAGTCCCCTAAGACTCCCCAAAAGGGCAGAACTCAGCTGCTGAGCCTGTGAAAACACAGGTAGGAAACTGTCATGGTGAGAAGGGTCACCCAGGGCACAGACCCAGAGGCAGCAGAGCCCTGATCCCCCACACCTCCTGTGCCCCCTGTGCCCCCCACAGTGCCAGAGGCTGTTTCCCAGACGCTGCCACATTTCTTGGTTTGTTTTAAATCCCGGCTCCAGGAGTCAGCCGACAGCTCAGCTGCTGCTGGTGGTGTTATTATTGTTGTTATTATCATTATTATTATTATTATAAATGCTCAAGCGAGTTGCCAGCCTTGGGGAGGGGAAGGACTCAGGATTTCGGGAGCCTCCTTAGACACACACTGAACCTTGTTCCTGGGGTGACCCAGCCTTGGAAACCCGAGGGAAAGCAACTCCCTATTCCACCGTATCCAATCCCATCCCACCCTATCCCAACCCATCCCCATCCCACTCCAGCCCTCTGATCTCACCGTGAGGCGTCATCCCCAGCCCTGGGAATGCACACAGGGTGGCAGAACCGTGTGGGATGGATCCAGAGCTGGGGCTGATGCCAGCAGGGGATCAAGGGGAGCAAAGGGGGCATGGGGTGGGTGTCCCCCGTGTGCTGACACACTCACCCCGTGTGTTCACACTCAGCACCGCGGCATTCCCGCCCCGCTCCTGCCCCCGGCTCCCCTCGGAGCCGCCTCAGGAATGCGGGAACCTCACCCGGGCGGGGATGAGGGCACCTCCCCACCCTCCATGGCCCTGGCAGCCCCCCAGCCCAGCCCGGCACGGGGCAGACACAGCCCTGGTGTGTGAGCAGTGCCCTCCCTGCCCTCCTGCAGGGCTGGCACCCCCCTGACCCCCAAAAGCGGGAAGGAGGAACAGAATCCATGCAGGCAGGATGTGCCCCGGGAAAGCCCGACTCGGGCGGGATGGGGACGGGAGGAGGCATTTCCTCCTGGCCTTGTCCTTTCACACACGAGTTCAGCTCCTCACGCTTGTGCTCAGACCCGGCACAGGAGCTCCGTGTGCGCTCCCACTGCCGGGGCTCGCTGGGCCCGGTGGGCGCTGCCCTCCACACCCACGGTACCTCCTCCCTTCCCGGCCCCCCGCGCTCCCCCGCGGCCGCAGTTCCTGTTTACGGTGATGGAGCCGCCTGCCCGGCCCTGCCGACACCGCGGGGGGAGTTACCGGGGCATCGCCGCCGCCTCCCCGTGCCTGGCACCGGCGCTGATGGGTTCCCGGCTGTGCGGGATCACCCCGCGGATGAGAGACCATTCTGGGAACAGCAGCAGGAAATCCTGACTGGGAAAAGAGCTGTGTGGCATCAGCATGGGTTGGGAGCCACGAATCTGCTGTGTGTGGAGTGTGGGTGCCCCTGCCTGGCACTGCCACACTCAGTGTCTGGAGCAGGGCACCATGCCCAGGTGGGGGCTCAAGGGAGGTTCCAGGTGTGTCCCAGGGAGCCGAGGGAGGAATCCAGCTCCCACTGTGCCACATTCCCCAGCGCTGTGAGGAGCCGGGCTCGGCTCATCCCAGCGCCCGACCGACCTGTGGGGAAACTGAGGCACCAGCTGGGGAAGTGACTCACCTGCACCGTGGCCTCTAAATGCACTGCTCCGATTAGATAATGGGCGGAAGGATCACAGGGAGCCCCGACAGCCTCTCATTAAACCTTGGGCTCCCCGAAGAGCCTTCAGCTCCATCGGAGGCCGCGGCCACCTGGGCCGGTGCTGGCCCTGCCCAGAACCCACCCACTCACATCCGCAGGCGCTGCAGCGCCTCGCATCTGGCCCTGCCGGAGGGTTCCTGCTCACAGGAGATGCTGCCCCTCCCGGAAGCCCGCAGGAGCTGGGGGGAGGCATTTTGCAGCCCTGCACCTTTGGGGTGCCATACCTGGGACAGAGGGGCTGCAGCCAGCCGGGGTCGGGGCCCATCTGCCAAGACAGGATGTGGGGCCGGACGGGGACACAATGTGGGGAAGTGAGAAGGGGACAGCAGGGACGGGGACAGCAGGGATGGGGACATCCCGTCAGCACAAGCGGGCTCGAAACCCCTCCAGCCCCCAGAGCTCCCCCCGGAGCTCCGACTCCTCCAGGTCCCCTGGTGCTGCTCCCTCCTGCTGCACCTGCCTGGCCCGGGGGGCCCTGCCTGCAGCGGCCTGTCCGAGACGCGCAGGAGCTGGTTGGGCCGGGCAGGTGCCGGGTGGGAGCGGGGTCCGCTCAGCCCACACAGGCGTGGCCGCGCCGGCTGCGGCGGCAGCGAAGCTCCGCGCCCGGCTGGCCCCGTCTTGCTGGGTGGCAGGAGCCTCCCGCGCCGCTCGCAGCCCGGGGCGGCCGGGCACACCCCGTCATTAGCCCAGCTGCCGGCGCTGCCCGGGCAGGGAGGGGGCGGCAGGGCCGGCACGGCCTGCTGGGGATGAGGATGGTGCGAAGGCATCGCCCACCAGCGCCTGGCCCTCCCCTCCGTGCGTGGGACCCTGCGGGGGCACCCCCGCGCCCCATGGATGCCCCTGACGCGTGGGGGAGGCAGCCGGGGTCAGGCCCAGCAGCTGCTCGGGACGTGCCCTGCGGGTCCGCGGTGCACAATGACCCCATTGAGGTCCCGCGGGGCGGGGGGAACACCCAAGGTGGCGGTGGCTGAAGTGACTCCAGTGTCAGCCTCAATCCTGCTATTTATACCCGGCGGAGGGGCGGCCTTGGAGGGCACGGGGATGGAAGCGCTGCCAACCCCTCCCTGCCCCATGCCAGGGCATCCCGGAGGGCAGCGCCCCCGGCCCCCCGGCTTTCCCTCCCCGCCCCACGGCCCAACCCGGCGCCAGCCCTGCCAGGAAGAGCCCTAGCGCCGGGACCAGCTGCAGCCGCTTCCTCCCGGCCCCGCCAGGAACTGGGGAGCCCGCAGGGGCTCCGAGCCCCCGGCTGCAGCAGAGCTAAAGGGAACCGAGCGGCTTTGGAGCCGCAGGGCTCGCGGGGGGCACCTGGGTGCTGGATGCCAGGATCCAGCTGGGAGCTCCTTGGGAACCTCCCAGCTTTACCAAGGGCGAAGTCCCGGCACATCAAAGGCGGGCGGAGGCAGCGGGAGCCGGGGCAGGAGCCTTTGGTCGCTGCCAGCGCCCGGCTCCGCCGCCCCACGGAGCTCCCACCGCCCCGCACCGGGGGCACCGGGCTCTGGGGTCGTGCCCCCCTCCGCGGCGTGGCGCCCAGCCCATCGCTGTGGCAACCGCCAGCAGCTCCGGGTGTATTTTCTGCACCAGGGCCACTGTGGGAACCTGGACGGATGCCACCTCATTCCGCTGGGCTCTCTGGGCCGCCTTTGTAGCCGGCATCGAGCCCAGCTGGCAGCGGCTTCCTCCCCAGGCTCCCGCTGCCCCTCGCGGGTCACGGCCCTGGCCGGGAGCCGCTGGGAGGGGGCTCTGCTGGAACTCCCCCGGCCCCCTCCGGCTTTGGGCCACCTCCAGCAGCGCCGTGTGGCCTCCAAGGCCGCCCTGAGCGAGGGCCGTGCCCGTGGCCCCGGGGAACGAGCCCCTGCCAAGGCACCTGGGACCCGCAGGGCAAAGCCCGACCCCACCGCCCCCTGCCTGACCCCCGCAGCTCGCAGGGGTGGAATCGCCAAGCGCAGCAGCACAATCTGAGATTCCCATGTCGCGTTCCCACTCTCCCCAGCCTGCCAGTGCCTCAGTTTCCCCACGAGAGAACTCGCCCCGGGCCAAGGTTTGCTGCGTGGCCGGTGTGGCACTGCTGGCCCCGGAGCACCGTGACAATCTCTGTCGTGCTGGCTGCAGCACCCGCCCTCCTCAACGCCCTCCGGTGCTCGGGATTTTGGGGGTGAGGCCGCTGGGGCCACGCTCCCCACGGGCAAAGCATCCCCAGAACCGGCACCGAGGGGTCCCACCGGGACAGATCCCGATGCCAGACCCCGAACCAGGTCCCGCTCCTCCCCACAGGGTTTTCCCTGAGCTGTGCCACGCTCCCTCTGCGGGGCCACGTGCGTGGGAGGGAATCGGAAAAGGAGCATTTTCCAGAGCTGGAAACCCAGAGGAAAAAGGCTGCCGGCCGGAATGATTAACGCGGCCGGGTTAATCATTATACAGCAGCAGCACCCGCTCCCCCCCTCCCCATGCTAAGGAAGCTGTGAGGATTCGGCCTTCGAGCTGCCCAAGGGCGGCGTGGCCCAAGGACGCTCCGGGCTGTGCTCGCAGCGTGTGGAGCCTCCGCTGACCTTCCCACGCCGGGGCCAGCGGCAGCACAGAATCCGTGCAGGCAGGAGGGGGCCAGGTCTGCAGAGCCCCCGGGATAAGCAGGGAGCTGCCCAGCACCCCAAAGGGGGTCCCCAAACTCCAGGGAGCTGCTGGAGCATCGCTGGTAGTGAGAGGGATGGGGGCAACCTCTGTACCCCCAGGGTGGGCACCGATGGGGTACAGAGACAGGCAGGATCCATCCCCAACGCGCCGAGGTTTGGGCAGGGAAAGGGGCGGCTCTGCCAGCTGAGTCAGCCCGGAGGGAGCGGGGCTTCCTGGGGCTGCGGTGGGGTTTGGGGTTGTTTTTCCTGCAGAGAGAGAGAGGAGAGCTGGAACCTTTCGCCTGCATTCGGGACTGGGTGGGACGGGGAAATGCCACGCGGCCAAACGCAGGGATTGCCGCCAGCACCGGGAGATTTGGCCTGGCAGAACCCGGCCCGTCTCGGAAATCATCCCCCGGAGAAGCGACGCCGCCGGCAGAATCCGTGATGCTTCACTTTCCGAGCGCTGCCGGCCCCGCTCCCCACCCTCCATCTGGCAGCAGAGGATGCGAGTCATGGGAGAGAGAGCCCTGCGTGGAAAGGGAGGAGGGGGGACAACACCAGCCCTCCTCCCCCGCTCCCACCGCGTTCCGGGCAGCCCTTCCCTCTCACACCCACCACGCCCCAGCCCAAAGCCGGAGACAAACAGGTCCTGGGGATAACTCCGGCACATCGCCCGTGCTGCCGGTCCTGCATGGCCCCAGCAGGGGCAGGGACCCCAAGGCGGGGGCAGCTCAGCACCCATCACCCCAAAAAGAGGCAGAAAGCACAGATGGAGGCTGCTGTGCCCCTGGGCAAGTGCCAGCACTCCAGGAACAGGAAAATGCCACACTGGTGTCACAATCCAGGCTGGTGTGGGGGCAGGGGAGAGGAGGGTGACCTGCTGAATCACACCATGATCTACACCAGGACTGTCCCCCAGGCTGGGCTCATCCCTGCAGCACCTGCACAATGAGCAGGAAAGGGCTTTGCCTCTGCAGCAGCTGCACATCCCCTGCACCCAGTCAGGCCATTTTTGTGGCATCCAGCAGGACGTGACCGATGGTGGCTCTGGCATGGGCAGTGGGAGCCAGGGGAGGAGGAGAACTCTTTGCAGAGCCAGATAATGAGCAGGGAGGGGAAGGGCTGGAGGCAGAGGGGCTCAGAGCTGAGGCTGCAGGGAGCAGGCTGGCCTGGGAGCGTGGAGGAGCGCAGGCATCCACCCACACAGGCCCTGCACCCCCAAAAGTGCACAGGCATCCACCCACACAGGCCCTGCACCCCAAAAGTGCAGCTCAGGGTCAGCAGGGCTATGATGCTGCCAGCCAGGCACCCACAGCCCCTGCCCAGTGCTGCTCCTGTCCTGGCTCAGGACAGAGCCTTGTCCTTGCATCCATGGGTGCCTGGACATGGAAGGGTCCCCAATTGCTCCCCCCAAATGCAGCCTACAAGTCCCAGCAGGTCTCAGGCTGTGGAGCACCCAGCCAAGGGCAGCTGAGAGGGGGCAGGACCGGATCCCTGGGCCCCCCCAGCTCCCCTGGCGCTGGCGGGAGGCAGTGGGAAGAGCTGGTGAGAGGACGCTGACGGAGACACTTTTTTCCCAGTCCTAAAAATAGCAGCTGGCCGTTTCCCCAGCTTCCCGGCCTCGCCAACGCTCTTCCATTAGATGAAAAACCCGAGGCAGCCACCTTCCGTCAGCACGGCTGCGTGTGCTGGGGGAGGCTCACGCAGCCGAAATAGCAGCTGGGGACGGAGAGGGGCAGCGGGAGAGGGAAGGGAGCTGCCCGGCCCCAGTAATTCCCAAGATGTTTTAATTAGTACAGCTCTGAGTCTTCTGAAGCTTTGCTTATGCTCAGTGCAATGTCTGACCTTTAAGGAAAAAAAAAAAGGGAATGAGAGGGGAAGGGGAAAAGGCACTGGAGCAGCTCAGGAGCTGGAAGTCGGCTGAGCTTCAAATAGGCTCCGCGTCAGGCACTCGGAGGCTTTTAATAAGCCACAGAGTGAGAAATTTAACACCACAGGCTCTATTTTTGATCACTTGTGAAGGGGGGGGAGAGAGAGAAAGACAGAGTGAGCGAGAGGAGGGGGAGGAGGTGGTGGTGAGAAGAGGAGGCAGCCAAGATTACATCCTGGGTGGCAGTGCCCAAAATAGCCGTGCCCTGCTCCGAGCGCAGAGCGGGAGGCTGGAGTGGCAAGCACTGACCTCACAGGCAGCCAACACAGCTCCCCAGGCTGGAACAGCGCAGGGAAAAGGGGATTAGAGGCACGCAGAGGGAGGGACGGAAGCTCTGCACAGCAGTGGAAACCCCAAATCCCTCTGGAAAGGCGTGGGAGGGTGGCATGGAGCGAGGGGCCTGGCAGCAGCTGGTGCAGCAGGACACACGGCAGGACACGCATCCCTGGCACAGGCAGAGCTGTCCCATGCCCAAACCCACCCTTCCCAGCAGTGCTGCAGCCCAATGAGCCTTTCCTGCTTCTCTGGGCTGTGAGGAGCCCTGAGGAACCCCAGGTGGCCTCCTCAGACAGGGAGCACCAAGCTCAGCAGAGGAGCTCCAGCCATCCCCAGCAGGAAGGGAAGCAGGAAAGATTTCCACCATGCACAGCATCTGCTTCCCTCTCCAGGCCAAGCCCATCTCCAGGAGCAGGGGAAGTGCCACTGGCAGCAGCAGGGGATGGGGCAGAGCCCAGCAGCTGCTGTCCAGCTGTGGGAAGCTCCCTGGTGTGCCAGTGTGGATTCCTGAGGCTGAGGCTGGGACAGGGTGGCTCTGGAACAGATCTGTGCTGCTGAAATCCTGCAGTCCAAGTGCTTACTGGAGATGGAGGTGGCTGGAGCACGGGGAAGAGATTACAAATCTGTCTGATGAACCTCCCCAGGGTGAATCTCCCCTGCCAAACCCCAGGGCAGTGCTGGTGAGCCCTTCCCAGGGTGAATCTGTCTCGGGGCAGGAGCTGGGAACTGCTCCTGGCTGCAGCTGCAATTGCTGCCTGGGAAGAAGGCGATGTGCCACAAGAGGGGGTCACATTTCCTTTTAATTGATCAGAACCATTTCTCCACCTCCATTCGTCCTGCTCCATCTGTACAGCTGGGGAGTAGAACAGGGACAGGCTGGGAGTTCTGCATCCACAGTGGGATTCCTGCAAAACACAAAGTGGGGTCAGGTTAGTGTGGGGTGGGGTGGGCTTGGCTGGGCTGCAGATCCCAACCCCAGGGCTTGGCCCCACTCCAGCTGTGCAACTGCTGTGAGTAAACACGAGCCAGCAGCTCTGCAGGACCAAAGAGCACCTGGATCAGAGATCAGGAGAGAGCAGGAGCTGCTGCCCTCCTGTGCTCCAGGCTGAGCCCGTTGGAGGCTGCCAGTGACTCACAGCCCTGCTCAGCACACACTGCTGCAATTCCTGGCTGCCAGCACGTGGGAAGGGAAGGGATGAGGCACAGTCTGTGCAGGGCAGAGCAAAAAGAGGCCACAAGGTAAGAGCCTGGCCTCACCTCCCCTGAGAATGAAGCTGTTTGTCTTTAGTGGGAGTGTGTGTGGCAGAGATCACATGCTGTGGGGCCCAGGGGAACCAGTGAGGCCCCAGCAGTGACCACAGCTCCCAGTCTGTCCCAGCACCATCCACCCACCCTTATCAGGGCTGAACTCCAGTGTCACAGCTGGGCTGGATCCCACAGTGTCACAGCCCAACCCCAGGCCCCACTGCCACCAACAGCCCCAGGTCAGCTCTGGGCTGGGGACCCCCATGAGCCCCCCAGAGCTGAGGCCTGACCCTGGCAAGGGAAAGCTGTGCTCACTGCTCCCCAAAAGCAAGGCAGATCCCCCCATCCAGCCCAGCAGGCCCTAGAGCAGGGCTGGATGCTCAGCCAAGCTGAACCTCACCTGGATTTACTCCAGAGCCTTCACCAGGGCTTCGTTAGCTTCTACCTTAATCTGAGCTTCTGCTTTAGCAGCTTCATCAGACGCTGCTGCCATCTCTGACACAGCTTTCTCCAGGTTGGATTTTGCAGTCTGGACATGAGGGCACAAAGAATGTGTGTTACTGGGAGACACTGCAGGAGAGGGGACTGTCCTTCCCTCCCTCCCCTGCAGCCACTGGTCCTTCATGTGGATGCCAAGGACCCAGTGACTTGGGAGCCTCACAGAGCTACAGACACAGCTGTGCTGGCCCCAGACACCTTATCAGCAGGGAAGAGCCGTTCTGGAGGTGAGGACAAGGTCAGTGTCTGTCCAAGGGGTGGGAAATGGTGTGGAGATTTACAACTGCAGAGCTCCCTCTCTCCAGAGAGTTCACCAAGGAGGAGCCCCAAGCCTCTGATCCCAAAATGCAGTGGGGGTGCTGACACAACCCTGGGTTCTGGGCACAAGGACCCCAGAGCAGAGAAGGGGAGCAATTTCCCCACCAGGGTGGGTGAAATCTCTGGGTACTCACAGCCAGGTCCAGCATGTCCATGGTCACTGCCTCCTCTGCCAGCACCTGCACCGTGGAGTCGGCGTGGACAGTGACAGAGCCACTGCTCACTGTGAGACACAACATGGGAGGTGGCTCAGCCAGGGGGCTCAGCCCTGCCATCCCCACCACCCTTCCCCAGAACAAACCCTCAGCCCCCTCCTGGCACATTTCCAGCATTCAGGGACTCAGCTTCCACCCCAAGGCAAGCTGGAGCAGGGGATGGACCCAGAAAACCTGAGCAGAACCAAGACCTGATCCCAGCCCACAGCTCCCAGATCAGCTCCCAGCAGGCTGGGAAAGCAGAAATCCCTGGAAGTGCACCAGGCCACACCTGGATGGGCAGAGCCTGCCTTGTGAAAGCACCAAGAACAGCAACCCCACGCACACCTCTCCTCCCCAGCTCACCAAAGTACTTGGTGGCCGTCCCATCCTCGGCGTGGACTGTGACAACGCCCGGCCGGAGCACCTGGAGCGTGGGGACGTGGGATGCCAGGATGCCAAAGGAGCCTGTCAGCGTGGGCACATCCACCTGCTTCACGTTGGCACCGTTGTAGAACACCTGCATGGACAAAGAGGACAAAAAAAATAGCACAGTCACCAGGGATGGGGGGATGGAGAGCCCATCCCAAGGGAGCAGCCCGGCTCCTGGCAGGTTCAGGGTGTGCCCAGGACAGGCTGCACCCGCACAGGGTGGGAGCAGAGCCGGGCTCCAGAGCACAGCTCCTGGCAAAGGCACTGGGGAAGCGTTCCCAGCTGCCGGGGCACGGCGGGGAGGCGGCACATGGAGACACCGAGTCGGGAGTGGGCGAGAGGCGCCGGCACAGCCTGGGAAGCGCGTGGGGAGCCCTGAGCCGCTGTCCCCGCTGCGGCCCACGCTGCCGGGCTGTCCCTGTCCCCAGCGCCCTGCCCCGGGGCCAGCCTGGCAGGCACGGCGGGGGCGGACCGGCCGTGTCCCGCTCCAGGCCGGGCCCAGCGGGTCCGGCAGCGCGGCTGGAAGGGCTGGAGCGGCCCCGGGCGGGAATGGGAGCGCTGCGGCGGGGAAGGAGCGCCCGGGCAGGCGGGCAAGGCCGAGGTCAGGGCCAAGGTCAGCCCGGGGACAGCCCGGGGACAGCCCGGCCGTGCCCCGGGAGCCGCGGAGCCCCCGGGAGCGGAGAGCCCCGCGGGGGCGGCAGCACCGCCCGCGGCCCGCCCGCCCCGAGCCCTCAGGACACACCGGGCGAGGCGGGGGCGGGGGCACCGGGAGCGGGGCCGCAGCGGGCATACCTGTGTGGGTGAGGCGAAGGTGAAGGCCATGGCAGCGGGGCCGCCGGCGGCGGGATCGGCATAGCCGCGGCTGGGCAGCAGCGGCAGCGAGGGGCGGGCGAGGCGGAGGAAGCGGCGGGCGCAGAACATCGCGGCCATGGCGGCGGCGGCGGCAGCGGCGGCGGCGCGGGGCAGGCCGGGACAGCAGCGGACCACAGCTCCCGACGTACCCCGCGCGCCACCCGGCGGAGGAAAAGCACGCTGCACCGCATGGCCTTATGGGAGTTGTAGTCTCTCCCCCGGCCGCCGAGTGCCGTGGTGCTGGGCGGGGGGGCCCGCTCCGCCTCCGCACCGAGGGGCAGCCGCGGCCCCGGGCCCGGTCCGGCCGTGCCCCCGCGGGGGGCTCCGGGGCACGGTTGGGCACGGGGATGCAGGCAGGGGTACAGGCAGGGATGTAGGTAGGGATGCAAACAGGGATGCAGGCAGGGATGCAAACAGGGATGCAGGCAGGGATGCAGACAGGGATGCAGGCAGGGGTGGTGTAGGCAAGGCTGGTGCAGGCAGGGATGCAAGAAGGAGTGATGCCAGGGCTGGAGAAGGCAGCGGTGTAGTCAGGGCTGGGGCAGGCAGGGAAAAAAGCAGCGGTGCAGGCAGCGGTGCGGGAAGGACTCACAGACAGGACTCACAGACAGGACTGCGGGGCAGGTAGAGGAGCAGGGGGTACGGGCAGGGGAGCCGGGGGTACGGGCAGGGGGTACGGGCAGGGCTGGTGCAGGCAGGGCAGGGGCAGCCCCTGTCCCCACGTGACGCCCGCGCCGCGCGGGGGCGGCTCCGGTTCATTCATAAATCCCGGGGCCGCCCCGCCGCACCGAGCGCAGCGGCGGCGATGGAGCCCCGGTCTCGGTTGTAGGTGAGTGTCTGGTGCCGGCGCCTCGCGACAGCGCCTATCGCGACATAGGGAGCCGGCACTGCCGAGGGGAGACCAGACCATCACTCCCTATCGCGCGTAGAGGTCCCGGGGGCTCCTGCCTCGCTGTCACAGCGCTGTCACCAGCTCTGCCTGCATCCCTTATTCCTTCCTGTCCCACATCCCTGCTCGCATCTCTCATCGCTCATCCTCCATCCCTATCTCCATCCATGCCCCACATTCCTGCCAGCATCCAGCATCCCTGCCTGCATCCCGCATCCCTGCCTCCATCCCCGCCCCACATCCCTGACCGCATCCCTGTCACCGGGCTGGGGCAGAGCGGGTCCCCCCCTCGCCCCCAGCCCAGCCCCGGCCCCGTGGGTCGCACACACGCGTGGGGAGCAGCCCCGGCCCGCCCCCCGCACCCCTTCCCACGTGCGGAGGCGCGGCAGCACCGGCATCCCCCGGCCCCGAGCCCCCGCCCAGGGCTCCGGCGGCCACCGCGGGTCCCGCCCCGTGTCCCCCCCGGGGGGGACAGCCCGGGGAGCGGCCCCCTCCTCCAGACAATGGCCGTCCTGTTCCTGTCGGGTCGCCATGGAGACGGGATTCCTCCATGATGGGGAACAGCAGGGACATTCTTCCCGCTCCCCCCGCCTCGGGCCTGAGGCTGCCCCGCAGGGATCCCGCCCGTGGAGCCGCAGCCCCCTCGCCCGGGGTCCCCCCATGTGCAGGACCCCCCACACACACACTCCCTAACCCTTTCTCGGGGGTCTCAGGGTGGGTCCCCCCACCTCGTGCTGCGTCCCACCAGCTTGGAGAGGCGTGAGGGGCGATGCAGGCAGAGGGGTCTCTGCCTCAGGAGCCCCCCAACACCCCGATATCCCTCCAAGGGGTTGATACCCCGACCTGTGACAGGGCTGCCCTCAGCCATCACTGTCCCTCGCTGCCAGCTGCGACACGGCCACGAGTGACAGTCCCCACCCCTTCACGGGCTCCATTCACATTTTTCACTGACCTAATTCGGAGCGGCTTCCAAGCGCCCACCCCTGACAAATCCGGGGGTCCCTGACACGGCATCGCCCACCCAGCCCCAGAGGGACACACGGACGGGGACACACCGAGGGACACATGGAGGGGATACACGGAGGGACACACGGACGGACACACGGAGGGGACACAAGGAGGGACACATGGAGGGACACACTGGGGAACACATGGAGAGGACACACGAGGGGACACACGGAGGGACAGACAGAGGGACACACGGCCTGGCAGCGGAAGCTGGAGCTCGGAAGCCCCCGGGAATGGGGGGACAGACGCGGGAGGGTGATGAGGTCCCCGCCAGGTCCCCAAAGGCCGCGCAGGGGGGGAATGGGACCCCATCCCGGCCGCTCTCGGTGCTCAGGAGCTCAGGGCCCCCCCGGCCCCTCGGTGTCCCCCCCGCCGCGGACAGCCCGGTGACGGAGCCGCTCTCGGGATGACTCACGAGCGTCACCCGTCGCGCTCCGGCGACACCCACGCCACGAGCTGTGGGGCGGCCGCTGCCCCCCGTCCCTGCCGGGAGCCCCAGCGCGGCTCCCCCCGAGCTCCCGCGGGCTGGGGTCCCCCACAAGGGGGCTGCGTTCGTCCCCCGGGGGCGGCAGCGCGGTGTTACCCCGGATCTGGGACAGGGATTTCACCCCCCGGGCCAGCCCTGGCCATCGGCACCGGCCACGGTTTAGGGGCTCCGGTCCCAGCTGGGCGTGGGGACCGTGGGCCCTCCTCGCGGGGCCGGGGGTGGTGCCCACGCGAGTCCGGGGGCTCGGGGGGTCCCTGGGGAGGGGCAGCGGTTCTGCCCTCGCCTCCCCATCCCTCCATCCGTCCATCCCTACCTCGCTCCTGACCACACCCTCCATCCCTTCATCCTTCCCCTGAGCACACCCTCCCTTCATCCCTCCATCCCGGTCCCTCCCTCCATCTCTCCATCCCGGTCCCTCCCTCCCGGTCCCTCCCGGCAGCTCCGCACCGCGGTGCCGGGCAGGGGCCGGGCAGGAGCCGCCGCCGCCGCCCCCGGCCCGGCCCCACCGTCCCGGCCGGTGCCTCCCGCCGTCTCCCCCCGCCCCAGGACACGCTCGGGCCGGGACGGACCATGAGCGATGACCCAACACCCTGGGACAACGCGACCGAGAGCGCCACGGTGAGTGCAGCTGTCCCTGCCTGCCCTGCCTGCCTCGGGCGCCCCTCCCCGAGCAGCCAGCCCGGGGGTCCCGCGGGACGGGGGGGATTCATGTCCGGAGCTTTGGGATTCTCATGGGAAGGGGGGATTCATGTCCGGAGCTGTGGTGTTCTCATAAGAGGAGGGATTCATGTCCAGAGCTCTGGGATTCTCATGGGAGGGGGGGATTCGTGTTCGGAGCTGTGGGATTCTGATGGGAGGGGGGATTCATGTCCGGAGCTGTGGGATTCTCATGGGACAGGGGGGATTCGTGTTCGGAGCTGTGGGATTCTGATGGGAGAGGGGATTCATGTTTGGAGCTGTGGGATTCTCGAGGCTGCCGTGGGTCTGGTGCCTTCGCTCGGGTGGGGGCCCCGCTGTCACCCCCTGCTCTGCCAGCGCTGAGTGGGTGACAGTTCCCAGTGCTCTGTGCCCTGCTGGGATGCTCTGGGGGTGCTGGGGGTCCGGGGCCCTCGGCGCTGCTGCCGGGTCAGCCCCTCTCCCCCGGGTGGGGCCGGGTTGGGGGTCCTCTCACCGTCCCCATCCCCATCCCCATCCCCATCCCCATCCCTCTCGCGCTCGGCGCGGGGGCTGGGGCGGCTCAGCCTGCCCGGTTGCCGTTGCCGTGGTGCACGCAGGGCCCGGGGGCGGCGGGGGGCGGCGGCTCCGGGGGCAGCGCTGGCGTCAGCGCGGCGGGGGCAGGTTCGGGGTGCGCCGGGGTCCCCCCAAGAGCATCCCCGCGGCTCAGCCCCTCGGCCCCGGGCAGGCGGTGCCCGGCGAGGTGTCCCCGCAGGATGGGTACGTGCTGCTCCTCGCCCTGCTCTCCATCTTCATCGGGGGCACGCTGGTGCTGCTCTCGGGCATCCTGATCATCTGCCGCCGCTGCTGCGAGGCCGATCGCCGGCACTCCAGGTGGGCCAGGGGTGAGCACGCCGCTGTCCCCGGGGTGTGTGGCACTGCAGGGAGGGTCGGGGGGACTGGCACGGGCACCTCTGATCCTCCTCCCCCCGCAGAGCCAGCGATGATCCCGAGAAAACCAACACCACTTACCTGGATGACTCGCAGCAGGCGCAGGGTGAGTGACACGAGTGCTGATCCCCCCCAAATTGCATCCTGAGTTTTGGGGAGGGGAATGAGGCAGCTCCTGAGCTCTCCCAAGGGGAGCGGTAACCACCACACACCCCTTGTGCCCTCCATTCTCCATCCCTGGCTGTGGGAGCAGGGAATTCCAGGCTGGCATTGAGGCCATGAGTGCAACAAGTCTGCCAAGCCTCAGCTGGGATGCACACCACGGTGGGGGGAGCTGGTTGCTGACCCCCTTCTCTGCAGATATCACCGGCAAAGCAGAGGACCCCGAGTGCCTGTCATCCTCCAGCTACCGGGATGCAGAGAGCGAGAGGTTCCTGTCCTCCAGCTCCTCCACTGCCCGGCGCGTCTCCTTCAACGAGGCCGCGCTCTTTGACCAGGGCAAGAAGACCCAGGAGAAGGGGAGGAGGTGAAGCTCTGGGCTGAGGGGGGGGACAGGGGGTTGTGGCTGCCCCTCCTGACCCAGCTGTCCCTCAGGTACACACTGACAGAGGGGGATTTCCACCACCTGAAGAACGCGCGCCTGACTCACCTGCACCTGCCGCCGCCTGCCCTCAAGATTGTCACCATCCACGAGTGTGAGTCCAGCGAGAACAGCCTGGCCATGACCCCCCGCCTGCCCCCGCCCAAGCCTGGCCTTGCCATCTTCCAGGTGAGCTTTCGGTCCTGCAGCACCCCAGGGAGGCACCGCTGGGCCTCAGGGCATTGCTGGAAGTAGAGCCAGGAGTTGCTGGGGTGCAGGGGGCCCCCATTGTCCCCAAACCCCCTGAGCGTGCTCTGCCTTGCAGCCCCCTGCAGGAGCCCTGCCCCGGCCAGTGCTGCCCAGCCATGCCGTGGGCCCCAGCTCTGCCCTGCCCGGGGACACCTACAACTCCACGGTGGACACCAGCTTCACAGAGGCCAGCCCGTCCGCCTCCTCCGACTCCGGGGAGGGGCCTTCGGTGAGTGCTGGGTCGGGACTGGGCAGGGGAAGAGGCTCCCAAGGGTCCTGTCCTGCTCGCTCCCTGCTCCATGGATCCCATCCCTGCCCCCTCACTCCGTGCCAGGGCTCAGGAAGAGACGTGGGCATCCAGCTAGAAACAGGCTCTGCTCCCTGCCCCGGGGGACATTTGTGCATCTGCTGCAGCCCAGCTCTGACAAAGGAGCCGAGCGGGATGCGGGGGGGCTGGGGAGGCACGCTTGGGTCCGAGAGGGCACTCACGGCCCCCCCGGCCCCCCAGTTCACAGCAGCACCCAGGAGCGGGAAGGCGGCTGGGGGAGGCAGTGCCGGCCCCGGGGAGCCCCCCCAGACCCCCCCACAGGGCACCGTGCTGCAGTTCTTCACCCGCCTGCGCCGCCACGCCAGCCTGGACGGGGCCAGCCCCTACTTCAGGATCAAGAAGTGGAAGCTGGAGAGCACCCAGCGGGCGTCCAGCCTGGACACCAGAGGTGGGGGCCAGCGAGGGGGCTGTGCAGGGTGGGGGGACA
Source organism: Zonotrichia leucophrys gambelii (assembly GCF_028769735.1). Lineage (NCBI taxonomy): Eukaryota > Metazoa > Chordata > Aves > Passeriformes > Passerellidae > Zonotrichia > Zonotrichia leucophrys. The sequence goes on along the minus strand of NC_088197.1, from coordinate 3,703,781 downwards.
CGTGTGGGTGGGGGGATGCTGGTGCCGGTTGGGTTGTGCCCCCCAGCCCTGCCCTGCGCCCCCCAGGATCCCCCAAGCGTCGGCAGTTCCAGAGGCAGCGGGCGGCCAGCGAGAGCATGGACCAGGAGGACCGGGACCCGCACCAGACCGACATCATCCAGTACATTGCCCACACGGACGACGTGTCCTTCCACCCCGCGGGGGGCCCCTTCCTGCCCTCCCCCGCCAGCCCCCCACCCTCTCTCGGCAGGTATTTTTCAGTAGATAAGAGGGGACGGGGATGGGTGAGCCCCGGGAAGGCACCGAGGGACCCCGCGCTGCCCTGGGCATGGGGTGCTGCCACCTCTGCGGCTCTGGTGGGGTGAGGGGTCTGAGGGGCGCTGGTGATGGGGAGGTTGGGTTGGGGCATGGGCACGGTGGTGGCAACAGCATGGAGGAGCGGGTGGCACCATGGCGCTGCTGTGGATGGAGCCTGCCGGGGCTGGGCTGGCACATCCCTGCCCGTCACCTGCCGGTCTGTCCCTGACGTGACACCGGGGTGCTGCCCGCAGGCTAGAGCCAGGCGAGGGGGGCGCGGGCAGCCCCGGCGAGCCCAGCGTGCCCGAGCAGCCCAGCGCCTACCACGACATCTGGAGCCTGCGCGCCTCGCTGGAGCTGTACGCGGCCTCGGAGCGCAGCAACGACCAGGACTCGGTGCGCAGCGACGGCGGGGACAGCGTGTCCTCCGCCAGCGGAGTGCCCCCCTGCCCTTCCCCTACCCTGGATGAGCCCGAAGGCCCCGAGGAGAAGTTCTGGGCTCGGCCCAAGGCGGAGGAGTCGGAGCCCGGCACACGCAAGCTGCTGCAGATGGACAGCGGCTACGCCTCCATCGAGGCGCCCAGCCGGGGGGGCGAGGAGGGTCCCCCCAAGGACCAGACAGCCTCCGAGAAGCGCATTTGCTTCACCAGCGCCGGGCGCAAAGGAACCATCTTCGAGAGCTTCGAGGGCCGGGAGCCGGAGGAGGAGGAGGAAGATGAGGAAGAGGAGGAGGGCGGGAGCAGCACCCTGGGCGCAGCGGGTGGGGGGGCACACCTCCGTCCCCACAGCCCCCTGGCCTGGTCCCCGTACGGGCAGATGTTCCCGGGCCGGGAGGGGCTGCCCCGGCGGGATTACAGCATCGACGAGAAGACGGACGCGCTGTTCAACGCCTTCGTGCGCCACGACCCCCAGTTCGACGAGTCCCCCCTGCGGGGCAAGCACCGCTCCCGCACCCACCTGCGCAAGCAGTGGCAGCACACGAAGCAGTTCAGCGATCCCGGCGTGCGGTACCCGGCGCTGGAGCGGCACCGGACGCCCCTGCGCCGCGGCGACAGCGCCAATTACCCGCTGGACTCGCGGTTCCACAGCCCCCTGCCCCGCATCGTCAGCGCCGGCGATGAGGAGGCAGCGGAGGCGGCCGATGGGGTCCCCCCTGCCCCGGCGCTGCCGGACCCCGAGATCCAGGTGATCGTGGAGGAGCCCGGAGAGGCGGCCCCCGAGCCCAAGGCTGGCTCTGAGCCCCCTGAGGACGATGACTGCCCCGGCTCCGGGAGGTGCTTGGGGCTGGGCTCCGGCTCGGAGCTCATGGACAAGATCGCGGGCGGCCTGGAGGAGCGGCTCTATGGACACCTGAGGAGAGCGGCCGAGAGAGAGACCCCCGAGTGCGCGGTGGCCGTGGCTGCCAGCGACGCCTCCCCCGACCACAGCACGGTCTAGGCCCAGCGTGAGGGGGAGAGACCCCGGCACAGGTTCAGGGCTTCATCCCCTCCTGCTGCCGGGTGCGGGAAGGGGGGCCCTGCCCAGGCCAGGAGGGCACATGGGGACCCCTGGCTGTGACCCCAGCACGGGGGTCCGGTAGCGTGGGGTGGCCGAGCCCCCCGGCTCCCATAGCGAGAGCCTGGGCTGGGGGAGCCCCGGGGGTCGGGGCACGGTGGAGAAGCCGAGGGGTCAGCGCTGAGGGACTTTGCTGAAGCCCCCGGAGCACCGACCTTGGCTCTCCCCTCTCTCCGAGGTTTTACAAGCAATAAGCCTCTCATCCGGCCGGGAATGTCCCCGCAGCCAGGAAAAGGGGCCGGAGCTGGGTGTCCCCAGTGGTGCCACCCTGGCCCGGGGGCGGTTTGGGGAGGGGGCAGTTACCTCCTCAATCCCAAACCCCCTCCCCACAAGGTCTGCAGGGAGCCTGGGATCTAAACTGGAAGCAGGGGGATTCTACAGGGGCTCAAGCTCCTCCTGGGGGACCCCAGAATGGCAGCCCAAGGGTTTTGGGGGGAAGGATCGGCCCTGGGGACCCCAAAAATACCCCCAGGAGGGGTGAGGGTGCCTGGTGCTGCCCCTGGTGCTGCCCCCGGGCCAGGGGACAGGGTGAGAGCAAAGAGGGGCATCCCCAGCATGGGCTGTGGGTGACCCCCCGTGCCCCCCAGGAGCTCAAGGATATTTATTGATTTTTACAGAGGCGGCTGCTGCTCCGTGGTGGGGGAGGCGGGGCGGGGAGGGGAGTTCACTTTTTATTGGGTTTTTATTTGTGATTCAAAGGATGAGTGAAAAAAAAAGAGGAAAATAAAGAAACTGCCCCAGCCCAGCCCTGGCTGTGGCACCTGGGACTCGGCAGCAGGGGGGGGGACAGGCAGGGCCCCCCCAAACCCCCATTGCATGCGAGTAGAGGCCGGGTTGCCCCTTCCCTCTGTGCAGGCTCTGCCCAAAGCTCTCCCTCCATCACCTCTGCGTTTTTAAGTCTATAAACAAAGGAGAAAAACCAAAACCAACCGTGACATCTCTGAGCTCTTTTCTTACCTTTCTACCTGGGGGTGGGATGGTGAGGGTAGGGGGGCGCCGGGCCTGGCATTGCCCCACAAGTGCAGGGTTTGCCTGGGGGGCTGTGCCCTTCCAAAAGGAAAAGGAAAAGGAGGGGCTGGTCATACCCCTGACCCCGCCTGCTGCAGGAGGAAGGACATGAAACCCACCTGCTGTTTTCACTTTATTTTTCTTTAAAAAAAGGAAAAAAAAAAAAGAAAAAGAAAAAAAAAAGGGGGAAGAAAAGAAAAAAAAAAAGCAGAAAAAAAAAGCCAAGTGGCTGCCACCACCCTGATCCCTTTGGAGCTCAGATTCCTCCCAAGCTCTGAGCCCTTCCTGGGCCCTGTTCCCTTCTGAGCCCCTCCGAGCCCCCGTGCAGCATGCAGGTGTAATAGAATTCTGCTTTGTTTTAATACCTGTTTTTTTGGTTTTTTTTTTTCCTCATCTGGTTTATTTTAACACATCACGATGTGTAGGAATCTCTAAATATACCGCAAATATAAACAAAAAACAAACAAACAAAAAATTAAAACAAAAAAATAAAAGAGAGAGGAAAATATATAATATATAACAGTAGTCTAAAACATAAAGTGCACGGCAATGGCTTTGCACGACTCTACACGGCCAGGGGGCCCCTTGACCCCTCATCCCACCCTTCCCATCGCAAAATTAAAAACAGAATCAGTGTCTTGATTGGCAAAGAGTGATCGGGGGGAAGGGGGCAGCGTCCCGGCAGCCGCAGAGTTCAACTCCCAGGTGTCCGATGGGATGGGCAGGGAGGAGGGTGTGGCCACTGCAGCTTCGTGTCCTGGCGCTGGCCGGAGCAGGGGTGCGGGCAGGGAAGGAACGGGGGGGCTCCTTGGTTGGTTTCTTCTGGTTTCCTTTTGGATTGCAAGCACAGTCCAGTCCCAGGAGAGAGGCAGAGCTGGGGCAAGGAGGGGGACACAGGCTGGCCCGGGCCCAGGGACGCTGTGGGGAGAACAGAGAGAAGGGGGTTAGGGATGGAAGGGGATGCCCAATTTGGGGTGCTGGCTGTGTTCCTGCCCTTCACCCTGTCCTGGGGCTCCCTCTGGCACCCTGGGATGGGAGCGAGGGGTTTGAGATCCCTGTGCTGTCCCTGGAAGGTTTTAGGGAGTCCCTCAGCCAGGTGAGCCCAGCAAAGCAAAACCCCTGACTAGAAATCAGTGCCAAGGAATGTAATTTATGCCAAGGAGAGGAGCATTCCTTTCCTTCAAAAGGTTTCTAGGCTAAGGAGGGGAGTGACCCAGCCAGGCTTGGGGCAGGAGCAGCAGCAGGTCCAGGGGAGCCCCAGCCCAGGCTCAGGCTGCACTGACTCCCCGCAGGTGACTCACTGCCCCCATGAATTAAAGATGGAGCTGCCACGGGCCTCTGACAGCTGCAGGGGGAGGATCCGGCTTTTATTTCGGGCTTTTTTCACACCACAAAGCTGGTCGTGATCCAGGAGATAACAGAGCTCAGCCCCAGCAGCGCCGTGACGAGCATGAGGCCGGGGGCGGATGAGGCTGAACATGACTCACTGCTGGCTCCGTTATGAATGAGGGGTGGGAAGGAGGGGACAGGGCTGGGAGCTGGGGAGGAAGGAGCTGCAAGGAGGGGGGGAAGCAGGGAGAGGGCTCAGCTTCCCATGGAAGTGGCTTGGGCATGGGTGACAGGGCCAGGGGCAGGTTCCATGGGGACACTGTGGGGCTCAGCATCCCTCTGTGCTCCCCAAGTGCAGGTATGTGGTGAGGCTGGGAGCAGGGCAGAGGGACCTTGGTGCCAGGGAAAGGGACTCAGCATCCCTTTATGCTCTCCAAGTCTAGGTAGGTGTTGGTGAGGCTGGGAGCAGAGCAGAGGTGCCCCGGGGCCAAGGAAAAGGACTCAGCATCCCTCTGTGCTCCCCAAGTGCAGGTAGGTGATGGTGAGGCTGGGAGCAGAGCAGAGGGGCTTGGTGCCAAGGAAAAGGACTCAGCATCCCTCTGTGCTCCCCAAGTGCAGGTAGGTGATGGTGAGGCTGGGAGCAGAGCAGAGGGGCCCCGGTGCCAAGGAAAGGGGCTCAGCATCCCTCTGTGCTCTCCAAGTCCAGGTAGGTGTTGGTGAGGCTGGGAGCAGGGCAGAGGGACCTTGGTGCCAGGAAAAGGGCTCAGCATCCCTCTGTGCTCCCCAAGTCCAGGTAGGTGATGGTGAGGCTGGGAGCAGAGCAGAGGGGCTTTAGTGCCAGGGAAAAGGGCTCAGCATCCCTTTATGCTCTCCAAATCTAGGTAGGTGATGGTGAGGCTGGGAGCAGGGCAGAGCTGCCAGGGAAAGGGGGTGGCATAGCACAGCCCAGGAAGGGACAGAGATCACTACAGCACCTCTCACATGACAGGGCAGACTAGAGCAGAGCCAGGTGGGCACAGCAGGGCATGGAGAGGGGCTCTGCACCTCCAGCACCACAGGAAATCCAAGCCCTGGCTACCAGAAATTCTGCAAAGGAACACTCAGCATCCAGACTACAAAACACCCTCAACTCCCTCGCCCTGCCCACAGCTCAGAAACCCCCCAGCTCCCCCGGGCAGAGCCCAGAGTGCCCCAGCAGTACCTGGGCAGAGCTCACTGCTGCTTGCAGGTGGAGAGCTTGCGGATCTTGCTGCTGGCAGAGCAGGCCTTGCGGGAGGGGTTGGAGGAGGCGCTGGCGCGGCGCTCGCCCTTGGCCCTGGCGCTGCTCAGCTGCCCCGGCTCCGTCCCGTTCATGCACACGGCCTTGGGCAGCCCCCTGCCGCGGCTCTGCCCGTTCTGCCCGGCCTCCTCCTCCTCAGGCACCTGTCCTGCAAGGGAACGGCCACGGTCAGAGGGGGCAGCAGAGCCGCCATGGATCCTGCTCCTGTTCCTGTGAAGGGCGCAGGAGAGAGATCCCCAACGATGTGCAAAGCTGGGTGTTGGGGAAGGTGAAACAGGAAAGCCTTATAAATATGATTGCCTGGCAAAAGATTTTGAGAATATGGAAACTGTAAGTGAGATTGAAATGAAAGCAAGCTCTGAGATCCCTTAGTTACTGAACAACAGGAAAATAATGGCGTGGCTGAAGGCAACCCCCTTTTGATGGAACACCCTCTGCTTGCTGACAGCTCCAAGGGTCAGAGCAGACCCTACAGCTTGGCAGAAGGAGCCCAAAGAGGAGTTTTTAGGGTTTAAAATGTAGCACAGTATGGTAATGTAATGATTCTTATAGGCAGTATGCAAATGCTATAGGACTTGTATATTGTACTAGATTGGTTAGTGAGAATTAGAATATTCAATACAGAAGATTTATTGTATTGTAATGGGAACCTCACTCTCTTACCCCTTTTACTCTCTTATGCTTTTGCTCTTTTACCCTCTCATCCTCTCTCCCCCTCTCTCCTCTCAGTCCTGCTCTGAGCTGTGCCTGGCAGCTCCCAGCAGGGCCCTGCACCCAGGTCCTTTGCAATAAACCCCAAATTCCATGACCTGGCTGCAGAGATCTCTCATCTCCATCCACCCTGACCATCCTACCCCCAACACTCCTACAGCTGGGAGCCTGAGACTGCACCTGTGCCCTGCCCCAGAGCTCAGGCAGCAGCTCAGCTCCTCTGGGAGCAGAGGGGCAGCAGTGCACAAGGTCACCCCTCTTTCCTCCTGCCTTCTGTGCAGGTCTCAGCCCCAGGTACCAACCTGGGGGCACCCAGGGGCTGGGTGTGTTTGCAGCCTCTCCTGGCAGGGGTTCAGTGTGTCACTGTCCCCTGAGGGAACACCCCATGGGTGTCATCAGCCCTTGTCCCTCCTCAGCTCCGTGTGACTCAGCAGAGCAGGTGAAGAGCCATTTCCAGAGGCATCTCCTGCTGCCACAGCCGGGGTTTGGGGCACATCCCTCACTCAGGGTGTGACACAGGGATGGGGCTGCATCCCAGGGTGGGATGAGCAGGAGCAGGGAGCAGCCCCCAGCCCAGCACAGGCTGAGGAGAGGCTTTGCCAGGCCCCTGGCTCCCCCCCACCGGATCCAGCCGAGGCAATTTCCTTCCAGCAGGAACGTCACGCTCCAGGGCCCTTCAGTTATGACTCAGAGGTTTGAGTGGAAGCAAAGGCTGTAAGACGATTATGTATAATTTTCTTTAAAGGATGCTCAATCCTTTCTCTGCCAAGGCTGGGCAGGACGTCAGCTCCGCTTGCGCCAACCATCACCCCACTGCTGGCACCTGGGGGGGCACAGGGCTGCTGGGAGAGCTGCTGCTCCTCTGGGGAACACATTGGGGGTCCCACCTCAGACCCCTGTGCCTTGCCACTGCCAGAGATGGAGAGGGATGGGTGTATCCTGGGTTACACATACAATTATTTCCTCCTGGATCTCCCCCTGTACCCTCCCAGTGTTGCCACAGCTCCCAGTCACTGCCTTGGGGCTGCTTACCTGAGCACTCCTGCCATGAGAACAGACAGGGACTGACTGACCAGGGACAGCTCCTGGGGGCTGGCAGCCAACCCTGGCACTGCTGGAGCTGGTGGCACCTGCAGTGGCACCACAGCTCCTGGCCCAGCCCAGCTCACCACAAGGGATTGCAGTGATGGGGGTGCTCTGGCTCCCAGTGTTTCTGGCACTCAGGCAGTGACTGGCACAGCAGGAGGATCAGGAGCACAAAGCTCATGGATTCCTCCAGTGCCTGACCCCTCTGGAGCCCAGAGGAACCACCAGCAACCAGCTGATGGCTGGAGAGGGCTCAGGGATCCAAGTTCTAGAAGAGAAACATGGGACCAGAGCCTCCAGGCATGGGGCTCCCATGGGTCAGGCTGCAGCACCCCAGAGCTCCAGGTTTTTCATGCCATCCCTCCATCCCACCAGCACAACTGCAGAGCCTCAAACAACCCCATTCAGAGCAAAGCTGAGCACTTCTCCTTCCCCTCCCTCGGCTGAACTCGGGCCAAGTCAATTAACATTTCTGACTGGGGAGGGAAAAAGAATCTATCCAAACAGCTCACTTGTCTTTTGTGTGACTCTTCCCTCCTCCCCTCCTTCCCCTGCTTCAAAAGCACAGTCCCGGGAGTCTATTATGGATATCAAGGAGGGAGGTGAATCGTGAGCTAATTTTACCTCCTTCACCAATGACAGTTGCTGACGTTCAAATTAATGAAAATAAAAATTCAGCACGGGCTGAAGTCTTGGCAACTGCTGCCCCCGCGGAACCGCTGACCCAGCGCTGTGTCTGCCCGAGCAGCTCCTGCCCACCTCACCCTCACCACCAGCAGGGCTAAAAATAATATAAATAAAGGCAGAGCTGAGAGAGGAACCAGCAACGCGGCTGCTCATCCCTGCTCGTCTCTGCCACCCCTCACATTCTTAATGGCTCCGCATCCAGCTCATTCAGGCACCAAAAAAGGTTTCAAAATAACACAGCAAAGAGGCTTTGAATTGCTGTTTGTCAGACTGAGCACACAGGCACGGTGAGCAGCCAGGAATGCAGCTTCCTGAGCACCAGGCTTGGCTCAGAAGCTCCAGTCCTGGCTGTGTTTTCCAGTCCCAGAGTGAAAAACGCAGGAGGAGCAGGTGCTGCAGCAGACGAGGGGTTAATGTAGGACAGGAAAGAGCAGAGCTCAGCCTCTAGACCTGAGGCAGCACAAAAGCACCAGGCAAGACCAGGATGACCACATCCCTTCACTGCACAAGATGGGGAGAGGATTGTGCCTCCAGGCCACAGCCATCCTCTCCTCCATCCTCTCTGGATGGGATGTTTAACACCGATTGAACCAAGGGCTTGGAACATTTACATCTCCCCACAGAGCTGCATGAATCTTTAAATAACCCTTTAAAAATGAAAGCACTTCCTCAAAGCCCCTTCTTCCTCTGAAGAACACAGGATTTAATGAGGTTTCCTCTTTCCCCCCTCCCTCTCAAACCCAACAGCCACCCCCAGCCATGAGTCACTCACACTCCTGCTCTGGCTGCCCAGCAGAGCCACAGCTGAACTCATCCCCCATGTTCACGGGGGCTTTTCATTTATATTTTAATATGGGATCACTGGGCAGGTTCAAAGGGATGCTGCAGGAAGATTTTGGTGGAAAAAGTCACATTTATTCCCTCTGCAGCTGCCCCCACCTCTGCAATGGCTCACAAACCCACTGAGGGTCTGTGCTGGGACCCTCCTCACCCCGCTCCTCCCATGAGTGTTGAGGGGATTCCTGCCCACCACAAACTCTGCACATCCCACCTCAGCAGCCCCTCTCATCCTTTAGGTCTCTAATTCCTCTGAAACAGCACAAGTTACATAGAGAACATGGAAGATTTGCCTGTCATCTGCCATGACAGCTCTGATTCGGGTTTAAACGCTGCTGTTTGTATGAGGAGGGTGAAATTCTTGGTGTCAGTGCTCCCAGTGTGATCCTTAACCTCAGATACCTGCCTGCATGGGGCTCACCCTGCTCAGCTGGGATGGAAATGGAGCTGGAGAAGGCAAGGACCAGCCTGGGACCATGGGATCCCCCAGGTGTGCCACATACCCTGAAGGCAGAGTCATTTCAGGGCTCTGCTCACAAATAACTCATTCCAGCAAAATTGGTCCAAAGAATTAACTGTGCTGAGCAGCAGAGCTCAGCAGCAGCTGTTGGTGGGAGATGGGAGGAAGCTGGCACAGGGGTAGCACTGGGATGGGCATCCTGATTGATCAAATCAAGGACTGAGCAATCTGGAGCATCATGGCTCACTCACACCCTTCCACAACCCAGAATCTCCTCTGCTGAAAGGATCATTCACGCCTCAAGGCCTTTCCTTAAAAAAGCTTTAAACCCCCCCAAAAAAATCCCTCACAACCACTTCTCCCCTACCTGGTACTGTGAAGTCCTGAGTGTAGATGATATCATCTTCAATGTCATACAAGTCATCATCCTCTTCCTCATTGTAGCCATGCAGATCCTCCAGGTAAGGCACCGCCGTCATGCTCCTCCACCTGTCCTTTGTCTCAGGGCTGGGAGGGATGGGCACCAGCGCCTCTGCCTGAGCATGTTTCTTCCTAAACCAGCTGCAGAGAGCCCGAGGGCAGAGCTGGGTCAGTGCACAAGGCATGCAGGAGTTCTCCAGTGAGGGTGGCCCCAGCCCACCTGGATACTCAGAGCTGGGAGTTCCACCCGTGCCAGGTAAGGAGAAAACAAAAGGTCTGGGCAGGTGTCAGGATTGGGACACACTGGGATAGGACAGAACAGAGGGACAGGCACAGAGGGAAGCTCAGGACCTTTTTCTCCATCACCAACTCCAGCCCAAAATACCTGTAAGTCAAAACAAACCAGCAGAGCTGCCAGAGCTCCTGAGTTTTGTTATCCAAGCAAGCAGGACAGAAGGAACTTCCCCTGTCCTCAAGCTGAGGCTGATCCAGCCCAACAGACACAAATTTAAAGATCTCAGCCTGAGAGGGGCACTTACTGCAGCAGTTTCCTCTAAAAGCCAGTTTGCACCAAGGCCACAGCAGAAATGTGAATACTTTTTATCCCCCCCTGTCTCAAGGGACTCCTATCACCACCAAACCCTGTGCTGCCATCTGGCCAGGAAAGGATATCTGAAAGCTGTTCTTAATCAGATCAGGAATCCAGCAGGCTGCTTCCAGCAGCATCCCAGAGCCAGATGGGATAAACCTCTTAGGTTTTCATCGTGCTCCCATAGCACAACTCTGACTCCAGACTGTCTGGGACATCTCCCAGTGCTGCATGTGGGCACCCAAAGTTTCCTGGAAGGCTGCTGGAGCCTTCCACCCTCCCAATGACCCCCTAAATGTGGGTGGGAGCAGAAGTTTCTCCAGCCTCAGGTACCTCTAACACAACTTTGCAGCCCACATGAGCCTGATGGGACACAAATGCTTCCCACCCTGCAGTTGGCATCCTGTAAACTCCTGGCCTCCAAGCACGGAGGAGGGCCTGAGCCAGCCCAAGAACTCTCACCAACCTGAGCCATCTGGTTTTTATCACCCCAGTTCCAAATTCCTTTCAGGAAGGAAGGCTGAAGGCACCTCCTGCGCAGAGCTGTAATTATCATTTTGTTCTAAGTCTTACACTGCTTTGACAGCCGGCCTAAAAAAAAAGTGGGATTCTAACAAAACTATCAGGGAAAGGAGAGGAGTGAGGAGATAAACAAATGGAAATGCAGCTACTGGGACAAATCAGGCAGGATTCAAGGGAGGGGTGAATTCTCATCCAGAAACTGCTTCACCATTAGCATCTTAAAACTGTTTTTTCTCTGCAGCAATGGAGTTTTGCAGCCTCTTGTCTGCAGGGAGGAAGGTGTTGTTTGGGAAGAGGGATAGAAACTGCTTCAGATCTCATCTGAAAACTGTCACCTCTAGTTCCTGAAGGGGCACTATAGGAATTAAACAAAGCCCATCCCAGCTGCTGGACAACATAACTCTGACCCAGGGCCCTTCCCAGATCCATGGATGGCTTCCTTGGTGACGTGCATGGCACACTGCTCTCCTAATGGGATCAATCCATTTCTCCTCCTTGGAGGCTGTGTTCATTGAGGAAATGACTGCCAAGACAGCAAACCCAGCCTGGGCTGCTCCAGCCTGGCAGGATCAGCAGCACAGGGCCAGAGGAACCACCAGCAACCAGCTGATTTTGCCAGAGGCACTGGGGCTTGAGGGATCCAAACTCCACACCAGAGACCTCAGGAGAAGGGAATATCCAGGACAAATGAGATCAGAGTGATGGCTGCTGAAAGGAGAATTTTAAAGGGAAAAAAAAGCCTGGAAGTCTATGGCAACTGGTGTTTTTATTTTGCTGTATTTCAGCTCTGCCTCACTCTTCCCTCCTGTCCTACTTACCAGGAGAGTAAAAATAGGTTTTTATTAGCAGCAGAAACCTGAATCACTGTACTCCAGTCATTATGCTTCCATCCTCTGGGAGGTGATTTCAAACACTTGCATATGCATATATGGTAATGAGGATAGAGAGTGAAAAGAGAAATCCATTGAAGTTCTAAGAAAAATCAAAGACCTCTTGGAAGGAGCCTTGAGCAATTCTGTATGGAGTAGTGGAGTATTTGCTGGCAAGGATTTTCCAGCAGGGACAGACATTTTGCTTTCTGTGCTGGTGCTGGAGGTTGTCACTGAAGATTTGCTCCTCAGCTGAGGACCACTGACTTTTGGAACTGGAAACCAGTTCCAGAACTGGCCTGAGCCAGAGAGCAGCAGCTCCTGGTCAGTGATGGCCATGAGATAAAGCCTCTCCTCAACCCTGCCCTCACCACAACCCCACACATGGGCTGGCTCAGAGCACTGCTGATGAGTGTTCCACCAGTTATTCCCAGTTTCAGGGATGTTTTCTGAGCCAACTGCACTGGCACACTCACAGTTACCTGGTGCTTGTGGCAGCTGCTTTAACCTTGAGGGCAAAGAAAAAAATTTTGCATCTCAGAATTGCCCCTTGTGCAGAACATCCCTCTGCAAGAAGCAGATTCCTCTCTGCTCTATGCTTCAAAGGGCTGGGAGTGGCTTAAAATGCTTCAGAGTGAAGGCAGCAGTAGTAAGGGATTATTTCTTCCTATTCCACAAGCTCATTGAGGAGCCTGCAAAGCTCAGAAGCCCCAGGCAGCAGCAGCACAAGTGTTAATTGTGATCCTGCTAGGCAGAAGTGGCCAGACAGCTGCTATCAAGCACAGGGAGATAAGACACCAGGGGTCAAGGACTGAAGGAAAAAAAGGAATCTGGGTTGCCCAGTGCTTAATGAGCCTGTTTGGTTTGCAGCTCCCAAGCTCAGATCTCCCATCACAAGTCCTCCCTCTGCTCTTTTCAAGTCCTGGTATAAGCAAGGTTAAAATAAGAATCTTGTAAGCACAGCTGCAGCTTTCCAACACTCCCAGCTATTCACTTCCCATTTGGGTCACAAACATTGCACTTGGCTTGGTTTGCACAGGGATGGCTTTCTCTGAGAGCAGATGCCAAGCTGCAGATCCCTGCCCTGCCAGCCAGGGTCAGGATGAGCAATTCTCCACCTCCTGTGATGCCATGTAAGGGCCTCGAGCTCCCTGGAAGGTCACTGTCACCACAAGCAGCAATGAACAGGGCTCCAGTTTAGCTCAGCTCCCTCACAGGCAATTGTGGAAGGCACACAATGTCCCAGGGAGAGGCAACACACACACACAGCAGTGTTCCTGCAATCACATTTCCTCACACAAATTCCCTGCCCTACAATCCCCATCCCAGCAGCACCAAAATTTTTTATATATATATATATATCTATATATCTATATATCTATATATATCTATATATATATATATATATCTTGCTGGATCAAGAGATGTCCAAGCTCTTCAATCAGGTTCAGGACAAACAAAAGTATGAAAACAGCAGCTCCTCCCAGCTGAGAGCAGCACCAAAGGTAACAGAGATCTGGATTAAGAGATGTCCAAGCTCTTCAATCAGGTTCAGAGCAAACAAAAGTATGAAAACAGCAGCTCCTCCAGGCTGGGGGTAGCACCAAAGGTAGCAGACAATGGCTCAGACTCCTGCAAGAAGTTCTGGAGATTCAGTCCTTTAACACAAAATGTTACAAAACTGATTTGCAGAAGGTGGGTAAAAGAAGGAAACATCCCTTCCATGCAAATTGAGCCAGGTGCCTCAGGAAGGAAGAGGAATGCTTCTTTGTGTCCTGGCACTACAGAGAAGGGATGGGGAAAGCCCACAAGTGCACAGGCAGCAGCAGAGGCTCAGAGAAGCCTCTCTCCCTCCCTCCCTCAAACACAGCCCAGCAGCACAGTCAGCCCCTGCAAAGGAGCCCTCAGCAGCACCACAGGGATTTCCAAGGGGTTTGGCACCCAGGTTTGAACAGCACAGCATCCCAGAGCCCACAGCAGCCCCAGGAGGAGAGCCCAGCCTGCAGTGAGGTTAATTTGCACCTCCACTAACCAAAAAGTGGAAGTGCCTCCCCTCTCGTGCTATGAACTCCTGCAATGGGATCTGCGCCTGAACAAATTAAGTGTGACACTTTGTAGAGAGGGAAGGGAAGATGGTTGCCTTGGAAACAAGGGACAGAGGTAGAATTCTGCATCCACTTCATCACTTGAAGTGCTGCAGCAGGTCAGTGAGTTAGTAACAAAATGCAGTGTGTGAGCAGGAAATCCTTCAGCAAAAGCACAGGGCAGAGGGGAGGTGGTGGATAATCCACAGGGAGGAGGTTGGAACTCCTGAGATCTTGGCAGTTTTTCCTCCCTGCCCTACAATCCCCATCCCAGGAGCACCAAATATTCACAGAGCTGAGCTATGAGCACTGGTTTTCCACTGAACATCATTCCACTCAGATCCTTCCAGAGAAAGCAGGTTTTCAGGCTCTTCCACTGCTGCTTCAGGGGTTGGTTTCTGGCAGTTCCTAAATTCTGAGATGACAGGCTGGGAGAAGTTGAACTCATTTCCATTTCCAGCTCCAGGTCTGCTCTGCATGGACTGGGCTGAACAGAGCAGCATTTTGCTTTGTCCCACTCCAGTAAAAGTGCAGAGACAGGAGTTTGATGCAGTTCAGCTGCAGGAGTGAGGAGGGAGGAAAGCAGCTGGCAGGGATGAAACTCAGCAGACTCTTCCTCCAGCATTCCTCTGCTGCTGCAGGGGCAAAAGCATTTGGAATAGCTGACAGGAATGATGGGAGGAATGGCTGGATTACCATTGCTGGGCTGCCTGGATTCCTTCCCTGCCTCCTGCAGCTCTGCTCCCTATGGAACAGCACCCTGTGCTCCCTTGGTGCTTTCTCAGTGCCTCTGATTTTATCCCTGATCCCACTGCAAGGGCCTTCACACTTGATGGAAGTGGGGAAGGATGGATGCTGGGACACTCACACAAGCTCTGTGATGCTTCCCTTGGGACCACTGTCCCTTCCCACCATCCTGACACCATCCTGAGTGCAAAACCCCTGCCTGGGGCCCAGGGGCTGCTCCTGCTGCTTTCAGAGCACTTTGATGATCCTCTCTGTCCATATGAGTGAGTCCCCAGGAACAGCAGCTCAAAGACATAAAAGGAGACTTCCAGCAGCATAGAAAGGCACGGGGTGATTCTGGTTTGAGATGGGATCCAGCCCAGCAGGGCAGCCTGGGGAAGTTGCTTGATGTTTTTCTGGTTTAGTTCCTGTCCTTAGCACATGTTTTTGCAGGGTGGAGTGTAGAGAAACCCACAATCATTAATGATTTACTCACCCCAATAGATGAAATCTAAGGGTTCTAGAAATCAAATGTCTCCTTACTAAAGTGCTTTCCCAATCCCTGAATGGCTGCCTGCTGTCCTGACTGCTGTGTTCCATTTACAAAAAAAAAAAAAAAAACAGGGTCAGGTTAAGCATCAGGGCTAAGCTTCTATTTAAAGAAAAGGCAGGAGAACCAAGCTCTGGATTCTTTAGCACAAAAAGAAGCTAGACAGACACATCCAGGGCCCAGGCCACAAGCTCTGCTGTGCTTGATGTAATTACTAGATGCCACAGCAGGAGGAAGGAGGCAATTACCAATAGGGGAGAAAAGCCTGTTAAAAAGCACTGGCTAAGCTCACACAAAACTACTAAGAGCCTAAGCCTTAGAAATGCTCCTGGTTTGCAGGTAGAGCCTTTCCTCAGCCCCTCTTGGTGCTGTGGGATGAAAAACCTCAGCACAGCAGCTGAGGAGCTCGGTGGCTGCCCTGTGCTCCAGTTTCTTCAGCTTTCTAACTACAGGCAGCATCTCTGGAGACCCCTCTGTGCTTCCAGCTGGGCAACACTGACACAAAAAAATCACTGCCGTGTGGGAGGAGGGCAAAATGGAGAATCTGGAATTGGGGAAGCAGCTCAATCACCTGGCAGTGACCCATGAGGGCCCAGGGCAGCTCCTGAGCTCAGGGGTGGCCACTGCAGCCACAGGAAGGGAAGTGCTTTTAGTGCTTTTCTCAACACCTACTGATGACTCCACAGATTAATTCCTGCTTCTTTGCAGTGCTTCCTGATAAAGCATGGCAAGCTGGTGCCCTCTGGTCATGGCCACTGGTGCTGGGAGGGAAAGGCAGCTTTGAATGGGAGATGCCTGTGCCCAGAGCCCCTGAAACAACCCAGGCATGGGGCTTGGCTACTACAAAAGAGTCCTTACAATTAATTAATCACCTGGGAAGCTCCATAAGCCTGCCCCCCCCCAGCTCTGCTTGCACCCTCATCCCTAAAATCCCTGTTGGAGCTGGTGCCATTCACTCCCTGCAGAATCCCAGTGCATTTCAGGCCTGGCTGTGCCTCCTTGGGCACCATCACCTGACAGCACATTGCTTTTCCAAAAACACAAGAGGAAAGCAGCGCTGTTCCTGCAGCATGGAGTGGGCTCAGCACCATCCTGGATCACATCCTTGCTTTTACAGCTCCCAAAAGGATCAGGGAAGGCTCAGGGGCCAAGCAGCTGCAGTCCAGAGGCAGCTCTGCCTGTCCTCAGAAGCACTTCCCATTCCAAGAGCAGATAAGCTAATGCAGCCTCCGCATTGAAGCAGCCTCATGATGCTTTTTGTTCTTGTACTTTTATCCGCCCAGGAAATCTCTGCTCAGAGCCTGCATGTTCAAACAGATCCTTAAAAAAAACCCCTCAGTGATAACGGGGCATTTCCCCCCCTGACTATGGCACGGAAAATGGGGGAGGATATGGGGGAGGGAGGACTGTGATATTAAAGAGAAAGAAAAAAAAAATATTTCCTATTGTCCTGGAACGCTTTTCCACATGCTGACTCCATATGGAGCAAATACCAGGGGATATTTCTGTCCCCAGACTGGCCAGAACTAACACACATTACTGAACAGTCCTACTATAATAACACAGCCTTCAGGACCTCCTGTTCTGCTCCATTAGGACTTGCTGGCCCTCTGGAAAAAATTATCCAGAACCCTTAATTATCCAGAAGCAGGCATGCCACAAACAGACTTCCAACATATTCCTTATTTACTGCTTAGCAATTCCAGTGCTCCACCGGATGCTCTAATGGGAGGAAAAAAGCCAAGTGGAGCTTGCCAGAGCCCCAGCAGAGCTGGAGGAAGGAGATGTAGTGACTTGCATGTGTCTGCTGTCAAAAGGAAAACAGAAAGTGAGAGCAGGAGCACAGGTAGAGGAGGAGCAGGAAGAGAACACTCACTTGTGCTGCCTTATCTGCTGTATTGAGAACCTCTTGGCTGGGTCGTATTCAAGCATTCCTGAAAAGAAGAAAACAAGTCCAGGTGTGATCACAGGCACTCTCAGCTCACAAAGCTCTGCTCTTCCCTCCCTGACAGCCATGCTGTGCCCAGTCCTGGCAGGATTTGCTCCACCAGCCACAGGAAACTCAGCATAAAATGCCAATCCCATTGCTGACCTGTTCCAGTCTGTCCCACCTGCAGGTACAGCCCATCCCTCCCTCCCTCCCAGTGCAGGGACTGAGGCTTGTCCAGCCCTCAATCACAGCTCCAATCAAGATTTTTGCATTTCAGAGAGAATTCCATTGAACCTCCTCCATGGAAGAGCCAAACCCCCAGGCACAGCATATGTCCACAGTGTCCCAGATCCTCTGGTCTAGTGAAATTCTATTCTGAGATACAGCAGGGGAGAACAAACAACAACAAAAAAATCATCCTGATGCCCATCCCTGTGCCCTGGCCAGGAATTGGATTTCTGAGATCATCTGCTGATCATCATCACTAGACCAATTCCTCTGGTCTAGTGGAATTCTATTCTGAGGTGCACCAGGGGAGAACCAACAAAAAAAAAAAAAAAAAATCCTGATGCCCATCCCTGTGCCCTAACCAGGAATTGGATTTCTGAGATCATCTGCTGAGGTAGCTGGGGTGGGTGGTGAGCAGAGCAGGGACAGGAAAAGCAGCTCATGCCTATTCTCTCTGGGAGAAAGGGAGGTGGATTCCTTAAACAGCCTCCTGGGATGCCCACTCTGCTCCACTGCCTTTCAAAAGCTTCACAACTCAACAGAAGGGAAGGAGAAAATTTTGTCATATTCTTCAGAAATGAGCCCATGGAACCCTGAGAGTTTCATCCAGCAGCATCCAAGATATTCTCCAGTGAAGGTTCCAGGAATATATTCACCTCCTGAACATTAACAAAGCCTCATGGCTGAACACTACAAGGAGTTTTGCTTTTACTGGGTGATCTGTTGCTCCTGAAGCACTGTGAAATCCTGAATAGGTTGCATGAAGAATGAGGGTTTGGAGATGGGTTGGAACAGGAGGAACCCATCACCAGCAACCAGAAAAGTTTGGGAAGCAGCACTCACTGTCAAACAGGAATTCAGAAAGTCAGGACAGGAGCAAAGAGTGCAGAGTGCTGGGGAGAGCCAGGACAAGAACACACTGAGAACACAAAGGTGGGGGATAACTGGGTGGACATTTGGGAAGTGAGGGCTGGAAAGACACATCCTAGTAAAAATAAAAAGCTGCAAGGGCCCTGGAGGTGAGAACCTACAATTCAAAGGTCATGGAAGAGATAAATCACCACAGCACATGTGATATCATAAACTGCTCCAGAACATCTTCCCTGTCAGTCTGCTCACCTCACATCAGATCAGGGCTTGGGCAAAGAGGGGGGATAGGACAGTACAGTGGGGAAAGACTGAGGTTACTTCACCTCCAGAACCCAAAATACACTTTGCCCTGGCAATTTGGGAAGGTTTATCCATGCTAGTGACAGCATTAAGAGCTTTAAGGCAGATGGGATCACTGCTGATCCACATGACATCACATGAAGGAAGTTAAAGCAATCCAGGAAGAGCTCTCCAGGTCACAGGGCAGAGCCCAATTTCTCACATTTTTGGGTTATTTGGACTGGGTTTTGAGAGTCTTTGAGGATGGAAATTCTACAACACCCCCGTCCTCCCCACAAGTGCAACCTGTTCCAGCAAAGGAGTTTTCTCACGTTCAGATGGAATTTCTCCTCACATTACAGAAAAAGAAAGAAGTTCAGAGGAAAAAAAACCCATCCCACACCTAATTAAAGAACCTATTAATAAGATGATCAGACAGTTTCACAGCTGAGCTTCCCAAATGAGTTGGCTTTTTTTTTTTTTTTCTTTTTAAGAAATAGGGCTGCAAAGAGCTCTCACATGAAGATTAGGGGACAAATATTGGTTAGGTTCTCTTATTCATGTTATAAGAAACAGGAAGTCAGAACACCACCCACTCCCCCCACTGATTTATTTAAAAACCACACTTCAAGGTGTTTTTGAAATTGAAGGCATTTACCAGATGAAACTGGTACAAGCAGGAGAAGAAGCTGAAGGTAAATGATTAAAAGTGCAGAAGTCACAAACAACCACAGCACAGGGAGCTGTTGCTCTGAAGCCATTAAAAAGGCAGAAAGCAAATAATCGAGCGAAAAGAATTTTTACTTCAATGAAAAATGACCACATTTGGGGCAACATCTGAAAGAAAAGTGTCCTCACTGAAAATGTACATTCATACATTCAGCTCTGAGTCACTTGTGGCAGCTCTGTGGCTCAAGTCCTGCACTGAGAGGCTTCAGCAAGACAAAACATCATGTTCTATTCACCAGGCAAGTCATCCTGGAGCGCCCGCCCGCAGCCGCCGCCGCTCGCGGCCATTTAGGGTAAAGACTTCCCTGGAGTTTATCTGCGAGCAGGGATGGGACAGCTCGTGCCAGGGAATGCTTCAGGAGGCCCAACTCTGAGCTCTGCTCCCCAGAATTCCCAGAGGATTTGCTGTGTGCACACAGGGGTGGCACAGAATCACTGAGTTCAACTTGGGGCTGATCGCTAATTTGTCACCCTGAGGGTCGTGGCCAGGTGTTCTTTGGAGACCTTCAGGGATGGGGGATCCAAACCTCACTGGGTGCCTGACAACCCTTTCCATGAGGAAATTATTCCTAAAAATATGAAATCCCCTCATTGAGAATTATCAGGTATTAAACTGATAAGAACAGACAACACAGCTGTGCCCAGACAGAGGTATCACGTCCTCTGCAGCACATCAACAGTTTCAAAATCCTTGCAAATCACAAGTGACAACTCAGAAATTGGAGATCATGGATCTGCCCTGAGCTCCTCACAACCCCCAGCCCAACCCAGAAATTGGAGATCATGGATCTGCCCTGAGCTCCTCACAACCCCCAGCTCAACCCAGAAATTGGAGATCATGGATCTGCCCTGAGCTCCTCACAACCCCCAGCCCAACCCAGAAATTGGAGATCATGGATTTGCCCTGAGCTCCTCACAACCCCCAGCCCAACCCAGAAATTGGAGATCATGGATTTGCCCTGAGCTCCTCACAACCCCCAGCCCAACCCAGAAATTGGAGATCATGGATTTGCCCTGAGCTCCTCACAACCCCCTCCTCACACTCAGTGATCCTGGACAGGCACAGCTCCAGGGCAGAATTCCTGGAGCTCAGAACACAGGGCAGTCTCAGGTGTGGGACTGGAGAAGCAGGAAGAAATCCAACAGCAAAATTAACAGGCTCAACCTGGATTCCATTTCAGTCTCCAACTTGGATCAATATTTAACAAGCACTGTAAAAGCAGCGTGAGGCCAATCTGTAAATGAGGCAGGACCTTCTCCCTCTCCCTGCACTCAGCTGGCTGCTCTGGTCACAAACTCCCTCTGCAGGCAAATCTTGAGCCTGTGATCTAGGCCAGGCCTCTGGAAGGGCACACACAGCCCTGGGGATCCCTGCCACAGCAGAATTAAAGCATCCCACTGTCACCAGGATGCATCCTCTCACTGTCCCAACAAGGGAAGGTCGTGCAAGTGACAAAACAAACTGCTGAGGATCCAGCCACCATGTGCCAGGTCTCAGGGCCTGGAAATCAATCCAGATGCTGATTAATGCAGAGCTGCAGCCTCAGAGCTTCCTCTTCCAGTAAAAGTCTATCAGCCCAGGAGGAGGAAAGCTGACCTTGTGCATTTTTCTGGTCCAGAAGCAAAGTGCACAGGAGTTGATAAGCCACGGGCAGATGCTGCCAGAAGAACCTTAAGACTATTTATAAACCCTTCTGCCCTGACACATCTCTCCTGACTGCACACACAAAACAGCACCAGCCCTTCTTTCCATCCCTGAAGAGTACAAATAAAGCTTCATCCCTGATTAGGGAGACAAAATGAGGAGCAGCATCCCAACTAATCTGGAGGATATACTGTCATGCGAGTCTCTTTACAAGCTAAATACCACTGAAGCTTTAAGTCCTCTAAACTCTGCTGTTCTGCAAAAAGGGAACAAAGATAAGAACAAGCTCAAGGGGAAGAAAAAGTAAAGACACACTACAAAAGTAGTCAACAGAAGAACAAAAAAACCTTACAAAGTGTGTTTGTGTTTGCTTCATAGCCTGGCTGTGGTGCCTGTGGTCAGCACAGCCCTGGCAGACAGAGGAAATGAGCACTTTGCTGCACTGAATTCTGCCTCACTCAAACCCAGACCAGGCACTGTGAGGGCTTTTAGAGCCTTTCAAATCAACACAAAGATGAGACAAAAGCACCAGAGCGACAGAGCTGAGCTGGGGGGTGTCTGTGCTGCTCACACAAACACAGCCACCCACAGTATGTGATCCACAGGCAATGGATTCAGCTCCAGCCTGCTGCAGGAGGAGCAGGCACCCACCAGGAAATGCAGATGTTCTGGAGGAAAAGCAGGAACTAAATAAAGCATCCAGGTTTGTCACCATAGCTACGTGGTGCCACGGCTGCACAGCTCAGCCCTGGGCTTCAGCAGATGCTGGGGAGCTGCTCAGGC
This sequence comes from Zonotrichia leucophrys gambelii, assembly GCF_028769735.1. Taxonomy (NCBI): domain Eukaryota; kingdom Metazoa; phylum Chordata; class Aves; order Passeriformes; family Passerellidae; genus Zonotrichia; species Zonotrichia leucophrys. Next base: position 3,682,309 of record NC_088197.1, on the reverse strand, counting down.
CTCCAGAGCAGGCAGAGCTGGGGCAATCCCACCCCAAAATTAATCCCTCTCGAGGCCACCTGGCATGTTGATTGCTGGAAAGTGTGTCTCACACCAAGCAAGGGGAATATCAGAAGGTTATGCCAGCTTTTGCAATGTACACAGCAAAATGAGGGGTAGAAGACTGTTCTCAGGTGGGAGAGAGGACAGGAAAAGGGATCCTTAGGGCTTCCCACTGCCCTGAAAGAAAGGGGTCTGGTCACCTCCTCCCAGGCAAGCTCCTCTCCTTGCCAAACCCACTCAGCTCCCACCTCTGTGGAGCACAAGCACAGAAAGGATGCAGATAAACAAACTGACAGCAGTGAGGATGCAGGAGGAGACTCAGGCTGTAAGAGATGGACAAAGATTCAAGGCTCTGCCATGTAAAATCAGGCAGAGGGAAGAGTAGGTAATTCTGGCTCCAGCTCTCACGCAGGGGTGGGAAGAGAACTAGGAGGGGAGTTATTGTGCTAATGAAGCACAAGATTTTTAGCTGTCAATATCCTCAGCAGAGGAAAAGAGAAAACTGCCACACTCCTTTTCCCTGGGGGAAGCACTAAGTGCAGCTGAGAGGCTGATCACAAACCTCCAAGGAGTTCTGCTGGATGCTTTAGCAGAGCTGCTGCCGGACCAACAGGAGTGCAGGGTTTGCTGCATTTGGGCAATTCCCAGCTCATTAAAAGGCCACGTTTGGAGTCAGCAGTGACGAGCCAAATGCCACACGGAGCTCAGGCCACTGTTCCCCGGGGCTGGCAGGTACAATGTGAGGCACATCAGGCCGTGAGCAGCCTCTGTGTCAGGCTCAGGCAGATCCCGGCTGTGCCGAGCGCCATTGGAAGCGCTGCCTTATGTAACGCCTTCGGAGAGCTGCTAAAGCTGGCTAATGCTTTTGGAAACACATGGAAATAACTGATTTCATCATTGGCACGGGGCCAGGGAAGCTAAAATAACCTCTGAGGGGGGCTGCGGGGGTCTGGCAGCTCCTCGGTGCCGAGGGGCCGGGGGAGCCCCGGTGGCGGCAGCGGAAGAGCTCGGACTGACAGCACCACCTGCCGCCAGCACGGCCGGCACCGAGCCAGGAGCTGGGGCCGTGCAACGAGCCCGGGGCTCTGCACCGAGCCAGGAGCTGGGGCCGTGCAACGAGCCCGGGGCTCTGCACCAAGCCGGGAGCTGGGGCCATGCAATGGTCCTGGGGCTCTGCACCGAGCCTGGGGACTGGCACTGAGCCGAGGGACATGAACCCAGCCAGGAGCTGGGGCCATGCAAAGGGCCAGGGGCTCTGCACCGAGCCTGGGGCACTGCACCCAGCCAGGAGCTGGGGCCTGAACCGAGCCCGGGGACCTGAACCGAGCCGGGAGCTGGGGACCTGCATCGAGCCTGGGGCTCTGAACAGAGCCTGGGGATCTGCACCCAGCCAGGAGCTGGGGCCATGCAACGAGCCCGGGGCTCTGCACCGAGCCGGGAGCTGGGGCCGTGCAACGAGCCCGGGGCTCTGCACCGAGCACGGGGACCTGAACCGAGCCGGGAGCTGGGGCCGTGCAATGGTCCCGGGGCTCTGCACCGAGCCTGGGGACCGGCACTGAGCCCAGGGACATGAACCCAGCCAGGAGCTGGGGCCATGCAACGAGCCCAGGGCTCTGCACCGAGCCTGGGGACCGGCACCGAGCCCAGGGACATGAACCCAGCCAGGAGCTGGGGCCGTGCAACGAGCCCAGGGCTCTGCACCGAGCACGGGGACCTGAACCGAGCCTGGGCACCAGCACCGAGCCAGGAGCTGGGGCCATGCAATGGGCCAGAGGCTCTGCACCAAGGCTGGGGCCTGAACCGAGCCTGGGGACCTGAATCGAGCCCAGAGACCTGCACCGAGCCTGGGGATCTGAACCGAGCCAGGAGCTGGGGCCGTGCAACAGGCCCAGGGCTCTGCACCGAGCCTGGGGACCTGCACTGAGCCAGGAGCTGGGGCCCTGAACCGAGCCAGGGGACAGGCACCAAGCCTGGGGCACTGCACCGAGCCCGGGGCTGGGGCCATGCAACAGGCCAGAGGCTCTGCACCAAGGCTGGGGCCTGAACCAAGCCCAGAGACCTGCACCGAGCCAGGAGCTGGGGCCTGAACTGAGCCAGGGGACCTGCACCCAGCCAGGGGAGCTGGTGTCCTGCACCAAGCCAGGGAACCTGCACCCTGCCCGGGAACCTGAACTGAGCCAGAAGCTGGGGCCCTGCACCGAGTCCAGGGCCCTGCACCAAGCCTGAGGATGTGCACTGAGCTCGGGGTCCTGAACCGAGCCAGGACATGTGCACTGAGCCCAGGGCCCTGCACCCAGCCCTGGGCTCTGCACCGAGCCTGGGGACCTGAACTGAGCCAGGAGCTGGGGACCTGCACCCAGCCCCGGGGGATCTGCAAACATCCTGAATCTAAGGGCTGATTGCTCACAAAGAGCTGAGGAGAAAGGAGAGGATGAGCCTGTGCTGAGGGCTGGGGAGCACAGCTGCACCACTCGGCTGTTCTGCTGGAGAGGAGGCACTGGGAATGCTGGTCAGGCTCTCCCACAGGTCGGAGTTGCATCCCAGCTCCTGCCAGAGGCTCACCAGGCTGCACAGCACAACTGCTGCCCTGCCTGACTCAGCTTTCACAGGTAAAGACTCTTCAAGCACTAAACATCAAGCTGCTGCAATAAGTGATGGGAATTAAAAAAAACCCAAAAAACCCCATAACTTTCTCCCCAGAAAGTGCCACTCTCCTGGTTCTTGTGGTCCTATCCCAGCCCTGCTGTGAAACTGGGCACCTGGCACTGCTCCAATATCCTGCAGCTCTGAATTTGGGGGGAAGGAAACAAATGGGACTTGAGACAAGTCCAGATGTGAGGCTGATGAGGAGGGACAGCAGCCCTGAGTACTCAGTGTGTGACATTAGAGAAAGCCTGGACAGAGCATCAGAGTGCTCTCACTGTCCAAACTGCATCAAAGCCATTATGCCATTTTAAATTTAACCTGTTGTGGGCTTTGTCTTTGAATGTAAAAGCTTCTCAGAGCACAGGAAGCAATGCAAAAACCAACTCTATACAGCAGTGGCTGTGAGCTGTGCAGGGCATTGGTGGATCTCAGGAAAACACCAGTGCTGGAGATCTGCCAGAGTCTTGTAAGGCTATAATATAACCTCCATGACTAAAAAGGATCCCATATCCCCACAGGACACTTGGAAGGAAGCTCTGGCACTGTGCAAGCTGAGGAGTTGTTGCCTCTATAAATGTTACCCCTTTTGGAACCAGCTGGGAAGACTCACCTCTCAATAAGTCTGAGAGTGGAGGACCACAATCCTCTGGAATTGTGTAGTCGCCTTTCCCGATGTTTTCAAATAATTTATAGATATTATCCCCTTCAAAAGGGTACAGACCCGTTGTGATGTTGTATCTGTGAAGGCAGAAGGAGAAGCAGGATGAGAAACAGACCACAGGTACTCAGTTCTTACCTGACTCCAAAAGCAGCCAAGGGGAAACCAAAAGAGGAATATTTGGCAGTATGTGCAAAACTTCTTTAAGTTTAGCCTGCCTTCATCACAGTCTGGGACAGCAAAAACTTAAAAATAAATACTGGAGATACTTGTGGCTTCTGTTACTGCCCTGGCTGTGCCTCTGGGAGCTGAGCAACAGCTGCAGAGTCACTCATGGAGAGCAAAGATCCCCTTGTGCAGAATTACAGATACTTTGGGGAGCATCAACCCACCCACAGGAGTGAGCAGCACCCCCCTCACAAGAGCAGTGATGACAGAGCTGGGCCAGGACTGAGCTATCTGAGGGTGTCATTAATTGTGAAGTTCCTGGGCACTCACAGTGTCACCCCTGCAGACCAGATGTCGACTTTAAAGCCTGAAAAGGTGTCAAGGCCATTGGCAATTTCTGGGGGCTGGAATGCTGGCGACCCTTGGCTCGTCCTGCACGTGTCGTCCTCCGCAAACGGATGCAATGCCTGAGGCAGGAGAGACCAAACAGTGTCAGCCTTCCAAGGAAAACAAACTGGGACTCCTGGAAAAGTTCCACCTGGGAAACAAGAGGGGAAAACTCCTCTACTGAACATCTACAGATGATAAGGTCATGCCACCACAGCAGCCACACGCCACAGTGACAAGTCTTGCACCTCTCCTACCTAAGAGAGATTCCATATAAAAAGAAGGATAAGGTTATGCAGCTTATCCCCATTTCCCCCCACTTTTGGGCTCATCCAAGATTGACATCTTCCTTCTCTCTGTGTTTTCCTGAGCAGAGTTTTCATGCTGTTACCAAAAGAAGTGCTTTTACCAATTGCAATAAATATTCAGAGTCACTCAGAGCACTCTGCAAGTGCAACAGAACAAAAGCCTAAATGCACAATAAATCAATGACACCACAGAGGTGACCTCAATGTAGAATATCCCATTCTGACTTTGCTGTGCTTCTCACATACCTCTGCTACTCCTAAATCAGATATTTTTAGTGTCCCATTGGTTGTTAGCAGGAGGTTCCCAGGTTTTATATCCTTGTGGACAATCCCTTGGCTGTGCAAGTATTCTAAGCCATCTATAAGCTGACAAAAGTACCTGCAGAGAGAGGGAGAGGGGAAAAATAAATCAAACACTTTTAGCCAGTAGAAAGGAGCTTTTTGCTGTGGTCAGAGACTCTGGGCCATCATCGTAACCCACAAGCAGCCTGGCAGTTGTAGAGGCAAATGTTTCATCTCATAATACCCAGAAATAACATTAATGTGACTGAATTTCACTTAGGCTGTCTGTAATCTCAGAGATCTCTTAAACTAAAATGACAATATGACTATAAAATGATGTAGTTGCCACAGATTTGCTGCTCTGCCCCGATTTGATCCTGACAACATTTTTGTTATCTATTCCCAGAATTCTCATGTTTCCTTCCTTTAGGAGTAAAAAGGGCTCCAGCTTAATCCAGCTAACTACTCCAGCTACCAGATCATGCTGGATATTGCCAATCCCTAATCCATCCCAAGGCCTTTAAAGTCTTTTCTGATGCTGAACTGTGGCTTGACCTCCATTTAGGCAGGAGATTCCCCCTCACACCCCTTGGCAAGGCAAGAGCACAGGGACCAGGGGGGGCTGTTGGGCAGCTCAGGAAGTAAAATAAAAATAACAGAAAAATCAATAGAATGATGGTTTTCTTCCCAGAATCTAAGGGCAATCCCTGCTGGCCACTTCAAGAGCTTTTCACTTCTTTTGCATGGGTGTAAAATACGAAATTATTGCACAAAACCAGGTTTGCTTTCAAACACAGTCTGAGCAGAGTGAACTCGAGAGAACACAGTGGGGAGAGGAACAGAACTTACCCGTGAGCCTGAAACACTGGAAACCTCTTTTCTGGGACACTGTCCAGCATTTCCTGCATCCCACACACACAGTACTCCATCACCATATACGTGAGGGCAGAGTTAAGGAAGCTCCAGGGTTAACACTCAGTGTTAAACATTCCTCAGAGGGAATGGCTGCACTTCCCAAGTGCTGAGGGAATTTTCCTCCAGCTCCCACAGGACAGGGAAGCACCTACAGGAAAATCCTTCTGCCAAATGAGCATTTGAAGCTCTGTGACCAGACCTGGAACAGGATGGGAACTCCATGACCAGACCTGGAACAGGATGGGAACTCCATGACCAGACCTGGAACAGGATGGGAACTCCATGACCAGACCTGGAACAGGATGGGAACTCCACAGAAAATAAGTTGGAGATCTCACAGGTATGACAGAGAACAGGGAAATACCTTAAAATGGGCACAGAAAATTGGGAAATCCCTGGCAGAAGAGTTGCAGCCCATTCCCCCAGTGCCCTGGGTGTTGTGCAGCTCAAAGTAAGCTCCCACCACCTTCCCCAAAGTTGGTTATTCCTCACTCCCCATCCCAAACAACCCAGTTGTGTGCTCTGTGGAACAGCTGCTGCTTACCCCCAGCTCCACAGGAGTATTCCAGTAGCAGGAAAAAGGATCCTTGGAGAGTTGAGAAGCTTTGTGAAACCACATGGATAAAAAACAGTTACAACAGAACGCCAAGAGCTGCTGGCACTTTGCAGCATTTGTTCCCTTGCAGCATATTCCAGTTTTTATCTCTGTAAGCTTTAATGTTGGGGCCAAAAAAATGGGAACCAGACTGCCTGATGTTGGGATTGCCTGATTCCTCCTCTCCCTGGGCTTTTGAAGGCAAAGTTTGGCTTGGAGGGGCCTGGGAGAACAGACCCTGGGACATTGGGGAGTGTCCTGACAGAGCAGAGGCTGCCAGGGCTCCCCTGCAATCCTGAGCATGGTCAGTTATTCCTCCAGGCAGTTGCTTTCTTAACCTAAACCCAAAATAAGTTACTTTTGCCCCAAGAAGCCACCTGAGATAGAAGAGGCAGAAGGGAGACTCCTGCCCTGGGCTGAAGACTCTGCTGCCCTCTGTTCCATCTAGCAGCTCCAAACACTGAAAACTCATTAAATTCCTGCTCCATTCCCCATGAGAGACCCTAAAATACTCTAAATATACAGAATTAACATAACAGAATTTATTTATATAAACATAACAGAATTTATGATGTGTGTGAAGATTCTCAGTAAATCAATAAAAGCAAGAATAGAAGGGAGAGCTCCCAAAATTCATTCCTACCCTGGAAGAAATCTGTGAACTGCTCCTATCAGAGTGATTTGGAATATATAAATTCTCCCACTGTCAGGAGAATAACAGTGGTGGAGGATAATCCAGAGCAGCTCCTGGGGAGCAAAGAGGCTCAAGGACAGCCCTGGCTGGGTGTCACTAACAGCCAGGCTGCTCCTCACCCCTCCCTGGTCACTGATCCCCCTCAGGTTGATCAATCAGATTACAGAACAGACTTCCAGGCTGGAGCAGATCTGTTACAGGTGCCCCAAGCTCTCAGTTCTCCTCCTCAAGGGTTTCTGCTCCCACACTCAGCTCCACACACGGGTAATGGGATCCCTGGGATGCTGCTCATGGAACTGGGTTCATTTTCTGCCTGGATGAGCTCTCCATTCACCACTGGCTCTGCACTCCCACCCACAGCAGGCCAGCAAACAGCCCTTAAATACTAAAAGCCATTGATATTTTTAATCCAGTTGCCACAGCTTTCCCTTTCTCACAAAAAAAAAAAATCACTGAAGGTTTTTATTAGGTGTTCAAATGCTGTTTGAACCTGAAGGGAGCCTACAAGAAAGATGGAGAGGGATTTTTTAGAAGAGGACACAGTGACAGAATATGGGGAAATCGCTTCACACTGACAGAGAGGGGGGTTAGATGGGAGATTAGGAAAAAATCTTCCATGTGAGGATGGTGAGGCCCTGGCACAGGGTGCCCAGAGCAGCTGTGGCTGCCCCTGGAGTCCTGGAAATGTCCAAGGCCAGGCTGGAAGGGGCTTGGTATTGGAATAAGAACAGCTTGGAGCAACCTGGGATAGGAGAAGGTGTCTCTGCCCATGGCAGGGGTGGAATGGGATGAGTTTTAATGTCCTTTTTAACCCAAGCCATTCTGTGACTCTATGACAAACAGCTCAAGCCTGCAGTGCACTTCCACCAGCAACAGAACACTCAGGTGGGGACAGAATCCTCCCTTCCACAACCCCAATTTCCAATCCCACAGTGCTTATTCTGGAAATGAGGATTTTTCTATACACTCAGGTGGGGACAGAATCCTTCCTTTCACAGCCCCAATTTCCAATCCCACAGTGCTTATTCTGGAAATTGGGATTTTTCTATACACTCAGGTGGGGACAGAATCCTTCCTTCCACAACCCCAATTTCCAATCCCACAGTGCTTATTCTGGAAATGAGGATTTTTCTATACACTCAGGTGGGGACAGAATCCTCCCTTCCCCAACCCCAATTTCCAATCCCACAGTCCTTATTCTGGAAATTGGGATTTTTCTATTTAATCACCAATAGGAAAGTTGACATCTCCCCCTAAATTCCAACTCTGCCTCCTGCCAGGAACCAACACAGCCCTGAGCATGACTCAGGGCCCTGCCCCCAGGGCAGCCTCAGGGATACAGTCCCTTTTCTGCTGGATCTGTTCCCAAAATTATTCCCCATGTGGCTGCTCAAGGTCTGCTCTATCACAGCCCAGGCAGTGCCTGTCAGAAGCTGGGGAAGGGCTTGAACAAAATCATGGATGATTTCACTGATTCCAGTGAAAACAAATTCCCCCAGTTACTGCCAGAATTGGCACAGGGAGGAACAAACTTTGTGAGAGTGTAGAAGCAGATAAAGATAAAAATAACAAAGTTAACCTGTCCTTGTGAGGGAAAAACACTGAAAACCAACTCTGGACCAGCACTGCTCAAAGTCCAGCAAGGAGCATCCTTGGAGAGATCCCATTTCCCAGTGATGGTTTTGTGTTGTCATCACCTGGTACCAACACACGATGTCTCTCTCGGGCTCCTTTTCCCCCTGCTGCCTCCTCCCTTCTACCTAATTAACCAGGATCTCTCTATCAATAATTGACTTGCAGTCCCCTCACTCTGTAGAGGCCACAGAACGAGCAGAAGCTGTCACACTCCTTTATCCTAATGATCTGGTGGCAGAGTGTTTGATCTAATTAATGCACACAATTAAATTACTCCTTTTCTGGAGTACTGTAATAAGAAGACAGTAGTTAGAAAACACTGTCAAAAATAAAAGGATCCATTTATAACATATGCTACAAGGGATCAGCAACAGGAGCTTCCACACTGATTTCAGACAAAGTGCTCTCAAAATCCAGCAAAATGAGGATAAAATTGCCTTGATCAGAGTCTGTGTGAATTTGTGTTTGTGTGTAAAGTCTGCCAGGTGGGCAGGATGGTTATCAGCAGCAAAAGCAATTTAGCTGCAAAAATTTAAGCTTAAGAAACATCCAAAAGGGCTTTTCCAAAAGCAGAACTACAGCAGAGAACAGTGGCAGCTCAAACCTGACCAGCAGCCCTGTGTAAAAGGATATATTTTCTGTTTCTCCTCGTTGTACAACACATCCACCAGCTGGATGACGTTTTTGTGCCGTAATCTCCGCAGGAGCTGGATCTCCCTGCAGGAAGAGACAAGAAAAAAGTTACATTTCAAAAGCTTATTCCCAACTCTATTGCTTCCAAAATTTCACCCAAATTTAACTTGACTGAATGGCTCAGAGACCTGAAGTGAATTTTGTGTTTGTGGGGAATAAATAAGGTAAAACAGTGAGAAGCCACCTTCCCTTGGCTTGGGGAACAGCCCCTTGAATGTCACCTTCTGTCAGCTGCTCTGATCTTTGGCTCCAGGGATTTTATACCTGCCCCAAACCACAGTTTAGTCTCTTTTGCATTAAACTCATCCTGCAAAATCCCACTGGGTGCCAGCTGTGGAGAAACAGGCAGAGCAGGACAGTCAGGTCAGGGTGGTTCTGTTGGTGCCTGGCAGTGCACGTCCTGCTTTTCACTTTGTTCTGCTGCTGCTCCATCCTGGGCTGTGCTGAGCTCCCAAATCCTCCTTCCCAGAATGATCTGGTGAGTGCTTTAAGCAGTGTGGTCACACTTCATCAGCTCAGCCTCTGGGAAGCAGCATTACAAGGAATTCTGAGCACAGCTTTGGAAGTGAGAGCCCCTGCCCAAAGGCAGCTCAGAGCCCCTCATGGGCACAATTAGCAGCTCCAGTAATGAGCTAGGGCCAGCACAAAGGCTGAGCAACAACCAGGAGCTGCTCCTTGGAAAGGGCTTCTCCCATGCAGGAGTGCAAGGAGAATCCTTACTGATCTTTTAAGGATGCCTGAGCAGTGTGAATTATTTCATTACCAAAATTAAAGCCAGAGACTCCTTTCTCAGCTCTGGATTTGGAAGAAGTCACCAAGAGCTGAGCAGAGATTCAGGATACCACAGCAAAACTCCCAAGTATTGTGTGGACATGGCAGACAAGTCTAATTATAGGAATGACCAAAGGGCTGAAGTGGATTAAATTAGCACAAGGAGCAGCAGCCAGTGTCAGTGTGGAGCTGAGGAGATCCTGCAGCACGAAGGGAGAGGGTTGAGGGCTCCAACCAGGGCTGCCAGAGCGGAGCAAACACACTCAAACACAACTTTAGGGCCAAAATGTTGGGAACACATTTAAAATCCTGATCCCAACAGCTCATTCCCTGTAATACAGCTTGGAAGCACAAACACTAATTCCTACAAATAAATATCTCATATTTCTGTATTGATTTCCCACCCCCTAGGAGGACTCTGCGAACCAATCCCAAATGCCAGGGCAGTGCCCCCACCCCTGGGGCAGAAGCCAAGCCACCCTTTTCCCAGAGGAAAGATTACTTCTATTTTTAGCCCCTCTTTGGCTCTGGAATGCCTGAGGAGCAGGGACAGCCAGCTCAGTCACCTCCAATCCCATCTCACTCTGCAAACCCCTCGAGTAGGGGAACAGAGGTCTCACCTCCTCAGAACAGGCCTAAATTTGATTTTTTTTTTTCTTCCAAAACTACCAACAAAACCCCACTGCAAGTGTGTGAGCAGACAGATTGCCAGAAACCAAGGCTGCTTCCAAGTACAACCTCCTTGGAAGGAGACAAGGGGGAAAAAAAGACCTAACTCGAGCTCTGTCAGATCCATTAAGCTCATCCTGGTGGATTAAGATTTATCCCCTGCAAGGTACCTGCTCTGGTAAATAACAGGGGGTGCTGCTGCTCAGAACTGTAAATAGCAAAGCTGCCCCCTTGTTTCATGGGCCACAGCATTTTGGAACATGCCAAAGGCAGCCTGGAAAGGCAGATTCTGCTTTCCTGGACATCTCCACTGTGAGATCCAGTGTTCTTCCTTGTTCCCAGCCTAACAAAACACAGCTAAAAGATTCATTGCCTTCCTTTGGTTCACAGGGTTCTTCCCACAACATCCTGAAAGCTTAGGGAGTGCAGCACCTGATCCAGGACTGCTGGAAGTTCCAGAAAGATTTCAGTGTCACTTTTTCTCTTTCCTAGTCCCAAGGGTTCCATCCACATCCTGCTCCTGCAGGGATGTCTGGCATTCCAAATTCTACATCCATCAGAATATGGAATTCTGGGCTTTTCCATGGAGTACAGGTGCCAGCATTTCACCTCCCAACCCAAGCAAACATCCAGCTCAGCAGAGGAAACCCTTGAGCCAAGGGGAACACATCTCTGAGGAGGAGGGATCAGCTCGTTCCCACCTGAGCTCACACCTCCAGGGCTTCCAGCAAATCTGTCCCTGTGTGGAGGTTCCAGCTCTTGGGACTTGCAGACCCCAGGAACTGTCACAGCACAGCCCCATAACCCAGGAAAACCCTCAGAGGGATTCCAAGGAGCACAAATTCCAAGCAGAGCAATTGCTGAGGTGGTAAGTACAGGGCACTTGGGATCCCACAGAGCCCCAAACACTTAATTAACGTGTCAGGCTATTAGCACACAGCGTTATTAAACCTCTGCTGCTGCTGCAGCCACAGGCTGCCAGGTTTTCCTGCCTTTTTTTGGCAATTCCACTAAACTCCTTTATTTTGCAGGGATGAGATTCTGCAGTGTCTGCCTGACTGAGCCACCTCCACCTGCTCTACAGAGAAATGATTGTCCCAATAGATTTAAGGAAATTGTGTCTTACAAGTTTAAGCCCTCAGCATCCCCTCCAGGACTCAGAGAGCCCTTCAGGGCTCGTTTTCCTGGGGCAGAAGTGGAGTGTTTTGGGGTAGAGAAAAATAATTTGATTTTATGTAAGTCCAAAACACATTTTAGCTGTAATTTCTGGGTCTCCAGAACAACAGGGCTGGGGCAGAGATGAGCTTGTGGCCTGGGATATCAGCAAGGAGTGACCCAAGGTTGGCATTAACATCCCATTTCCAGCCCAATATCACCAGCTCAGACCTGTGTGATCCTCCACAGCTCATTAGTGCACTCTCATTACTCCCTGTGTGTTACTGCTTGTGGAATTACCCAAGGGCCACTGTCTAGGAACCGTTTTCCAGGGATTTCCTCGGATGACAATTCCATTCCTGTGCTATCAGCACAGCTCTGAGGAAGGAACCCACCACAGTAACTCAATCACCTCTGCCCAACAGCCCAAAGCTCACGTGCAGCTTTTCCCTGTGGGGTGAGAAACACTGGAAACCACTTCAGTGATCAGATTCCAAGAGAGAAAGCAGAGCCCAACAGTGTGATCCAGTCCACAAATTGATTTCCTGCTGTCCTGTGCACAGGAGCAGTTTTTGGGCATAAACTGCCCAAAACTGCTCCAACACAGCTGCCCAAAATGAGATTCCAGTGCAGTCTGGCCATGTTGACACTAAAATACTGTGTCAGTGTCCTGTCCAGCACTACCTGGAGACCCCACAGCACTTTGTCACTCCCACCCTGTTTGGTCACATATCTCACACTTAAAGCAGACACAGCTTTCACTCCCTCTCACAGCAGTGCTGAAGGGTTCTGATAAGCTCAGAGTGCCAAGGGACCAGGGAACCATAAAATACAACAGTTTGCCTTAAAATTCCCCACTGAAGCAGCAGATAAAGCACATGGATAGGTGGGCAGAGGGAAAAGGATGAGGGAACAGAAATAGGAACTTGAACTAAAGTTAAACCCCCGGGTACAAGGCAAGACCTAAAATCTGCCTTGGTGTTTGGGAGCAGGTGGGGCTGAGCCAGGAAATGTCCACAGAAAGTGCCTTTTAATAACTCCCCTAATGACCCATCTGATACTCACAGCCCCACTCTGGGTGTGAATAAAACTTCCACGGAGTTCACCTCAGGACACAGGAGCATTCCCATGGCTCTGAGAGCAGGGAACTCTCCTGATGTGGGCAAGCTCTTTTTACCTAATTTACATGGAAAGCTTCCCTAAGGAGGAAACCATCTCCAGGTTCCCCAGTGGCAGCTCTGGAAGTGCCCGTGGAGGGACCCAGGGCCGGGGCACTCAGCCTCCACCAGAAAAACAAGAAACATTTTATTACACATTAACCAAGTTTGCTTGATCCTGAACCTGAGCCAGGAAGGGAGAGAGACAGGGAGGTCCCAGCCTTGGGATGTGACTGCTCCACAGCCAAGAAAGGTTGGAAAGCAAAGTGAGAGAGCTCCCTGACAGCAGTGCTGGGACAGGATGTGAAATATCCCACAGCTAAACTGGGAAATCAAACTGAGGGACAGACACAGGGCTCTGCAGGTCAGAGCTCTCCCTCCCAGCCTAGATAAACCCTCCTGGGTTGTTTGGGCTGCAGAGGCTCCTGCAGGGCTGATAAGCAGCTCCTGGCAGGGCTGCTGTGAGGTCCAGGGTAGGGAGAGTTCCCACAGCAGCCCCACGGATCCAGCCCCTCCTGGGGTTCACTTCCATGAGGGCTTTGTACCCTGAGTAACCAGGTGTGGCAGAGGCACAGAGAGCTGCCAACCCTTGGCCCCAATTTACAGCCACAGAAATCAGCTGGGGAGAGCCTTGAGTTAACTCCCAAGGACCTTAGGAATGAAGCCAAGGAAAAAAACCCAAAACTTCCTGTGCCTATGGGGTGCTCCATACATTGGATCCTGTTTCAGCCACCTTCCACAGGGGTGGGAGGAGGAATTGCCACCACAGAGAGCTCCAGGGGACACCTGGGCAGATACAGGAATAACCCTGTGAGGAGACCAGGTGTGTTTGTAAGGTCTCACCTCACCCAGGTGCTGAGATGATACAGAGAAATTGCTTTAAGAAACAATATTTTATCCATTAAATGACACCAAAGTGGTGTATTCCAGCCTGTCCCAGTCCTTGGGAACCTGTGCCCAGCCTCACCCAGAGCACTGGCTGCTGTTCAGAGGGAAGAGATTCCTAAATACCTGTGGATTAGGAAGCACTTCCACAGCAGATCCACGCTGTCAGCTAAAACAACACAGCAGCTCAGCTGCTGAACAAGAACCAAGCTCACCCATCCAGCTCCCAGAGCTCCTTACTCACTTTTTCACGTTGGCCTCCCCGTTGGGGATCCGGCGCAGCTTCTTCTTCTTCAGGATCTTGACGGCTCTCCTGCACAGGGTCTCTGAGTCCAGCATCTCCTTGACTTTGCCGTAGGAGCCCTCTCCCAGCAGGTCTCCCATGAGGTACTTGCCGATGAGCTTGGCCCGCTTGCGCCGGGGCTGGTAAATGACCTCGGTGGAGTCGATGCGGTGGATGAACGTGTCCATGCCCACCGACATCAGCTCGCTCTCTGCAAACATTCCCAGCTGCTGGGGCTCCTGCAGATCCATCCTGGATTAAGTTCCTTAACCTGTTTTTTTTTTTTTTTTTTTCCTTAAGCGCTCAAGGCTTTAATCCTTGTTTTGTTAAGTTTCCAACACTCCCTTTTTACTCCTTCTCGGGAAAAAAATATCCAGAAGATTGTACAAACATGAATAATAATAATAAAAAATAAAACAACCAACAAAAAAAAAAAAGAAGGAAAAAAAAGAAAAGAAAAACCAAACCTAAGAGCTGCTTCCAGGTCAATTGGATGCCAAAAGATCCCGGCCTGGCTCCAGAATGTCTTTGAAAAAGAACATAAATCTGTGACGGGACACACTCAGTTCGGGACTGACGTTGCTTCCAACCCGGTCCCGCTACCGGGGGCTCTTCCCAGTCAACTGGCCTTGGCTGGGCCCAGTTTGATCCTACAGAGTTAGGTCATCTCCGGGCCCGTCAGGCCACCCCGTGGAACCAGAGCAGCTCCCAGTCCCTCTCGTGACTTTCCATGCCTAGGAGCTCACGGTTCCAGCCGGGGTGGGAAGGTGTGTGCTCCCCCCGGAGCACGGGCCGCAGCGCGGGTTCAGCCGTTGGGGAGCTGGAAGCAAGTTTCCTTGAAGGAGTTTTCCCAAACAATTCTTGCGTCTTCGCTTTCGCCTATAAAAGTTTGAGGCCTTCGGTGCCTACCGAGAGCTCCCGGGGGCATCCTTCATCCACCGGGATTGCGCCCGGCACATGATGTGTCGCCACCGCCTCTGCTCCGGGTGTCAGCGGTGCAGGACAACACAACCCCCGTGGATCCCGGGAGGGGTCAGGGAGACCCCCCGTGCTCCAACACCCGGCTCCTCCCGGGGGATCTCCTGCCCGGTGTCCGGTGCCTCACGGAGAGAGGGGAGGGTCAGGGATGCCCACCCGGCCCGGACGGTGCCTCCCGCACCTCCCACAGGTGTCAGCGGGGCTGGCCGCAGGGCACGGCGGGAGAGCAGAGCGGGGTGACAGGGGACAGGACACTTTCAGTGCGACAAAATCAGCGCCGGAGCCGGGACGGGACGGGACGGACTCCCGGGGAGGGTTCGGTGACCTCCAGGCCCTTCCCGGCCCGGGCCGGCTCCTTCCCCGCACGCAGCTCCGGCCGCTGCCGCCGGCCCGAACGGTGAACTGGGGGAGGGGGGGGCGAGCGGCCGAGTCCCCCCTCCCCGTCGCCAGGCGGGGGAGCCGGGCCGGGCCCCGGCGCCGCGCTCCGCCCCGCCGAGCCGCCGCCTCCCGCGTCCCCCCAAGTTCAGGGGCCGCCCCTCGGCCGCTGCCCCCTGGCGCTCTCCCGGCCCCGGTCCCGTTCCTCGTCCCGGTCGCGCCGCCCCGTTACCGCCCGCCCCGCCGCGCGCGCGCCGCCGACGCCGCTGCCGCCATCTTGTCCCCGCCCGCCCCCGCCGTTCCGTCCGCCCCCCCCGCCCCGCTCCGCGCCTCGCGCCGCCCCGGCGCGCGCCCCCATTGGCCACGCCGTCGGCCCCGTCCCCGAGCGCTCGAACGCTGATTGGCCGCGGCTACATCACGTCGGGTTCCGGTTGGTTCGTTACGAACGTCCCTCCCACCCACCCCGGCCGGCGGCGGGGCTATGTGATAGGGTTACTGAGCTGTCCGTCAGCTCTATGGGCGGGGATTGAGGTGCAATTCAGATGTGATAGTTCATAGGCGATGACCGTCGCGACTGAGGGCGGGGCTGGCGGCAGCGACGTGCTACGATTGGCTGTGAGCGCTGTCAATCACCGCTCGGAGGCGGGGCGGCGGGCGGTGAAGGGCGGAGGGCAAAGGGCACGCGGGAGTCATGGAGACGGGACCGGCACGGAACCGGCCCTGCCCTAACGGGGAGCGGCTCTGCCCCACCAGTGACCGGCTCTGCCCCGCCGGGGAGTGGCCCTGCCCCACCAGAGACCGCTCTGCCCCATCGGGGAGCGGCCTTGCCCCGCCGCCCTCACGGTCCGCCCGCCGCGCTTGGGCCGCGCTGCAGCCGCTTCGGGTTTGGGGCGAACCCGCTCCCCCTGTTCCGCTCGGTTCCGGCTGCACCTCGTCCCATCCCACTCAGCCAAGCAACCGCGAGGGCATCCCCAAAATAACGGCGCCCGGTTCCAGCGCCCGGTCAGACCCCGGCACGGCCCGGGGGAACGAACGGGCTCGTCCTCCCTGCTCCGCCTCCCCCTCACGGCCCCGGTCACGGCAGAGCCGCCTCTCCTGCGGGCACCCTCCGGTGGTTCCTAAGGGTTGGGCCGCACAAGCTGCTCTCCCCGTTCAAGGCTCGGTTTCACCGGATACCGGGGATGTCCAGCCCGGGGAGTTGTGGTATGACAGCTCCGGCCGGGAACACCGGGAACCGGTGCCGGTACGTGGGGTTTGTGCAGTGTCAGCTCAGGGGAACCACGGTGCCCCTGCGGCCGCCTCCAGCCCCGCTCGCTGTGCCGCAGGGTCAAACCCTTTGGTGAAAGGGATGGAGCCAGACTCAGCTGGGATTGGAACATGGAGCAGCAGCTCTGAGAGCTGAGCCGTTCATTTGAGGCAGGGCAGGACAAATCCATGAGTTCTCCCTTTCCATGAGAGCTGCTGGCACTGCATGGATTCCAAAGCACAGGTGGGAGAGCCCTGAGCCCATTTTGGGGTGCCTGAGCAGGGTCAGGTCTCCCCCGGGTCCCCAAAAGGTCAGAGCACTGCGATGCTCCAGTTTGTTGGAGGAATTTGGTTTGTTCAAGGAATTTGAGCCTGTGAAGGTTTGGGAGGAGGTTCCAAAGAGGGGATGCAGAGGAGGGGGCTGCTCTGCTGAGCCCTCCAATCCCGCTAGCACTGCCTTTCCCTCCTCCCTCAACAGCTTCTATCACGACAGCACTCAGCCCCGGGTGATTTATTCCAGTCTTGGCACCGAGTCCAAAGTGCTGGAACCCATCCCCGAAATTCTGGTAAGCGCTGTGCATCCCCTTCCCGAGGTGTTCCCAGCAGTGGGAGGGCTGGAGGAGCTCCTGACACTCCACAGTCTGCTCCCTGCCTGTCCTACTCCCTCTCCCACCAGGGTGGCAGAACAATCCTACCTGAAAGGTAAAATCCTGCTCGACTCTCCAGGAATGAGCCACTGGAGTGGGACAAGCCAAGGACTCACATGGGGTGTCCCCAGGTACCCCCAAACCCTGTCCCTCATTGGGGCTGCAGGTGCATCAGGCAAAGCCAGAGGCTCTTGGGCTTTCCCAAATATTTGCACCAGCATCATCCCCTCCAGAGGGGAGGTGACAAACTGGGAGAAACAGCTGACACCTGCCAAGCTTGTGTCAGTGCAGGAGCTGAACCCTCACCCTCTGCAGCCCCACAACCCGGCCAAGGGGGCACAGAAGGGTTTATTCAGACATGGGATGGTTTTGTGGGACCCTGGCATCACAGACGGTCCCATCCCTGCCCCCTGCATGGCCCCAGCCCTGCCAGGACCCTGCACGGGGCAGGGTCTGTCCTCTGGTTGCCTCTTCCCGCAGCTCCGGGGGCGCAGGGCCAGCTGGCGGCACGGCTCCACAGCCCTCACCCCACGGAAAGTCAGGGGATTTCCAGGCTCTGGGAAAAAACAGGAAGCGGCAGTGGGTGACAGCAGCCAGGCACACCCCAATGTGGAGCTGCTCTGCAGCTGAGCCCATGGGATCAGGGCCCAAAAACCCCATCATTCCTGGACGGTGCTCAGGCCAGTTCCTGAGAGACTGGGTGTCTTACAGGGCCCAAAAACTCCCATCTCTGTCCCCATTTCCTGAGACTGGGTGTCTTACAGGGACCAGCTCCCCAAAACTCCCATCTCTGTCCCCGTTTCCTGAGACTGAGTGTCTTACAGGGATCAGCTCCCCAAAACTCCCATCTTTGTCCCCATTTCCTGAGACTGGGTGTCTTACAGGGACCAGCTCCCCAAAACTCCCATCTTTGTCCCCATTTTCTGAGACTAGGTGTCTTACAGGGACCAGCTGCCTGGGAAGGGCTGTTCCTGGAGAAGCCAGGCTGTTTTCCAGGGACATTGCTTCTGTAAAGGAGCAAACAGATCAGGAGACAACTCAGATGTCTCCACATCTCCCACCAGTGCAGGCACAGTCTCCCAGCCCAGCATCACTTCTGCTTCATTAGGGTTTCCTGTGAGAATTGGGATCCACAATTCACACAGGGTGGGAGGAGGAGGAGATCCTGGTAAGGGAAAACTGGGTTTGGTGGTTCTGGGAGGAGGCAGATTCAGTGCTGGATGGATCCCTGTGTGTTCTCCCACTGTGCTTATTTATTTGTATTTGTGTAACACCAAATAAAGATTTAAAAGGATCTCTGTAAGAAGTGTATGTTGGAAAACGTGACAGGATTGCCTTGATTAATTACTATATGCAAATGAATGAAGGATGGGAGCAGTGGGATTAGCAGGAGGAGAAGGGGACTGTCACAGACCTTCCTGGTTCCCCCTTTGCCTCTGGCACACACCCAGAATTCCCAAGGACCTGGTGTTAATGTGGTTCCCATCTGCCAGTACTTCCCTTCTTGGGGATAAATCAGTTCCCTCTGGCTGCTGCTGTGCTGGTGTAAAAACAGACCCATCCAGGAGGATTCTGTGTGACCCCTCGGGATTTTGTTCCTACTGTGGGACTGCAAAGGTGGCATGAATCCAATGCAAGCAATGGGAAATTAAAAATATTAAAAGGCCCAGTGTGGGGAAAACGAGTGAGGAGCCTGGGATGGTGACAGCAGATCATTCTCCAGCCCTGTGATTCATTTAATTCCTGCAGCAGCACTTGTGGCATGGGAGTGAGCAGAATCCTTGGAAGCTGCTCAGGGTTTGAGTGTTTCCAGCTCTCCTGTGTCCTCTGTGGGTTGAGCTGCTGCCCTGGTCCTGCAGGGAGGAAAAGTGAGGAATTTCCTTTTCTTTTGAGAGGAAAAGGACTGGATAGACTCTGCTCAGGCTGTGGAGTCTGATGGTGCCGATGGTGTGCACAGCCAAGGCTGCTCCAGGACTTTGGTTTGCTTCCCATTTCCAGCCCATCCTGAGATTGGATGGATGGATGGATGGATGGATGGATGGATGGATGGATGGATGTGGGATGAAAGGCGAGCACTCTGGATCCACACCGATGCAAAGCCTGTGGGAACGGGCCATGCCGGCACCCACAGGAGCCCCCCGGGAGCCCCCGGGCCGGGTGTGGGTCCGGACCCGCCGCTCCGGGGGCAGCGCCCGCTCCTGAACCGGGGCAGGAGGAGGCGGCCCCGGAGGCTCCCTCTGCCTCGGGGGTTCCTCGGCCCGGGCCTTTGCCGGTCTCCGGAGCCGCGGGCCTCGCTGCCCGTTCATCACTCGGGGCCACCCTGGCGGCTCCCACCGAGACCGAGTTCCGAGCCCTGCATCTCCTGCTTCCCGCTCCGCGGCCTGGCCCGGTTGCCCCGGGCCCGGTTCTCCCGTTCCCCTGCTGTCCACTCCCGGTTCTCCCGTTCCCCGCTGCCCACTCCCAATCCCCGCTGCCCGGTTCTCCCGTTCCTCGTACCCGGTTCCCCCGTTCCCCGCTCCCGGTCCTCGCCCGGTCGCCGCCTCCCCTTTCCCCGGAAGCTCTGTAGCCCTTCCAACATGGCGGACCCGGAAGCGGCGCCAGGCGGCGGCGGCCGGGCGGGAGCCTGAGCCCCGGAGCGCCCGGGACCCCCGGCAGCCCCGCGACCCCCGAGCACAGGTAAGGGCCGCCCGCTCGCTGCCCCCGGGACCCGCCGCTTCCTCCCCTCCGGCCCGATCTCTCCGTGCGCGGGGGCCGCGGGCCCGCTCGGGCCGGGCTGGGGGGTTCGGTGGGGACGTGGCCCCCGGCCGGGCCTGTCCCGGGAGCCGTCGGTCGGTGCCGCGGGGAGTCCGGGGGCTGCGGGGCTCGGGCCGGGCCCGGAGCAGCCTGTGGAGACGGCCCCGCTGCCGCTGTAGGCACCCGTGTCCCCCACGCGTGTCCGTCCCGCGCGTGGAGCGGGGCCGGAGGGGCTCGGCGGGGACCGCGCGGGGCTGTGCCGGTACCGGCAGCGCGTGTCTGCATGGGAGGGAGCCGGAGATGCTGCGGAACCTCTGGAACCGCGATCCCGGCAAAGCCCGGACCCCTCCAACCCTGTCCAAGCCGGGTCCCGGTACAGCCGGGGTGGCCACAGCCAGCAAACCCTCGTGTTTCTGACTCCCTCTCGTGTTTCTGACTCCCTCTTCAGAATCACGGAATGGTTTGGGTTGGAAGGACCTCCAAGCTCATTCAGTTCCACCCCCTGCCATGGTCAGGGACACCTTCCACTATCCTGGGGTGCTCCAAGCCCTGTCCAACCTGGCCTTGGGTTCCAGGGATCCAACTTGCAGGGATGGGGCAGCCACAGCTTCTCTGGGCAGCCTGTGCCAGAGCCTCAGCATCCTCACAGGAAAGGATTTCCTAATATCTGATCCAAACTTCTCTCTGTCAGTGTGGAGCCATGAATCCATCATGCACTGAGCTTCTGCTGTGGTGCAATTCAGAGTCTCTGCAATACAGAACCAGTGCTGTCACACCATTAACTGGGCTGATACCAGATGTGTAAATACTAGAGTCAGCTCTAAAACTCCTCAGAGTAACTGTAAATTCCAGTGTAAGGACTGTGGCTCCCCCTTGGAGGCTCGATTTACAGTGAAAGTGAGATAGGCTGGGCAGGGCAGGTCCTGCAGGTTCAGCACTGCCATCCCAAAGCTGGGATCCAAACCCCAGGAGGGTTTTCTGGTCCCTGCACTGGCCCTGGGGTGAGTCTGGAGGGCAGGAGGGTGTTGGCTGTGTGCCTCTTTGGGGCTGTTCCTGCTGCACATCATCCTCGTGTCATCTGAGCATTGAGCTCGTCCTGAGCCGTGCAGGAATGGCTGAACCAAGAGCAGCTGGTGCTGGGAATGTTTAAGTGGAAAATGATGTGCTAATACTGTTGCTGTGGGGTTGGGAGTGCTCTGTGTCCTGTGCAGCACTGCCAGGTTTTGCAGAGCTCCATAAGCTGCCAGCTGGAGCTTTTGGAAGCCTGAGCTGTGCTATCTCTGCCAAAAGCTCTTTACTTCATGGGGGTCTGGTTTTTTGGATGTTTACACCCTCATTTTCCTAAAATAAGCCTGTACCTGTCTCGTTCAAATGTTGCTGGGAGGTCTCTGCACAGGAACAAACCGTGCTGTGACTTGTCACCATAAGACTCTGGATCCTTCCCGAAAGGTTTATACTCTCCTGAGACATTTTTCTGTTTAAAGCTTAAAACTCTTCAGTCTTTTCTGGTTACACAATCGAGACCTGCACAAGTGTGGGTGTGATCAAAGTGAACACACGCCTCTCACGGAGCAGGTGCACGTTGAGTCTGCCTTAAGGCTGCCCCAAACCTTAGGGAAGTTGGCTTTGATGTCCTCAAGTGGTTTTCCTACCATGAGTGGCTCTGTGTGAAACAGAAAGCTGGGACCTGCTCAGCTCCAGAGGGTTTCTCTCTTCTTGGGAGAGAAACTGGGGAGAAAGTGTAAAGAATTTGGGACCTGCATTTTCTTGGCTTCTGACCTTGCTTGGCCAAGTTCTTTGTGGAAGGGGAGCAGCCCCAGCGCTCCGAGTGCCCTGCTCAGGCTGTGCCTCGTGCTGGGAGACACCCAAAGCTCTGTTTTTGGGAATGTTCCATGGACCTGGTGTCTGAGCCACTACCTCTGCCTTGCAGGGATGTGTTTGTGGCTTGGGAATGGTGATGCTGGGTGGATTTACAGAGGAACGTGCTGAGTTCCTTGCAGAGTGTGGGTGGTGCCTGGGAGGCGTTTTTGCCCTGTCCAGAAATAGTCCTATGTGTTTCCAGGTGGAAAAGCAGGGATAGGTGGAATTTACCTGTGGGGGGCAGTTAATATTTTCTCCTAAAAGGAACTTTTCCCTCCAAAAAGCTGCATTTGTTTGGTTTTCCCCTGTATGGTCTGATTGTCAGACAAGGAGCAGCAAGTACTGCTTGAAGCATCAAGCTCTTCCCTGTAGAAACTCTGCTGTCCTTGGAAGGCAGGTTTGTTCTTTTGCCTGCACTGCCACAGCTCTTGCAAGAATCTCTGGAATGATCCAGATTTTTCTTCCCTTTCCTTGCAGACTAATTCCCACAGTTATGGATTGTTCCATGCTGCAGCATTGACTTGTGGTGCCCAGGTGATGCCAGGGTTTGCCCTGGAGCCTGGCAGTGCTGTGCCCAGCTCCAGGGCTGCAATACCTGTGATCCAGAAGCCTTCAGGAGATCAGGGTGGCTCAAAGTGCTGGCTTAGGATGCCCTGAAGCAATTCCATTTTCATCACCCATAATACGCGTTTTCCGCTCTGGTGTTCTCCTTTGTGTTGGTGACGGGACTGAGTCCTATTCCCATCTTCTTGTTTGGTCTAAACTTCCCAAATATACGTCAAGGAGAAGCATGAAAGAGGAACTTGAAGGTGTCTGGGTGCTTGAGAAGTAAAACTGGCTGTTCAGAGTTCTGTAGGGTTGACTTCCCATTTCTTTGGGGCCATTACATCCCGCAGAATTCCCGTGGGTGCCCATGCTGGGGGCTCATGGGTGGGTGCAGCAAGGTGGGGACACTTTGGGGCTCCACCTCTGCTCCGTAGGGGTGGGCAGGGTGAGGGGAGCTGATCCCTGAGCAGGAGGAAGAGCAGGATCACATTCCCAAGGTGTTTTTGTTGTTGCCAGCGCGTGGTAATTCATGATCGGCAGGTTTAGCTCCCGCTGCTCCAGGCATGTCTGTGGGTTTCTGGCTCTGTTCCTTTAATGGAGGCAATTTAAAATACACCAACAAAGGGTGGAACACAACGGGAGGAAGTGCTGGCTGCACTTTGCTGGGTTGTTTTCACCTCTTCTGATCGCAGTTATCAGTGATCCAAGCCCTTACTCCCATCTCTGTCCATCCTGGTTACAGCACAGCAGTTCTTTGTGTGTTCCAAATTGGAATTTTCCTGCCGTAGCGCTGGTCTGAGAAATGCCTAAAAAGCTCAAGCTGTTAAAAGCTGAAAATTGTGCTCTGTAACCTCTAGACACGATGAATTCCAGAGAAATTCCAGGCTGGAGCTGCTCCTTAGTCCCTGTGCTGACAGCAAACTGTTTGGAATATTGAAACTGTTCTGGAGCTCAGTGATAGGATGAAATCACTCAGGGGCTTCGTCATCCAGTGCAGGGAGCTGCTTTCACTTTCAAACCTGGGCTGCACGGCCAGGAAGGAAAATGTCCTGTGGGATTTTTAGGGTCGTGTCCTCCTCGCTCTGGATCTGGGGGATCGCTGCTGCAAGGAGACGAAGTGGCTGAAGTTGGGAACAGTGTCTGCATGCTGAGGGCTGGGCTTTCCTCTCCCGGCCTCTCCCAACACCAGCGCTGGGTCCTGGAGCCTCCTCTCCGGGGATTTGCCATAACAGCGGAAGCTGCTGCTTGCTCGGGGTGTGTTTGGTAAGAGAAGCGGTGGAAAATCACTTTAAAAGTTTGTTAGAGTGGCTCTCTCACGTGTGTGGGCCTCTGTGTAATCAGTGTTTACTGTCACAGCAGCAGGATGGGATGTGGAAGTGGAAGCACTTTGGGACTTGCTGATTTTGATGGTTTTCCGTGATGTGGCTGCCTGGAGCGTGGCGGGATGGGCACAAACTGAGAGGGCTGTTCCCACTTCTCTGTTCTTGTGCTGGGTGTTGTCCTGCTGTCCCCTCAGGCTCATGCAAGTCTCTGACTCTGGATTTAGTGTTTTATTTAGCTTTTCCTTGGAATTTGGGAGTGTAAACTGGACAGCAGCCCCTGGCACTGGGGCGTGAGCTCAGAGTGAGAGCTGGGTCAGGCTCCACGTTCATCACCAGGAACTCCTTTTGCAGCACAAAGATTTGGCAGGTGCAGGTTGGATTTTGGGGTGTCCAGTAAGTGCTGGTAAGGAATTCCCTCAGCATCCTCCAGGATTGAAGCAGGGCTGGAATGGTACCAGCTTTAGAGTGGTCTCTTGGTGCCTCTTTTTCCCCCCTGTTTGCAATGCTTGGCTGTATTTTGCATTTGCACAACAGCCCCCCACAAACCAAGGCTCAGAGCATTCCAGCTTTTTTGCTAAGCAGTTTTCCTTCCTTTTTCCAGCGGGGTGTGATCTGTTGTGCAGTTTTCCTGGGGAACTGCTGCTGCTTTAGAGGCAGCCTCTGCTCTGCAGGGTTCACCAGTGAGATCTGGTGGTGTGAGACACAAGCTAATGCAGAGCAGGCGCAGAGGGATGCTGATATTGATTTTACCCTTCCTGAGTTCCTTTGGATATGTAAGTAAAGCTGTATATTTGTATTTGCTATGGCTCTTACGGGAATCACTGCTGCTGATTTCCTCTCAAAAGCTGTTGCAAGTAGGGGAAAGGAAAAAAAAATAAAAGCAGCAAAACCCCTGAAGTCTGGTGTAAAGAAGAGTCACAGGGTTTTATAGACACACAGCAGTTGGTGATATTGACCCTGAGATCAGCAAACCTCAGCCTTGGCTTGGGTAAAGCTGAGCAGGAGTTGGAGAGAATCTTTTTGCAAAATAGAAAAGGGTGACCTTCTCCCTGCAAGAAAACCAAAACCCAAATAATCCCTTTGGGAGCTCCACAGAGCATTCCATAGGTGGGATGTGACTGTTGAACTCTGCTTTTCACACAGAACACCCTGGGCACTTGGGGGCTTTGCCTGTGATTCCACTGTAGGATCAGTCCATGGGGTCCTGGCTGGTTCCTGCAGCCCCCACATGAGCCCTACCCAGAGGGCACTGCTGGCACAGCTGTGGCACCACGGGGAGGCAGAAAGAGTCACTTTAATTTCACTTTCCATCGCAAATGCCACAGTCATTCTGTCCACCGCAAGGCCACTTATTTTTAAAGGAGTCAAAAATGGCTTTTCAAAAATATTCCTTGTAGCAAACTGTGTGTCCTGAATGATCAGAGGTGGCTCTTTTAAATTACAGCTTTGCTCTGCGCTCTGTAGGTGTTGTGTGTGGCTGGATTGCTCCATCCAGAGGTTTTGGCCACTTTGATTTACTCAGTTTCCTTTGCTCAGGAAGCAGCAAAGAAAGATTCAGTGGAAATAAAGACATTGTGAATGCTTTTCTCTGCTCCTCTGGTTGTATAGGTTGCTTTCACCATCTCCTTTTTATTTTAATCCATTAAATCCAGTTGGAAATTGGTTTCCTGTGGGATTGTGGAGAATTTAGAAGAAAATTAATCAGTTTGGTGGTTTTGACTGAGAAGCTGCACTGGAGGCAGGGTGTTACTGTGGGGTTAATCCTTCTAGGACAATGCTCCTGCATTGGATCCCCTTTTGCCAGCAAAAGTGCCTGAAGCTGATAAATCCAGGAATTTGTGGCATTAATACTATTAATTTCAAATGAGTAATGTGGTATTGTTGGGTTTGACTGGTGTGGGAAAAGCCTTGGTGCAGAAATATCTGCCTTGGAGCTGGGGAGACCCCAGAGTGCCAGAGGGTGGGAGATGAGGGTTCAAACATCTGCCTTGGAGCTGGGGAGACCCCAGAGTGCATGAGGGTGGGAGATGAGGGTTCAAACATCTGCCTTGGAGCTGGGGAGACCCCAGAGTGCCACTGGGTGGAGATGAGGGTTCACTGCTGGCTCAGCAGTGTCCAGAGCATATTTTCAGGAAAACAGGCAGTTTGGGGGAATGGATTACCATGAGTTTGCACAGGAGTGCAGAGTCTCCTTGTACATTAGATAAGGAAATTCCTCAGGCTGAGCCCAGCTGTGGGTGACCTTAGGGACCTGCGGGGCTCCTGGTGTGGGAGGCAGGAGAGGTGTGTTCCAGTTCCAGCCTGGGTGAATTCCAGGTGTGGTGCTAATGGAGAGCTCTGTTTCCCATAAAACCCTTTCTTTTCTGAAGAGGCAGCAGCATTTCACAGGCTGTTTGCTCATCTCTAAGCTATGTTTAAGCTCACAAGTAGTTTTTTTTTTTTCCCTCACCTCCCCTTTTCACAAAACCTAACCGGCGCCTTTCTTTCCCAGCCCAGGACATGGTGCAGGGTGAAGAGCACAATTAAAGACGCTGCCACCACTCACTGCACACCCTCCTGAGGACTCCATGAGGCAGGACACGGGCTGATGCTCTCACCCCACCATGGATGGGGGGAACAGCTTCCCACAGCACCAGCAGCCGGGCGACGCCGTCCGCGGCATCCCCGGCCTCCGCTCCCAGCTCGCCGTGCCCGACGTGGAGGTGAGGCCCTGCACATCCTGGGGAGGGGGAGGCTGTGCCCAGGAGGGGTCTGGCCACAGCAATCTGGCCTGGTAGATCCTGGGAGTCTTGGTTTGTGTTTACAGCAGCAATTTCCAGGCAGGCAGGGAGTCGAGGGATTGAAGTGAGGAGAGAAAAGCTGTGATTAAAACAAAGCCTCTCTGAAAGGTTCTGGCTGCCAGCTCCTTGAGGAAGGACTGAAGAGACTCAGAGAATGTGCCCAGGATTGCAGACCTTGTTCTTGGCCCAGCACATCTCTATCAGACCTTGTTCTTGCCCCAGCACATCTCTACCAGACGTGTGAATCTGTGCCCGGGTCCAGCCGTCCTTGTTTCCAGAGCAGCAGAGATAAATAAGTTGTATTTGTCCTGATATAGTTGCTAAAACCAGACCAGGTCCCTGATGCATTTGTCCAACAGGGCAAAAAGCAAACCCTGTCCCAAAATAGCTGATGTGTTCCTGGAGTTTTCTCTTTCTGTTTCAAACTCTGGAATGTGTCACATGCAGGGACACAGGGGTTCAAGCGAGGCCCAAGTTCCTCTTGCTTCAAGTACAAGTTTTCATTGCTTTGGGCATAAAAAGAACAGATTAAAGGCTGCTGTGGAGCTGAGTAAGGGGATACTGTGTTCTCTCCTTGATTTTATTGGTATGAGCTGAGCTAAGACCTTGCCATTAATTGGAGACTGTTCAGGGAAGTGAGAAGACAAAAGGCACAAAAGGACATTTTTGGATGTAACCTCTGCTGGCCAATTTCAGGTTACTGGGTTCGTGCTGACATCCCACAGAGACTGAATCACAGAATCATGGAATCACTGAGGTTGGAAAGGACCTTCAAGGTCACTGAGTTCAATCTGTGACTGATTCCCACCTTGCCACCTCACCAGAGCATCGAGTGCCGCATCCAGCCCTTCCTTGGACACCTCCAGGGATGGAGACTCCCAATACCTCCCTGGGCAGCCCCTGCCAAAGCCTAACTACCCTTTCCACAAATAAATTCCAGCCTGAACATCTCATGGCACAGCTTGATGCCATTTCCCCCTTCAGAGTGTCCTGTGCAAGGGCTGGGCAAGGGGACAGTGGTAGGGGAGTGGGTTCCAAAGCTGAAACTGGAGTCCTGCTGGAGAGACAAGGAGCCACCTGTGCCTCTGGGAAGCACTGAGGGAGGGAAGCCTTGGACCTGCAGATCCAGGTAATGATTCCAGGTCTCTGCTGTGCTCTAACTGTTGTGCCTTGTTCTTGCAGAATTCCATGCTGGCCGCCGACTCGTGGAGTAGCTGCTACCCAGGCTCTTTCCCAACCCCATCTTTCCCAAGTGAAAACCAGTGAGTGCTGTTCTCCTTTGTCTAATCCCCTCTGCTCTTGCACACCCCGTGATTCAACTGTTTCTTTGCTGCTTTCCATGTTTACTTTATTTCACGATCTGAATGGGGAAATAATTGCATCACTCACTGGTCTTGGGGCATTTCAGACACTGCTGCAGCTTGGGAGCAGCAGCAAACAGCTTTTTGTTTTTAAAAATGAGAAAAAAACTTTGTTTTCTGTTAAACCTAGATGCTGCAGGAAGGGAGAAACAGCTTTGGTTTAGCCTGGGTTTGTAAGATTAATGGAATTTTTAACAGATCCAACTGAGCAAACACTGGGCAGTCCCTGGCTTTGCACAGATGTGCAGGAAGATGTTACCTGTACTGGGTGTTAGGTTTTGGGTGATGTTAAAATCCTTTGCCATGTCACTGGAAGTGACTGACACTAACAGCCATGTTAATGTACTGAAAAATTTTGTTTTCCCTTTACAATGAACTTTCATCAGAAGGTGGGATATGACAAATGTTTGGGCAACATAAAGTGGCCTTGTGCCATCACTGAGTGACTTGGATGGGGACTCTGGTGGGGCTGGGGGTTTGGAGGCTGATCCATGGCTCCTTTGGTCTCTGTGAATCCAGGGAGTGGCAGGGATACACGGGAAATGTTCTATATCTGGGTCAGAGGTGGGAGGAAGGAGAACTGAAAGAAGCAGAATTTGACATCCTGGGCTAACAACTGAGTTCCAGGTGCCTGGCATTACACTGGGGGTTTAATGTGACCTCCCTTCTAAAGGGATTTTGGCATCTTTGTGGTGGGATCCTGTGATGGTGTTCACAGGGGTCTTAGGGTGAGGGAAGAATGTTGACTCCATGTTTCAGAAGGTTTGATTTATTATTTAATTATATATATATTATATTAAAACTATACTAAAAGAATAGAAGAAAGGATTTCATCAGAAGGCTGGCTAAGAATAGAAAAAGAAGGAATGATAACAGAGGTTTGTGACTCGGACAGAGAGTCTGAGCCAGCTGACTGTGATTGGCCATTAATTAGAAACAACCACATGAGACCAATCACAGATGCACCTGTTGCATTCCACAGCAGCAGATAATCATTGTTTACATTTTGTTCCTGCGGCCTCTCAGCTTCTCAGGAGGAAAAATCGTAACAAAAGGAATTTTCATAAAGCATGTGTGTGACAGGATCCCTCTCTGGGAGGGTGTGAGTTGCAGGCAGAGAAGAGCAGTGAGGGTCAGCCCCTCTGTCGGGGGGTTGGTGGCACTCGTGTCCCTGTGCTCCTGCTGCCCTGGTGCCCTCTGGGCACAGCAGAGCTGTGGGGTGGCTGCACAGGGCAGTTCCCCATCAGGAGCTGCCCCACAGGTGCTGAGGGAGCTGAGCTGTGCCAGCTCCTCCCCTCAGGAGCCTTCTCAGATCCATTCAGGCCCTTTGCTCTTGGCCAGCCTGGCTGATTGGAAGGGGCTGTGCTTTTTGAGCAGGATTCCTGTAAATTACACGTTGTGAATCCTCCGGAGAGCTATAACAGAATTTCTGTTTTGCTGCATTGAACCACAAGATTAGATTGTGTTTATCTATTGCGTTTTTATTTTTTTTTTTTTCCTCTTGACCATTTGTTCTGGTTTTGCCCCTCATTCTCTTCCTGTACCAGCGCTGCCGGGAACAGCCCAATCCTGCAAGGACATGCCTGTGTCTCACACAAACCTGGACTTGCTGCCTTTGCTGAAGTTACTTCTGGAAATGGACCCCATTGTAGTAATGATTTAATAGGGAATGATTTAGCCAAAGTTACACTTTTAGCTTCCTGGTCTTCATACCTCAAGAGGTGTAAAAATCATGTAAAAATCACCTTTCAGGTGAGATCTTCCATATCTGCATTTCACATTAAAAAAAAAAAAAACAAAACAAGTCTGTGCTTTTTGTACTTGAAAATGGCACTGACTCTGTTTTAGGTGGATTTAGGGTGAGGGGTAGGAATCCTGGAAGGAATGGAAACATTGAAAAGTGGGATTTTAAAGGCAGTTGTAATTGTAGCCCATGCTGTAACATGAAAAAACGCAGCTGGCATTAGAGGTGGTGCACGTTTTTCTTCAGAATCCTTGCAGAGAAATCTCATTTGCAAGTGGCTGTGTTTGGACAGGGCTTATTCTCATAGCAACACCTTTATCCTGAAGCAGGTTTTTCCTGTTTCTTTTTCAGGAGTTCACTTTCATGCAAGGGAATTTCTTTAGAAGACCCCAAACGCGGCCTCTTGGGTTCAGATTTTCTTAACCTGACAAATGTCAACAGTGTATTAAACCTCCCTGAAAGAACCAGGGAGGGTCAGAGCTCTGAAGAGCAGCAGCTCAGCTCTTTTCTGAGGAAATTATCCCTGCAGAGCTCAGCTTCTCTTGATGAGAGGCTCAGCACATTCCTGGCCAGGGGGATCTGGGGCTGGGGCAGATCACAGCTGCAGCAAAACTTTGTCCCCATTTTACACTTTTCTTGTTGTTTTTATGCCCTTTTTCACCTCTGCATGGAGCTGAAATAGTAAAGCAGGCTCTGAAAAAACATGGGTTGGTGTCTGATGAGGAAGGAAAGTGCCAAGGCAGCCTGCAGCCTCTCAGCTCTCCCTGATCTTCCACTGGCTTGGGATGAGAATTTTGTGCCTCTGAGTGAAGGACAGAGGATGGAGCCTGGCCAAAACACACATGGAGGTCTCAGAGAAGTGGCACTGTGGGGCCAGAAGGGCTTTGGCTGCATTGGTCATGCTCATTGGGATGAGCAGCTGGGTGAGCAGCTGGAATGCAGCGGAATTGCAACGGAGCGTTCCTCTTTGGGCAGCTGGTGTTTTTAAACCAGCTTAAATTTCCTTTCTAGAGCTGTTTTTGGTTGCCCAGTGAAGCCCCTCAGCATCTGAGGGAAGCTGCTGACCCACAGCAGAGCAGTTTACCAGGAATTGAGCCCTGGAGAGGCTGAGCAGGTGGGGACAGGGCAGTGATCACAGCTTGGGTCACTGACCTGATTCTTCCAGTTAAAGCCTTTTTATCTCAGTTTATTTCAAGCAAACTTGTCAATGGCTCTGTGCCAGCCCTGCAAATGAGAGGAGACAGCTTTGAGTTCTGACTCCAGGGAAGGTAAAGCCCAGCTCCAAAGGTACTGAAGGGATTTTGGGGCTTTTCCAGGAGGATCTCAAAGCAGTGCCTGGAGCTGCTGTGGGCTCTCCCTGCAAACTGCACCGACCAAGGGCAGCTCACATGGGCAGATTGGAAGACCAAGATTAAGGGTAACAAAATGCCAAGCAGAGCTGGTCATTCCACAGCAGACCAGGGAGGTTGGAACTCTCTTCCTCTTTTTCTTGTTACCTTGACTGACCCTTGTCCAGGGGAAGAGGAGAGGGTGTTCACTTTTCCAGTAAAAATAGTTTTTCTATTCCTTGGTTGGTTCCTTGATGCTGGCCAAGCTGTGTCCTCGTGTGAGAGACGACCACAGCAGCCTTGCTTTGAAAGCCTTTTAAACCAGCCTTTTCCTGTGTGGAAATAATTCATTCCCAGAATTTATGCCCAGATTTTAATTTCCTTGGATGGATTACAAAGAGCCAACAATCAGGGCTGGACTTTGGGAGCTGGGTTGTGTTCACAGAGGGTCTCAGGTGTCTCTGCAGCAGGTAAAGCTGTGGCAGCGCAGAAAAGGAAAAAAAATGAGCTGTTAATTTTTGAGGGTTTTGCCTTCAGTGATGGGAAATGAGCAGGAAAAATGTATTTATCAGAGGAGATAACTGTGTTTGCACATAAATCCACATGTAAATGTTCACCAGCTGTGTTAACGAGCTGCTGGCCACACACAGCACCTTAATTGCTTAATAATCCTTTGGCAGCTTGGCATTCCCAGCTCCTGGGCAGGAGTTCTGTTCAAACTCTGTTTCTCCCTCTTCCCAGAGCCCTTTTCAAGTTTCTGGCCATGGATTCTCTGGGCACCAGGGTGAAGAAAGAGGAAACCACCCAGCTGGGGTGGATATCCCATGGCAATCGCCCAAGCAGGAGCACGGCCCCTTACGGGAAGGATTACAAAGCACATTCCTTGCTCCTGCAGGAGAGGGAAAAGCCTTGTGCAAGCCAGGAGGTGGCGTGGAGCAGAGGCCAGGAGCTGCTCCTGGGCAGGAGGAAGGAAATTGGCTGCTCTCCTGGCAGATTTTGCCCCAGGAAGGAAATTGGCTGCTCTCCTGGCAGATTTTGCCCCTGGCTGCCTGTAGGAAGCAGATGCAGGGAGCAGGAGGAAGCTGGCATGGCCCTGCCCAGGTGCAGCAGGCAGGATCTTTGCTTTGTTCCCTGGTTAGCTGAGCACTGAGCTTGCTTTTGAACTCACACCACTCACATCTCTGTTTCCTCTGTCTGGGTAACAGTTCTGCCTGTGTTTCCCAGTCACCAACCCCTCCATTCCCACCTGCCTGTCCAGGTGGGTTAACAGAGATGTTTCACTGTCAGAGCTGATTTGTGAGGCTCTTTTGGGGGTTTTTTGGCCTAAACTGGCATTCAGATATGATGTTTCCCTGTCCTCACATGGTGTGACTGGCAGGTCCACCACACCCATCACGCTGGGACGTCCCAGGCCCTCATTCTGCTTTGTCATCAGGGCTGAAATATTGGGTACTGCAGACCATTGATATCTATTAAGTCCTTCCTGGTGTACACAAATTAAGAATTATATTCTTAATTCAGCATTCTTACACTGCTGAGTTTGGGAAGTGGGATATAACTGGTACAGGTATTATTTTGCCATCTCTCTTCTGGATAATATCCAATAATATCCCTCTCCTGTATGTGACATCCTGAAATTTCAGCTTCACTGCTGTCAGAGGCTGAAGTGACCTGAGAAATTCTGGGGATTCACAGGGAGTAACTGCTTTTCCCATTTCCTTACAGGCAATATTTTAGCCCCCCTCAGGATTTTTATATGGATTCCATCAGCAGACCACATTTCTTGGATACAAACTATGCAGCTGTGGACCCCACTGACTTCTTACCAAAAAATGGCGATTTTCCTCAGGTAAGTGCAGAGTTCCTGATGTCTTTGGGGGGAAAATGAGGCTTTGGAGTGCTGGGGATTGCTTTTCAGTGTTAGGGAAAATGAAGAGATGGGTGATAAATTTATCCAGCCCCAGAGAGGAATTGTGTGCAGTTGGGATCAGTCCTCTGATACCAGGAATTTGAAAGATTTGGTAGGAGCTTCTCTGTGGTAAAACAGCTTCTGTTTTTTAAAGGATTGTTTGACATAAACACTGGTGGTGCTGGGGGCTGCAGGAAGGTCCCAGAGTGTGAACTGAACACGCTTCAGATTCTTTGGTTATTTCCCTCCTAAAATTCCCTTGTGCTGCATGTTCTTCCTCACTGGTTACAAGTGGTGGATTCCTGAACAGTGAATATTTAGGGATTACATCAACTCAGTTCTTAGCATTCCAAGAGTGGAGCCAGGTCAGTTTTTGCAGAGCTGGAATGTGGGAGGAATGAGCAGTGACCCAGAGTCACTCAGCATCTCTGGGGACCCAAACCTCCCTCACCTTGAGCATCTCTCTAGGTGGGAAAGGAGCCTTTTCCATGGAGGTTTTGGGACATTGCACTACTTTTGGCAACATCTTATGGTAAGATTAGTCAGTAAAAACTGCAAGTAGTTGATACGACAGAGCTGACTCTGGAATGAAGAAGGGACAGGCTATATCCTTTCATGTGTTAATCCCCCCCTTTGTTGTGTTTTTAGTTTCTTGGTATGGCTAAAGAGTGGTTTTGCTCCTCCTTGGGCCTCTGATTTCTGCAGGTTTGGATGTGCAAGTGCTGGGGATTTGTGCTTTTTGGGGTGGCCACTGGTCCCCCCATCCCATTCACATCAGGGACCCACTGGGCAGCTGCTGGGCAAAGTTTTCTGGCTGGATTAAACCAGATAAATAATTAAATCACAGGAGCATTGATCTCTGCCTCCTGCAGAATTAATTGTGGGAGGAACAAGGCAGAAAGGTGATCTCATCAACTTGTGAGACCATTTATGGGGCTGTGATGGGAAGGGGAGAGGGGTCCCTGCCACAGGTCTCACCTCCAGGTCTGGTGGGGTTTGGCTGATGAGTTCAACGGGAAAAGAGCTTAATTATTTCTTTAACTTATGTATTTTGTAGTATCTCAGTGGTCAGTCAGCTTCCTTCCCTGCTGCATCACAGAAATTGATCTCAGCCAGCTTGGAGGAGCAGATTTTTGGAGGTTCTCTGTGAAAGGAGATGCTTTGTGTTGGCTGGGTGAGAAAAGAGCAGGGAGCTCTGAGACAAAGCAAAACCTCAAATGATTCCCAGAGCAAGAAATAATTCTTGTGCTGCTCTTATCCTTTGGGAGAGGAAGCTATGGATGGGAGTGAGTTGATTTTAGGCAAATGGGCTTTTGTTTGGACTGAACCTAACACCTCTAAACCAGTTCCTTCACTGGGCAGTTGTACCTCCATGTGCTCCCAGGAGGAGCAGAGCAGCTTCGTGGTGCTCTCCTGTCCTGTTCCATGCTTTGTGAGCCCCCCTGGAGATTTCACAGGTGACAGGGTAGTGATGTGTCACCCTGACACTGAGGAACAGTGGCTCAGGCTTTGTTGGAGCTCTGTTTTCCAAGCTGAAGCTCCCTGGAGCCAAGGGACAGCTCTCAGTTATTTCACCTCTGTCTCTGGAAGAGAAATTTCAGGTTTCAGTCATCCTCTAACAGCTCATTCTGCAGGATGGAGCCAGGTCAGCCTCCTTGAACACTGGATTTCTGAGCACCCTGCACAGTCTCTCCTGTGCTCACTGGGGGCAGGATGCACTAAACACTGACATGGAAGCCATGGACAAAGCCCAGGGGTCTCTGAGCCATCAGGCATTGCCCATGCAGAGAAAAGCTGCAGATCTGCTCACAGGAGCCAGAGGTGGAGCCTGCATCTGGTGGAGCACCAGGTCTCAAACTGGAGACAGTGGTATCACTCTGGAGCCACCTGAGAGTCTCCTGAAGCTTTTCCAGCTCTTTCTTCAGCAATGTTTCCCATTTGAGTGCTTTCTCATTGTCCCAGACACCAAATTGTTAAATATTAACATTTGGCTTGGGAAGCTGAAACATTCCACCCTGGAGGGGTGGGAGCAGCTGGGTGTTTCCATATTTCCAGGTGACTGTACAGGAAAGCACCTGTCTCTTCCAAACTTCCCTGCTGCCATGGTAGGAGTGGCAAAGGTTGGTCCAACCATGCCAGACAGAGCAGTGGAGCCCAAGGGACAGCATGAGGAGCCTGCTGCAGGTGCTGGTAAGAGATTCCTGATCCAATCTGTGCTTCTTGGGCAGGCAAAATGGATCAGGTGCTTGTGTGAGGAATTGTGCTGCCTCCACACGTGGATACAGGCTGCTCTCTTGGCTTTGCTCCTGTAGCAGAATCCAGAATTTTGAGGAATAATGAAGAAGGATTTGAAAGGTCTAAAGAGCAAATGATTGAGGCATTTGTGTGGCAAACCCTTTCTGTTGGTGGCTGTGATGGTGTTCACAGGGGTCTGAGGATGAGGGAAGAGACGAGGATCTGACTCCATGTTTCAGAAGGCTTGATTTATTATTTTATGATATATATTATATTAAAACTCTACTAAAAGAATAGAAGAAAAGGTTTCATCAGAAGGCTGGCTAAGAATAGAAGAAGAATGATAGCAAAGGCTTGTGGTTTGGACAGAGAGTCTGAGCCAGCTGACTGTGATTGGCCATTAATTAGAAACAACTCACATGGGCCAATCAAAGATCCACCTGTTGCATTCCACAGCAGCAGATAATCAATGTTTACATTTTGTTCCTGAGGCTTCTCAGCTTCTCAGGAGAAAAAAATCCTAAGGAAAGGATTTTTCATAAAATATCATGGCTACAGGTGGCAGTGATTGTCCATGTGCTGTAGAGTTCAGAGTGGGAGTTCTGGTGCTTTTTCCTCTGGCATTGGCATTTCCTCTCATCATCCTTCCATGTTTTGGGAGTCCTGCAGAGTGCAAAGGCTTTGCTGACTTTGGGGATACTGAGAGTGGGAATTGCCACATTTTTTAAAGGCTCTGGGAGTTTCTCTGTGGTTGAACCATTCACCTTGCTGAGCAGGGAAGGTGCTCACTGCGTGGCCAGAACAGCCTGATGTGAACTTGAATTTATTTCCTGCACAATAGGGTTCTGGCTTGCTCCTGGGTGATTCATCCTTGCTGATCTGTTGGCATTTTTTATATAAACAAGTGGCTTGAGTGGAGGTTCAGAAAATAGTTCTGGGAGGCCACGTTGGCTCTGACAGCATTTCTGGTCTTGGGAACTGTTGTGTGCAGGCAAAGTCTCATCCCAACCACACGGTGCCATCTCCTTATGGAAAAGTCTACGCACTGCCCACGTGTCCTTACAAATCACAGTCCTGGGAGAAGCAGGGCTTGGTTTCTGTTGCTTCCCTCCCTTCCTGCTGGTTATTCCTGCAGTCCCAGGTGCTGCTGAGCTGGGATCTGCACTGGTGGGCAGCAGTTCTGCAAAGGCACCGTGGCCGTGGTGGTGCTGTCTTGTGACACTGATGGTGGGAGCTGTTAATTGCCATAATGAAACATTGAATTAGGAGGGTTTAACTTATCCCCTGGCCTGTGTTGTCCCTGTGAGCTGTGTCTGTCCCCAGATCCTTACAGAGTCAAAGCATCCTGCTCTAGGAGAGCATCCCTGCTGCTCTTGGCCACCACAGATTTTTCCTTACTTCACTGCCCTGCTCAGTTTAGAATTAATTGAAACACAGACTCTGCCTAATTCCTCTGAGCTCTTTGTTATGGCCTTTGCTGGCAGTCTGTGTTCCCTTTGCCTAATTTTGTGCTGCTTGTGGCTCTAGAAGAGAACTTTGCTGAACACACAGAAACCTCCTGTGCTGACTTGAGATAAACCTGGGAGTGGGAGAAGCTCCTGAGGAATGTGGAGCTGGGAACATGGTGGGTGTGCAGATCCTCCCTCTCTCCTCAGTGAAGCAGCTCTGGGTGATTTGGGAGCAACTGGTCCTTTTCTTAAAATGTGGGTTGGAGGGAGGAGCTCAGTCCAGATGGATTTATCCTGTGGGTCAGGAGGAATTGCCTGTTCCCAGGCAGAGTCACCTTCAGTAATTCTCTAAAGATGCAGTCACAGCCTTGCTTGATCTGCTGTGCTGGATGGGGGCTCCTGAGCACGTGTGTTAATCATCAACCAGCCCTCTCCTCACCACCACAGCCCCTTGCAATCTCCTCTTAATCTTCCTTGTTAAAGCAGGAGGAGGAATTAACCTGCTCTTAAAAAAAGTATTAATTTTTAGAAGTGCTGCAGAGAGCACAGAGCTGTGGTGATTTAGGAGAAATCAATGCAACAGTTATTAAATTATATGGAACACTTGGTTGTGGCTGAAACAAAGAGTTTCCTGGAATAAGAAACATCCTGGAACTTCTGTTGCTGTCCTGGAGTTATGTCTACAGGGAGCACAGACATTAAAATCCATTTGCAGGCAGTTACCTGGCTCTTGGCCTTGGGAAGAACAAGTGGCTTTGCATGCTCATGTCTTTGTTTCTGCACTGCAGCTTTGGGGTTTGGGCTGATGCAATAACACTTTATAACCCCTCTGCCTGAGGTACCTGACACATCCTGCAGCCCTGGGGTAAGGAAAATGAAAAGGCTGTGGTTATAATAATTCACTGTGCACTGACCAAAGACTTGGGGTGCTCCAGTTGAGGCACCCTGAGCTGGTTCTCTGGAGGAAAGGAGGTGTAATTTGGTTTTTGAGGTATTTTTTTGTTGTCAGTGGATTGCAGGAGCCCCCTTCAGATGCCTGTGGACCTGGGGAAAGGGGTAAAAGAGCCTGGGAAAGGGGTAAAAGAGCCTGGAGGGCTCAGATATCCCCCCCACATTCTACTCTTGATAATTTTCATCTGTGTTGCTGCCTCCAAGCAGCAATGCCCACCCCTGGCAGGAGGGATGGAGATCTGCCTTCTGAGGGTCTTGGCAGGCACAATTCCCTGCCTCCTCCCTTGCCAAAGCCAACAAAAGTGGGAAAAGCCAGTCTGAAAGGCTCAGAGCTCTTAAAAGTGCTGCTAATAGAATCCAATAGCACGCCACGGGGACGTGGTTGAAAATAGATGTTTAATTCAAAGCAGAGCTGGTCTGAGTCAGGGGGTGCAGAAAGTTCCCCAGCACAGCAACTCCCTGGGCTTGGCTGGAAGGGGATAAATGAGATGTGAGAGCTGGAATAATCCTGCTTTCCTTGCCCCTGTCTGTCAGCACACGTGTTCTTGGGTGAGCTGTGGGGAGGCAGGTTGGGAACATTCCAGGTGGTGGTTCCACAGTGGTTTATCTTCCCCTTGGTGATTAAACTGCTGTGGTCTTGCAAAATCAATGCAGCAGCCCTGGGTGTCTGAGCTGTGTTCCCACTTCCTCCAGCAGCACAGGTTCTCTCATGGCTGCATTTTGCCCCTCTGACAGAAAAGGAAGAGGAAATAATCCACCTGCTCTTCCAAAGGTTGCACAGATTGCCAGCCCTTGGTTGACTCAGCCAGGACATAGTGGTTCAGTCAAGGTCACGCAGCAAGCTGCTAATTAAGACATTACAGAAATTAATTTGGCCTCTTCACTCCACACATGTCATTAAAGCACCTGCCTTGGCAGAGCTTGCCCTTAAATACAGCAAATTCAGAGAGCAGCAGCCTTGAGAACCCTCAGCCTTTGTGCTGCCCACAGAAACCAAATTCTGCTGTCACTGTAGTCCCTGCAGGACGTTCTGCTGGCTCTCAGGGAAGTGCTGCTCACAGCCTGAGATGGGTCCTGGCAACAGGGAGAGCCCAGCCCAGGCTCCAGCCCCTCCAGGGAACCCCATCTGTGTCTGCAGACCCTGCCAGAGCTGCATTGTGCCAAGGAAAAGGTGCTTTTCTTTCAATTTGCTTATTGAACAAACCTCCTGGACCGGGTGTGGAATGTGGATCCTCGCTGCTGATGTCTCAGTCCCTGTGGAGCCACGGTGCTGCAGAGGGTTCTGCCCTTGGGAACGAGTCCTGCTGCAGATTTTTGTCCTCTGGGTGGTTTTCCAGCCTCAGTACCTGTGAGTTTTCCTTGGAGGGTCCCATCCTCCTTCCTCATCTGATGGCACAAAGCAGAATTCTCTCACTCAGCTCTCTCCCTGGAGAGCTTTGTCTGCTCACCTCTGTGCCTCCTTTCACGCCAAAGCTCTGTTTTTTTGAGAAGTCCCTGATAAAATGGGATTTTCCAGCTGTTTCCCAGCACAACTGAGAGGAGCTGTCTCAGCAGTGACAGCCACAGCAGCAGGCACTGAATTCTGCCTCAAACACAGAACAGAGATGAGCTGTGCTCCCTTGAAACTCTGTGGGTGCCTGGAAGTTCTGGGAGCATGATGGAGACTCAGGGTAGTCAGGGCTCCTCTCCCTCCCCATTCCCAGCACGTGCACTGCTGGGTTTGCTGGGCAAACTGGGATTGACCCCACGGGCAGAGCCACCAGCCCTGCCAGGGAAGAGCAAACAGGAGCCTCTTGCACCCAAAGCAAACATGACAGTTCCCAGGGATTTTCCAGAGGGTTATTAATTGGATAATTCCTTTAATCTCCAGTGTTGGAGGAGACCTTCATTAAGTTTACATCCCCCTTTTTGTGCCTTTTTCTCTTCTCCCACCAGAAATTTATTTCTGTTACCAAAACTGTTAAAGCTAAAAGGGACAGCTTTGGAAAGAGGAGGCAACGGCCTCTGGGAAATAACAGTGACCCAGGGAGGAAAGGGAAGAGAATGGGCCACTCCTCTGGATTCCTAAAGGCACCACTTGGGGTGGGGCAGACACCAAAGACAAAGAGAGCAGCACATGGCTCTGGGGGGGACAGCAACGTGGGAATAGTCCTCAGGAGCTTTGTCACTTCAACCACTTTGCATGAGCACTGAAATCAGGGTGGGAGTTAAGGGATAGGAACAGGAGGGCAGGACCCCCAGCCCAGAGCAGAGGCTGCCAGGGGGACAAAATCTGTCACAAAAGAAGCACATGACTCTGGAGGAGATGCCAGTGTGGGAATAGTCCTCATGAGCTTTGTCACTTCAACCACTTCACACGAGCACTGAAATCAGGGTGGGAGTTAGGGGCAGGAGGGCAGGGGGGACAAAATCTGGCACAAAGAGAGCACATGGCTCTGGGAGGGACACCAATGTGGGAATACTCCTCATGAGATTTGTCACTTCAACCATTCACTTGAACCCTAAAACTGGGGGGTGGGCAGGACCCCCATCCCAGAGCAGGGGTTGCCAGGGGTACAAAATCTGGCACAAAGAGCCAGATTTGGGGTGGGAGTTAAGGGATAGGAACAGGACCCCCAGCCCAGAGCAGAGGCTGCCAGGGGGACAAAATCTGTCACAAAGGAAGCACATGACTCTGGAGGAGATGCCAGTGTGGGAATAGTCCTCATGAGCTTTGTCACTTCAACCATTCACTTGAACCCTAAAACTGGGGGGTGGGCAGGACCCCCATCCCAGAGCAGGAGCTGCCAGGGGTACAAAATCTGGCACAAATAGCACATTGTGGGGGGACACCAATGTGGGAATACTCCTTATGAGCTTTGTCACTTCAACCACTTCACATGAGCACTGAAATCAGGGTGGGAGTTAGGGGCAGGAGGGCAGGGGGGACAAAATCTGGCACAAAGAGAGCACATGGCTCTGGGGGGGACACCAATGTGGGAACACTCCTTATGAGCTTTGTCACTTCAACCACTTCACTAAGCCCTGAAATCATGGTGTGGGTTAGGGGCAGGACTCCCAGCCCATAGCAGGGGCTGCCAGGGGGACAAAGTCTGTCACAAAGAAAGCACGTGGCTCTGGGAGGACACCAATGTGGGAATACTCCTCATGAGATTTGTCACTTCAACCATTCACTTGAACCCTAAAATCATGGTGTGGGTTAGGGGCAGGAGGGCAGGACCCCCATCCCAGAGCAGGAGCTGCCAGGGGTACAAAATCTGGCACAAATAGCACATTGTGGGGGGACACCAATGTGGGAATACTCCTTATGAGCTTTGTCACTTAAGCCCTAAAATTGGGGATGAAGGGTTAGGGGCAGGAAAGCAGGACCCCCAGCCCATAGCAGGGGCTGCCAGGGGGACAAAATCCACCTTTGGGTGGCTGTGGAGAGGAGCAGAGGGAGCCTGGAAGGCTCTGGCTCTGCAGAGCTGTTTACTGTGCTCTGTGGTTGGATTACACCACGTACAGTAATTCTCCTCGCACTGCCAGTAATTTCACTGACTTACCAAGCAGGCATCATTTCCTGAAAGTCAGCCCTGGACTTAGAGGAAGTAAGAGCCCGCTCGTCGTCGTGACTAAACAGTCTATGCAAATCTCTGAGCTCAGGACGGCTCTGCCGGGCCCTGAGTCTCCATTTTTCTCCATTTTTCTCCGTTTTCCCCGCTCTGGCTGCTTCATGTTGGCTTTTAAAGCCCCCTGATGAGCGCTGGCTGTGAATGGACCTTTCTGCACTTTCCTCTGAGCACCCTCCCCCTGCTGCTGCCTCCTGCACCGACAGCCCCAC
Organism: Zonotrichia leucophrys gambelii; assembly: GCF_028769735.1. Lineage (NCBI taxonomy): Eukaryota > Metazoa > Chordata > Aves > Passeriformes > Passerellidae > Zonotrichia > Zonotrichia leucophrys. The sequence goes on along the minus strand of NC_088197.1, from coordinate 3,641,081 downwards.
GAATGCTGCTCTAAAATGTCCCAAATGCAGTTCTGGCTGAAGTTCCCATCTCTCTATAAGGTAAAACCTCATTTTTTCCTGGGTTTTTCCTCCTCCTCAGTGGAATTCCTTGTGTGTTTGGTCGCCAGGACAGTTTTGCAGTGGCTGCAGAGTTTTGGGGGTGACACCTCTCCATGTTGGGTACTGGGAATAGATTTTTAAAATTTTTTTAAATTTTTTTTTTTGTCCCAAAGATGTGATTTCTGTTTTGCTGGAACTTGCATTGCTGGGTGCTATTAAGTGTAGAATTTGGAGGGAAGGAGCTCTCTGAGGATTGAGCCGTGTGATGGCTTTGAGGGCTTTTATTTCCAAAGTTAATTAATGTGGGGTGCAGGAAGCAAGGGGAGCTAAACCCTCCACACTGTCAGTTTATTGTCCCAAATTTAGACAGATTTTGGGGTTTGGCAGCTGAAAGATTTTATAGTGATCATCTGCAGCTCTGATTTGGTTACTCCTGAATAGTAATTTGCTTAATCTGTGACTTTTGAGGTGCCAGATGTCTCTTGGGTGACAGTGTGGCTGTAATTGTGGGTGTGTGTTTGGGTGTATAGATAGGTTTTTTGGGTATTTAATAAAACCCCCTCTTCACTTGTGTGCTGTGCAGTGCAGTCATCCAGAGCTGCTCTGCAGACACTGTTTCCTCAGTGTCTGGATTGTGAGAAAATAAACTATTTCTATTGATGGCTTGATGGGAAAAAAAAATATTTTTAGGATGCTTGTGCTGTCTGTATTTAGACTTCACCTGTTCTTTCATTATTTTTAACACTTTGTTTTGACTGAGGGAGCTGAGCTGTTCCCAGGGGCTTGGAGAAAGATCAAATGTCTGGGATGGGGTACCTTGATTTTTTTCCTGATCTTTTCTAGGAAGATAATGTGTCATAATCTCAGTTTTGGGGTAATGACAGGAGTACCATGTGCCACAGTAGCATCAGGTTGTCCTCTGCTCTGAGACCCACCTGCAGCTCTGGGTCTTTGGCCCAGGAGAGGCCTGGACAGTCCAGAGGATGCCACAGAGATGCTGAATTCCAGGAATAAGATTTATCTAAAAAACAGTTGCAGAAAAGTATCTGAAATAAAAATCCTGCCTGTCAGAACAACTTCCATGTGGTGCAGAAATTTGACTTCCATTGAGACAGAAGTGCTGTTACTGTAGAACCTCATGAGAAAAACTTAAAATTCTGATTAATCCATCTGAAACAGGGACAAAATTACATGTTTCAGTGCCTGAACTAGCTCTGACCATGGCCTTTTGGTTGAGGTGATGATCTTTCCTTTTCCCTGAGGTCACCAAGGCAGCTGCTTCCATTTGCATGGTTTGCACTGGTTGTGGATATCCATGGCCTTGTGTTGAACAATTACCCTGGGTTTGGTAAATTTACAGAGGTAGTGGAAGTTCTTGGGGTGGGGAAGCTGGCAGGTGATTAATTTTAGTGCTCTTTAGATAACGCAATTAGTTAAGACAAATGAGAGATTCTGGAAGTTTGTGACTAATGCCTGGTAATGCTGGCAGGGGATGGGATCTGTGCATCACTTCCAGGAGGAGCATTGTCCTCCCTCTGCCTTGGGGGCTGCTTTCCTCTCCCCACTTCAGCCCAGTGGTGGGGCTGGAGTGTTCCCTGGGGATGGAAGGCTCTGGGTAATGTCTTGGGTTGGGCCATGAGGTTTTCCCATATCCTGTTGCTGTTCCAGCCCAGCCCTTGCCTATTGTTGGGAGCCTCGTGGTCACTCTGTGCTGCCCCACAGCCTCCCCTGCCCTGACATGGGTGTGCAGATGTTTCCTCCCTGCCCAGCCTCTGCCAGTGCCCTTTGCAGGTGAACAAACCCTGCTTGGAAGTTGTCCAGATGATCCAGTGAACCATCTGGATCCTGCACAGGCTACTCATTCTGGCCATGGCCAGACCCACCCAAGTGTCCTTCTGCTTTCTGGAGTGTGAAAGGGAGTCCAGGGCTCCCTTAATTCCAAAGTGATAAATCTGGGTGCCTGTTCATGCCTTGATTTCTGGGCAATCCTAAAATAGCCACAGGAATATCAGGAGCTGCTGCCCTCACTCGCTGAGTCTTTAGGTCCAGCAGTTGGTGATTGAGGAATCCAAACTCCCCACATCACACCTGCCATTGCTGGAGTGCTTCCAGCACCTGCCCTGATGGCTTCAGGGCACATCCCTGGCAAGAAGGGGAAAGGAACATGTCCCAGTGCTTTAAACCCTACAAGCCCATAACTTTTGATAGCAATCAAGGGGATTCTGACCCAGCTCTTGGCCTGAAGCCCTTGGGAGCAGCACAGCCAGGCTCAGCTGCTCGTGGGTTTATGTCAGGCAGGGCTAAGTGACTTTTAAAGAGTCTTTGGCTGCCTTTCTGCCTGTAGTGGGAAATTGGCCTTTACTGGAAGTGAGCAGTGATTCCTCCTGTAGCAGCCCCTGGCTCTGCTGTCAGCAGCCTGTTGGGTTACCCTGGTGCTCTGGCTCTTAATTAACGGCAAAGTTTTTCTGCTTTGACAAAATTTGAAGGTGCTGTTTGGAGTGGGAGGAGGGCTGAGGTGATGGGATGGAGCTGGGGAAGGGGAAGGGTCTGTGCCACAGTGAAGAAAGCAGAGCAAGGAGTGCTTATTGGCTCTTGCCACCTGAAATAGGGAAACAAGACATGGGCTTGATGTTAGGGAGGGGATTGATGGCTCTTTCTGAGCCCAAGTCTGTGTGACTCAAACCAACAGCATCACTGGGCTGGCACCAAATAAAACAGTTGCAAACCATCCAGCCCAGTCACCAGAAAAAGAGCAAGGGCGGAGCGTGGTCCCTGTTGCTGGAGCATGTTCCTTGTCCAGGCTGGGGCTGGCTCTTGGGAGGAGGGTTGGTGGATCTGCCTGGATTTACCTAAATTCAAATGCAGGTGACACCAGCACTCCTTCCTGGCAGCCTTGTGTGTGTAGAACCTGCCTGGAGGAGAGGGATGTTCCCTACAGGTAGTGTTGCATGGGAAATTGCTGTGAAACAGCCACACTATGACTGAGTGTAGCTGGGTCTCTGGGGGCCCCTGCTCATGAATGAAATCCCTGAGTTCTTTGGGGTCAAGGTGAAGCATTTGCAGCCCTCAGCAGCCTTTTTTAATCAAGCACAAAGTGGAGTTGAGTGATGCCTCGTTGGATGCTCCCCTCTCTCCCAGTCCGTGGTGCAGGGATGTGCACAGCCCAAATCAACCTTGACCATGTTACCCACACTCCTGGCCAGGGCTTTTCCTGCTTTTTCAAGAAACAGATTTTCAAACAGCACCACAGAGCACGTCCTCAGTTCCAGGTTAATTCCTGAGATCCGTGGAGCGCAAAGCGACGGAGACACTCATTGAGCAGAAAGAAATTACAAAACTTGCTGGCTGAGTAAGGAAGGATCTTTGGTCTCATCCTTCCTCCTCCAACCATGGCCATGCTTTGTGTTCCAGGATTTCTACTCGTGAGCTCCAAAACAACTCTGTCGTGCGATCCTCTCGAACACTGGATGCCAAGGATCTTCGTCCCGCGATTCCCTGCACGTGCCAACCTGTGGGATTGCAACTTCATGCGACCGAATGGGTAGAGCATTTCTGTTTGGTCCCAACCCTGTGTGATGTGAGCACATCTCAGCAGAACCAGATTGAGGTAGGGCGCTTGTTGCACCTGGGGATGTGAGCACACCTCAGCAGAACCAGAATGGGGTAGGGGCTTGTCTTGGTTTGGGATAAAACACCAACCCTGTGTGATGTGAGCACATCTCAGCAGAACCAGATTGAGGTAGGGGCTTGTCTTGGTTTGGTGAAAAACACCAACACTGTGGGGTGTGAGCACATCTCAGCAGAACCAGATTGAGGTAGGGGCTTGTGTGGTTTGGTGAAAACGCCAGCACTGTGGGATGTGAGCACACATCTCAGGAAAACCAGATTGAGGTAGGGGCTTGTCTTGGTTTGGTGAAAAACACCAACACTGTGGGATGTGAGCACACCTCAGCAGAACCAGATCGAGGTAGGGACTTGGTTTGATAAAACACCAACACTGTGGGATGTGAGCACACCTCAGCAGAACCAGATTGAGGTAGGGGTTGTTGGAGCAGGGATCCTGTAGAGAAGGATGTATTCTTCCTCTGAAGATGCAGTGGAAGGAGAGGCAGCTGCTGTTCCTCTGGGGAATCCAGTGCCGAAGCTGTGCTGGTGTTCCAGAATCTCCAGATTATATCCAGGCAGGAATGCTTGGCTCCTCCCTCTGGGCTCCCATCTCCCAATGGGATGCTGTAGCTCTTATCAGCCATGCAGTGACATTCCATAGCTGTTATCAGCAGATGTCTCTCCTGTTGTGGAAGAGGTAAGGAAAATGCCCACTGAACAGAAGAAACTGCCATACAGATGGCAAATAGAATATAATTTGCTTGGCAGTCCAGGACAGGGCTGCTCCTTTCCCATCCTCCCAACAGACAGGAGGTGCCTCAGCCTTCATCCCATGGGGGTTTTACCAAGGAATTAAGAAACCAACCCAGTTCTTTTGGGTGAAGTTTGAGGTGTGGTGATGTTATTTCACTGGTGAGGGAATGGGTGAAGTGGGGTTAAGTCCAAAAGGTCCAGGGTTTTTGGAAGTGCTGAAGGGATGGACTGCAGTAAAACCACCCTGACATGGATCATTAACTTCCCCTCACAGCAGCACCTTTTGTTTGTTCACCAGGGCAAACAATTCAGCAACAATGACTGAATAACTGTCTCAACTTGAGACTCACCATTTGTGTTTACTCTGTGAGTGCAAGTCCCTGCAGGATTTTACATCCCAGAGTTTTCTGGGGTGCAGGAGCTCCTTGCAGTCCTCCAGCATCACCTGATTGTGAGCATTTTTTGGTAATTTTCACCAGCCTTCTGCTCTCTGCTCTGCACAGAGTGGTTGTTGGAGCCACATCATCCACATCCACTGGATCTGAGTCTCAGCTCTTGCAGTTCTTGTCCATCTGTGCCTCACATTTCCACTCTCTTAGGGAGAATGAGGGGAAAAACACCCAAAGTGCTGCCCCAGGAGGGAACTGGGGTAATCACTGCTACATTTTGAGGTTCTGCTGTGCTCAGTTTCTCTGGCTGTGCTTCCCTGAGCTGTCTGCAAGCCTCAGACCAGTTGGAACTTGCAGTTTGAGGCAGCAGGAAGAGAGCTGAGCTATTGGAATGCAAGAAGTGGCTGCAGACATCCCAGGCTTGCAAATTGGATGGTTAAAAATGCTGGAGAGCAGATGCATCCCCCAGCCATGTGCCACATTGCTCCTGTTCTCATATTATTGTTGTTTTATTTATGTAAAAGCCTAACATTCTGCAGAAATGGTTCTGTGGTGGGCTCTTTGCAGTCATGTGAACTCTGCTTTTTTGAGTGCCAAAAAAATCCTGGAGTTCTGTGTCTGTGGGGTGGACAACAAAAACTTACTGGGAAATGCTGTTCTAAATGCAGCATGAAGAAAACAAGGGAGAAATAAAGGTTGTGTAAGTGTGAGAATGACTTGTGTGACCACAGCAGGATCTCCAGCAGAGTCCTTGTCCCTGTGCTGTTCCTTGTCCCTGTCCCATGCTGTTCCTCATGCCCTGCCCTCTACCCTTGTGTCCTGCTGAGCTCTTGGGCTCAGATAAGGCCAATTAACTCCTTGGAATTCCATTTATAAACGACTTCCTTTGGGAAGGAATCTCCAGCTAATTCTGAATGTTGTCTTATCTGTGTTTGCTGAGGCAGTTGGGGCAGGGTTGCTGCTTTTTTTGGGCTGTTTTTCAACTGAGTAACATTTCCTGAGGTGGTGTCAGCGAGGTGCCTCATGGACAGGAGATTTTGGTTTCATTATTGTGTGGAAGTGTACTGGGTAAAAGTGCTGCCAGTTTGATTCACCACTGGCTTCTGCATATTAGTGTGGGATATCAGCAGCTTTGATAATCTTGTCCCTCCCCACATCACCACACCATCCTAGTTTTCCCATAGAATTGCAGGAATTTTGGCTTTTGAGCAGTCACTAAGCTGCAGTGATGGAAAATCCACCACGTTAAATCCTGATTCCTGTGATCCATCACTCATCTGTGGCTGTGCAGCCAGTTCTGACCCACAGTCCACTGCTGGGTTATCAAGAGTGTAGTTTTTCTAGAACTTTTGTCTCAGAGACCCAGACAGAGCAGGGACATCAATCCCTCACAGTTCTGATACACGGGACATGCCAAGCTGGATGCATCTTGGGGGAGACCCATCTGTGGATCCCAGGTACAGGAACAGCTTTGTGCTTTATTCTCTTGAAAAATAAACATTCCCAGCTTGCTGAGAATGCCTGGATTGAGGTGGTTTGGGAACAAAGTGGAAAGGGCTGCACACAGAAGTGCCTCTGTGTGCCAGCGGGGAGAGCTGTTATCCCAAGGAAAGGAGCTGCATCCAAAATGTTGGCTCTGTTTATCACTCAGGAATGGGCAGAGAGGGAAGAGCTGCTACCCTGTGAAATATTTGCAGGAGCAGCAGACAAAACAGCTTTGATTGTAATGGAGCTGTGAAATAACCTTTTAAAAATAGTCCCTGTCATACATTGTGTTTTCTGTCATCCAGCTCACACATTGCCAGTGTTTTTAAGGCTGGGAAGCACAGCCCAGCCTTGGAAGGCTGTGCCTGGAATTTGAGAGCTGCTGATGCAGTTTTTTATTGCTCATTCACAGTTATGTTCAAGATGTGAGCAGCTTTCTCCCAGCTCAGAACCCAGGGAAGGGATTTACACAGAGAAGGGTTGGCTTGGCAGCCACGTGGGGCTGATTCCAGCCCAGGGAAATCTCTGCAAGGTGGGACAAAATGGAGAATAAAGCAGAGGAGAAGCAAGTGGAGTAAGAGCAAGGCTGTGGTTGTGCAATTGTTGGTCTCTCTCCTACTTCCAGCCCTGTGCTCTCATGGATCTGTGTTTTTCTTAGCACAGAGGAAGGAGAAAATCAAACGAGGAGGTGAGGGAGGGTAGGGAAAGGCAGGGATTGTGATGTGGATGATCCATCTCCCACTGCAGCTCCTGCTCCCACCTGCTCTGACCCTCACAGCACATTCTCACCTGTGTGGGTGGTTTTCAAATGCCCTGAACAGCCAAGGTTCCTTTGCTTCCTCTGCAATCCCTGAGGTGGAATGCTGGGTCAGGATAGCAAAGGTTTGTACTTCAGGGATTTTTGGGATGCAAACTCAGCCTTGCATTTGCTTCTTGCTGCTGGAGCTTGGAGAACACATCCTGCCCTTCCAGCAGCTCCTGGCCATTCTCCTGTCTGAGACCAAACTGAGCTTGGATTTGTAGGTGGGGATGTTTCACCTGCTCTCCAGATTTGCTGGCACTGAAAACACTTGTTCTGTCCAGCTTCCTTCTGGTAATTCTGACTCAGACTTCCAGGAATGGAGGGTGGGTTTTTTTTCTTTTTCTTCTTCTTTTTATTTTTCTTAAATTTTATTTAAAAATAGGAGTGTTTATGCCTAAGAGCTTCCCATGTTTCTCTGCTGCTGGGTCTGTCATTGAGCCTGCACAGGCTGTAAACTTGGAGTAGAGCTGCTCCTGGAGTTGCTGATTGCTTTGGATGCCACCAGCTGCTGGCCTGACCTTGCTCTCTTCTCTGTCGGGAAATTCCAGGGTGAATTTGTTTGTGTGGGAGCAGAAAAGGATCTCCTCAGCCTGGAATATCTTAGGAGCTCTCTCTCCTTGTGGAGTGTCTCAGGAGCTCTCTCCTGGCAAGCTGCATGGTTCAGGGATCAGTGTCCAAGGATTTCTGTTGGTGCATGTCCATGTTTGCCCTCCCTCACCTGCACGCTCTGTGTTGCAGCTGTTCTCACCCAGCACAACATTCCCTGGCCTGAACAGCTCCAGTGACCACGTTCCTGCTGTCCCCAACACCCCACTCCTCATCAGCTACCAGGTGAGAGCCTCAGTGGATGCTCCAGGTGACACCCCAGTGCTGGGGGCAGCAATTCTGACCTTTATCCCTTCAGAGGGAGTGAGACAGGAAGCTCAGACAGGAACAAGTCCCTGCCCTTTCCCAGAAGCGTGTTGTATTTCCCAGAGGGGAGCCTGGGGATACTTTGGGCTCTGAGGACTTTGCTCTGTGCTGTGGGCACAGCTCTGGGTGTAAAGCTGGGCCAGGTGCCCGCTCAGGGCAGGTTGGGCAGGGTTCAATGACCCCACAGCCCATGCCAGGAGTGATGCCAACATCTTTCCCCAGTTTGATGGGAACCAGGCAGCTTTTACAGCCCCTGGGGTGGGCTTCCACTTATCTTAGTCTGGGAATGAGATGGATGATGATCTTTAGGGGAATTGTAGCTTTGGGGATGGTTTCAGTGACAGTTTGAGGCTGGGCACAGCACAACTCATGTCTGTAGCTCAGCAAGAACCATCAGCTTCCACTTATCTTAGTCTGGGAATGAGATGGATGATGATCTTTAGGGGAATTGTAGCTTTGGGGATGGTTTCAGTGACAGTTTGAGGCTGGGCACAGGCTGTCCTTAGTCTGGGAATGAGATATATTTGTGATTTTTAGGGGGATTGTAGCTTTGGGGATGGTTTCAGTGGCAGTTTGAGGCTGGGCACAGCACAACTCATGGCTATAGCTCAGCAAGAGCCATCAGTTCCCACTGATGGCTGTCCTTAGTCTGGGAATGAGATATATTTGTGATTTTTAGGGGGGTTTTAGCTTTGGGGATGGTTTCAGTGGCAGTTTGAGGCTGGGCACAGCACAACTCATGTCTGTAGCTCAGCAAGAACATTAACATTAGGTCAATGCTGTTTTCTTCAGTCTCAGGCTCCTGCAGAGGAGGAAGATGAAGGTGAGGAGGAAGAAACAGAAGAGTTGGGGCACACGGAGACGTATGCAGAATATATCCCTTCAAAGTGTGAGTGTTGCCTTGGGAAGTTCTGTTCACTCCATTGTGCACCAACCTAATTTAATTGTGTGTTTGCTGTGGCATCTCCCAGGCTTGTGGTTTTCTGGGGAAAACTCTACAGTGCCCTGGGCTCTGGCTGGGTGATGAGCTCTGGGAGTAAAGCCCTGTGTTCTGTTGTCATTCAGCCAAGATTGGGAAGCACCATCCTGACCTGGTGGTTGAGACGAGCACGCTGTCCAGTGTCCCCCCACCTGACATTACCTACAGCCTTTCCCTGCCCAGCTCTGTGGCTGACAAAGGCTCCCTGTCTGCACTACAGCTGGAAGCCATCATCTACGCCTGCCAGGTACCTCCTGCACCTCAGCTGTCTCACACCTGAAGGAAAATGCCTCTTGCAGGGCCAGGTGTTTTAAAATTACTGTAATTTGGGCATTTTAAATGCCTTTTGAAGGGTTATTTGAAGCTGGGGGCTTCTGTGTGGTCTGCTTCCCAAAGAGACAAGAACCATGGACTTTTCTTGCAGAGGGTTTTATATTTGGGGGGCCTTTTCCATGAACTATGAACTTGATCACAACTCCTGACCTTTCCTGCTGTTGTTTGGCTGAGCAGTGCACGTGCATCTGTGGGATGTGTGAAAGGGTTAAGTGGTGCTCACATCAGAGCTCTCAGCAAAGGCAAGTCTTTAATTTTAAGTTTAATTTTCAGTTCTGTTCTTGATTTTTGCAGCAACATGAAGTTTTATTGCCCAATGGGCAGCGAGCTGGGTTCCTGATCGGGGATGGTGCTGGAGTTGGGAAGGGCAGGACTGTTGCAGGCATCATCTTTGAAAATTATCTTAAAGGGAGGAAAAAAGCTCTGTGGTAAGTTGTTGGTTTTTTTTTTTTTCCTCTTTTCCCGTAAGACCTTGGAGTAAGTTTGGATCTGGAAGTAAGGAATTCTTTAGTGCTGATGTTGGCTTTAGAGTTGAGTCATGCTGTGGCCTTGGGTAAGTCCTTTCCACCTCTTAGTGCCTGACTGCTGCCTGTGAAATGGGAATATTCCCCCTGCAGCAGGGATGGGGAATGAGTCACTGTGAAATAACAGGTTCTGTGCTCCTTGGGGTGAGGTGTCAAGCCTAGCCCTGCTCTCCCTGGAGTTGTGGAGGGTTGTTCCTGGGTGCAGAGCCAGGAATAAGGGGCTGTGCTGAGGGGCAGATGGGCTGTCAGAGCTCACCCTGGGGGCTGAGGGCAGTGGCAGATGTGAAAACTCTGCACACTCCTCCTGCTTTAATCAGAGCTGTTAATCACCCTGTGCCCTCACTCCCTGGGGACATCCCCAGCCGCTGGGGGGGAGATAAGCAGCCCCAGGAGGAGATAACCACCCCACATCTCCTTCACAGGTTCAGCGTCTCCAATGATCTCAAGTACGATGCTGAGAGGGACCTGAAGGACATCGAGGCCTCCCACATTCCTGTGCATGCTCTGAACAAGGTAGGAGAGGAGCTGCTCTGGCAATCAGCAGCACCTGGAGGCTCTGCCTGAGCACGTGGAGCAGGACGAGGCTCAGGCAGCAGCAGAGCTTCTGTTCCCTCCTCCCAGCCAGCTCTTCCCAGTTATTTTATTGTGGAGCTGCACAGGGGGCACAGAGCTGTTCCCTGCAGGGAGTGGGAAGTGACTGCAGGCAGGTGCAAGTGCAGCAGAACTGGAACCTTCTTCACCATTCCTAAGAAATCCTGTGGAGAGAACAGCTCTGTGAGATGTGCTCTGCTCTCCTGGGCCAGCCTTTCCCAGTGCTGATCCATGGAATCACTTCTCAGAGCTGTAGGGAGAACAGAGATGCCTGGACTGGTGTCTGCTCTGGCCTGTGGTTAAATCTCTGTCCAGTGTCTTCCAGTTCACTTAAATCCTCTCTTCTGGTTTTAATGGTGTTGAGCAACCAGGTCTTACAAAGAAACCACAGGTGTTTGACACCTCTGAATGTGCTCCACTAAGAGATTGAAAGGGATTTTGTGTTCAGCCCCAAAAGACTTCAAATAACCTTTTTTCAGCTTGGGACCAAGCCTTTCCCCCTTGTACTTCATTACATGTGGGACCCACGGCAGTGATTCAGGCAACAATCTCACCTGGTCAAAGAGAAAATTACTTTCTAGAAGGAATTAAAACAGACAGGAAGGGTCAAAGCAGTCAAAGACTCAAAACTGTTGATTAAAAAAAGGAAGCACTTTTTTTTTGCCAGAAAATCTCTGTCCTCACACGGTCCCCACAGTTCACTGCAGGCTTCCAGATGTGCTGACACATTGGCTGGGGCACTTCTCCAGGCATTTACAGTCCCTGTCATCACAATAGCTCAGTGCCAAACACAAATGCTGAAGGCATCAGCTACCAACAGCTTTTTGCCTGTTCTGAGCTGGGATTTGCTCTCAGAGCACGGAATGTGGGCAGGGATGGGTGTGACATTCTGGGGACAGCAATCACAGTGTGTGTGTGTGCTCCTGCTCCTCTTCCTGCAGATTAAATACGGTGACACAGCTACCTCAGAAGGAGTCCTCTTTGCCACCTACTCGGCGCTGATCGGCGAAAGCCAGGCCGGGGGACAGCACAGGACGCGCTTAAAACAGATCTTGGAGTGGTGCAGGGAAAACTTTGAGGGAGTTGTATCCTTAAAAAAAAAACAAGAGACAAAAACTGGAGAGAGAGAGAGAGGAACTGCTGCTTTTAATTGTGCTTCAGCAGGGAACAAAGAGCCTGGGGCTGTGTGAAGTCATGGGGAGCAGCCCAGTGCCTTCAGGAGACAGGAATCCCCCACACTCACATCTCCTCCTCCTCCTCCTCCAGGATGTATTTTAAGAGGAGGAGGGGAAGAAGCAGCTGGGATTAACCTTTTCAGCATTCCTCTCCCTCGGGATTACAAGACACACCTTGGAGGTGAAGGGAGAGGGAGGGGTGGATGACTTTGGATCTGAAGAGCACAGGGCTGGGCAAACCCAGCAGATTCCACGTGTGGCCCATGAGTCAGTCCTGCTGATACTGGGACAGGTTGTTCAGTTGCCTGGAGGAGACTAGGTTCTATTTTCTGTCTGCTCCCATCCTCTGGATTGAAAATAGATCCTTTTTCCTTAACTGCCACTCCCCTGCAGATTGTGTTTGATGAATGCCACAAAGCCAAAAACGCCAGCTCTACCAAAATGGGCAAAGCAGTGCTGGACCTGCAGAACAAGCTGCCTCGAGCAAGGGTTGTCTATGCCAGTGCCACAGGTGAGCTGCTCTGCCCACAGGGTGGGTGTGAGAGTGGCAGAGGTCCCCTCTGACCTGAAGGGACAGCCTGAGGTGTGACTGTGTGAGATGCTGTAAGGAGATGCCAGTGGTGCTGCAGGGCTGGAGAGGAGCTCAGCATGCTGAGATGTGCCCCAAGCCCCATCACTGATGTTACTGGGACTTTTTGGTGGATCAGATTAATTTCTCTCCAGTTTAACTCGTTCCTGGCCAGCTGTTCCAGCTGCTTGGTGATGTTTACCCACGGAATGTAGGGAGGGCAATGTTCAGAAAGTTCTCCAAAGGCACAATGGCAAATGACAACCTCTTCACTTGAGTCACAGCTATTCCCAAGTGCTGTGGGTTTGCTGATGTTGATTTCTGTCCCAACAGGTGCCTCAGAGCCAAAAAACATGATTTACATGAGCCGCCTGGGGATCTGGGGGGAGGGAACCCCGTTCCGAGCCTTCGATGAGTTCCTGCACGCCATTGAGAAGAGGTGAGTCCTGCCCAGGGGCTTTGTGTGGGATGTGCTGCAGTGCCCAAGGATGGGCTGGGGCTGGTTCTGGAGAGGAACCTGCCCTGTGCTGCCCCAAAGCAGAGGGAAGGTCCCAAAGCTGGGGCTCAGAGCTTGGATTCAAAACTGGGATTCCACAGCTGGGATTTAAAACTGGGGTTCCATACTTGGGGTTCACAACTGGGGTTCCAAAGCTGGGACTCAAAACTGGGGTTCCATACTTGGGGTTCATAACTGGGGTTCCAAAGCTGAGGATCACAACTGGGGTTCCAAAGCTGGACCCACAGCTGGGGTTCAGAGCTGGGTTTCACAGCTGGGACTCAAAACTGGAGTTCCATAGCTGGGCTTCACTACTGGAGTTCAGAACTGAGGTTCACAACTGGGGTTCCATAGCTGGGATTCAAAACTGGGATTCCACAGCTGGGATTCAAAACTGGGGTTCCACACTTGGAGTTCACAACTGGGGTTCCAAAGCTGAGGATCACAACTGGGGTTCCATAGCTGGGGTTCAGAGCTGGGGTTCAGAGCTGGGTTTCACAGCTGGGACTCAAAACTGGAGTTCCACAGCTGGGGTTCAAAACTGGAGTTCAGAACTGAGGATCACAATTGGGGTTCCACAGCTGGAGTTCAGAGCTGGGACTCAAAACTGGGGTTCCACAGCTGGGGTTCAAAACTGGAGTTCAGAACTGAGGATCACAACTGGGGTTCCATAGCTGGGGTTCAGAGCTGGGGTTCAGAGCTGGGTTTCACAGCTGGGACTCAAAACTGGAGTTCCACAGCTGGGGTTCAAAACTGGGATTCCACAGCTGGGGTTCAAAACTGGGGTTCACAACTGGGGTTCTGACGCTGTTGAGTCAGGGACGGAATGAAAGACTCCAGTCTTCAGAAGGTGAATCAGAAGGTCGTTTAATAAAGGTAGGGGGTCTTTTATAGTATCACACATTAAGGTGAGATTTGATTGATCTCGAAGTAAAAACCTCTCACACTGTTGGTGAACTATGAATAGCACACTCTGGAGAACTATATCTATAAACAACAGTTACAGAAAGAGAGATAACAATTGTTTTAATTCTTTTTTTTGGGAGACATTATCTCTGTTCTTTCTTTGACTGAACTGAGAATATCCACAGGGTTCCAAAGCTGGACCCAGAGCTGGGGCTCTGAGCTGGGTCCCACAAGTGTTGTCCTCTCGCAGGGGCGTCGGCGCGATGGAGATCGTGGCCATGGACATGAAGGTCAGTGGGATGTACATTGCTCGGCAGCTCAGCTTCACTGGGGTTACCTTCAGGATTGAGGAAATCCCTCTGGATGAGAAGTACAAGGCTGTGTACGACAAGGCAGCCAAGCTGGTGAGCTTGGGCCCCTTGGAGTGGGAGGCTGGGGTCTCACCGTGCTTTGGGCACAGCCACAAATATGTGGGAGGGTGTGAGGCCCCTAAATGTGGCCGTGACCTCAAACGTGTGGTGCTGTTTGAGGGTCTTCAGGATGAGGGAAGAGATGAGAATCTTGACTCTGTGTTTCAGGAGGTTGATTTATTATTTTATGATATTTTATTTTATTTAAAATGCTGTACTGTGGAATTTTTCCTCACTCGGGGTCACCGATTGTGGTGGTGTTCACAGGGGTCCCAGGATGAGGGAAGAGATGAGAATCTTGACTCCATGTTTCAGAAGGCTTTATTATTTTATGATATATATATAATATTAAAAGATTTATTATTTTATTATATATATTATATTAAAAGAAAATGCTATATTAAAACTATGCTAAAAGAATAGAAAAAAGAATTTCATCAGAAGGCTTGAAAGGAAAGGAATGAAATGATAACAAAAGCTTTTGACTCTCAGAGAGTCTGAGCCAGCTGACTGTGATTGGCCATTAATTAGAAACAACCAACATGGACCAATCAAAGATCCACCTGTTGCATTCCACAGCAGCAGATAACCATTGTTTACATTTTGTTTCTGAGGCTTCTCAGCTCCTCAGGAGAAAAATCCTAGCAAAGGGATTTTTCAGAAAATATCATGGCTATACTATACTAAAACTATAATAAAGAAAGAGAAATGAGACATCAGAAGGCTAGAAAAGAATGATAATAAAATCTTGTGACCTACCAGAGAGTCCAACACAGCTGGACCATGATTGGTCATCAAGTAAAAACAATCTACATGGAGCTAATCAAAGATACACCTGTTGGTAAACCATTTCTAGACCACATTCTATAGCCATCAGATAATTATTGTTTACAATTCTTTTCTGAGGCTTCTCAGCCTCTGAGGAGAAAAATCCTAGCAAAAAAGATTTTCATAAGATATGTCAGTGACACAAACATAGGAAGGAAAAGAGGTATACAATGCTTAGCTGGTGTATTGAAAGAACTTAGACTTTTTTGCTTCTATTTGGAAGTTCCACATGGAACTTTGGAAGTTCGCAAACCAGAGCTGCATCGTGCTGATGGAGAGGATGCCCAGTGTTGATTGTAAATCAGATTATCAACCTCCAGCCTGTTCTGATCACCTCCTGCACAACAGGAACGACAGTGGGAATTCCATTAACTCCTTTTCCTTGTGTTCCCTGCAGTGGGCAGAGGCGCTGATGGTGTTCCAGCAGGCAGCTGACTGCATCGGGCTGGAGTCCCGCAAGTCTCTGTGGGGGCAGTTCTGGTCGGCTCACCAGCGCTTCTTCAAGTACCTGTGCATCGCCGCCAAGGTGCGGCGCCTCGTGGAGCTGGCCCGGGAGGAGCTGGCCAGGGACAAGGTATGGGGGCCTCACCTGGGGATTGTGTTTGTGAGGGATGAGGTGAGAGATGAGTGAATCTGACCCATCTTCTTAGAAGGCTAATATTTTATTTTATTTTATTTTATTTTATTTTATTTTATTTTATTTTATTTATGACATGACATATCATATTGTATATCACATTGTATTTAATATACCCCTCACCTGTGGGTTGTGTTTGTGAGAGTCCCCAGGATGAGGTGAGAGATGAGTGAATCTGACTCCATCTTCTTAGAAGGCTAATATTTTATTTTATTTTATTTTATTTTATTTTATTTTATTTTATTTTATTTTATTTTATTTTATTTTATTTTATTTTATTTTATTTTATTTTATTTTATATTTTACTTTAGACATGACATGACATATCACATTATATCACATTGTATATAATGTAATGTAATGTACTAAATGTACTGTAATATAATATAATATATATATAATATAATGTAATGTAATGTAATACAATACATCCAATTATTATATAGTAATATATTATATTATATTGTATTTATTATATTATATATATATTATATTATATTATTATTTATATTATATTATATTATATTATATTATATTATATTATATTATATTATATTTTCCTCATGTCCCATGTGCCACCCCTCATGTCCCCATCACTGTGTCCCCACAGTGCATTGTCATCGGCCTGCAGTCCACGGGGGAGGCTCGCACCAGGGAGGTGCTGGATGAGAACGATGGGCACCTCAACTGCTTTGTTTCTGCTGCAGAGTGAGTTCAAAATCCCTGCTTTCCTTCCTGGGGTGTGTGTGGGGAAAGCTCTGCCCTGGGGCACAGAGCACTGGCAGGGCTTCACATGCAGTTTGATGTCACCTCCCCCTGTAGCACAGAGGGGACACTCAGGTGGCTCCTTGAGGCTCTGTATCCTCAGAGGGATTATATGAGCTGTATCCTGGATTTTGAAGTCTCCCATGGACTTACAGGAAGAGCCTGATCCTACTCTACACACAATAAAAGAATTGTCAGAAAGAGAGGCAGAGTTGTAGCTCAGAGGTAGTTTGTGGATCTGGCTCTGAAAAATGAGGCTGTTGACACAGAAGAAATGAGCAGGAGAATTTCCTGTGATGGTTGGGATGATGATGTGAGGTGGTGTCAGTGGAGTGGTCTGAGGAGTTTAAATCCACCAGTGTTGGCTTTTAGCTCATGTATAAAGCAGGAGCAGTGTCCTGGCTGTGTGGCCATTGCTCCCAGCTAACAGGAGAGCTGCCTGTGCCAGGAGTGAGCCAGCAGCAGGATTTGTGCTACCCCTTGAGCAGAGAGCAAAGCTCCTGCTCCCCTTCCTTCCTGCAGCTTCCAAAACCCCAGCCCATCTCTGAATGCAGCTGTTCCTGCATGGCAGGGGACAAAAATCTGGCATTGGGTTGGATTTCTGCTGTTTTGCAGAGCTGTTTTCTTCCAATTGACTTCTGCTGCAGTGGGACATGCCCAAAGCAGCCTGAGGCTGGGTCAGGCTGAGCTTTCCTCCCTTGTTGAGGGGGTTTGGGTTGTTCTGTGTCACTCCTCTGCCTCCAGCCCATTTCTGAAAACCAAATACACTGTGATGACAGTGCACAGGGCTGGTCTGGCAGCTCCTTGGGTGATTTGGCCTCTTGGATTGGTTTCCATGTCACAGAACTCCAGTGTAGGGACAGCGTGGTCCCCAGAGCGCTGCTGGAGGAGGGGTCTGTCAGGGATCTGTCTGTCTGTCCCACTCTGTGGGAATTGCTGCCCACTCCCAGCAGCAGCTCTGTGTTCTTGGCCAGATCACCAAATGTCTCCTGGCATCTGCTCAGCCTCCAAATGTGTGTCCTGGTGTTCCAGGACTTTGGGGGATTTCTGGAGGGGAGTGTGCTGGGAAGGAGCAGTTTAAAGATGCTGAGAAATGGGGTTAAAAATAAACATGGTGCTGTGGTGGGTGGATTCCAGCCCAGGGCTGTTTTCAGGGAGGTGGGGAGGGTGAGTGTGGGAAATGAGTGGAATTTCACAGCTGGGAGGCTCCAGAGTCAGTGGTCATTGGGTCACCCCAGCATACAGGACAAGTGGTCATTCCTGGTGTCACATAACTGCTCCAGAGTCAGTGGTCATTGGGTCACCCCAGCACACAGGACAAGTGGTCATTCCTGATGTCACTTAACTGCAGACACAGAGCTCTGTCCCTCTGGGCAGCTGTGTGGTCACTGTCCCCTTCACCCCCTCATGCCAAGGCTCCTGGAGCTCCCTCCCCAGTTCCTAAATCTCCCTTTTCTCACCCAGGGGAGTTGTCATGTCCATCCTCTCACCTGGTGCTTGCTATGTTTGGTTTGAGGTTTTTTTGTTGGTTTTTTTTCAGCACCACCCCATTGCCCTGGGGGTTCATCCACACAGTCAGCATTTAAACGTTTGGTCTTTGATTTGCAGAACAGCCCACAGAAACCTTTGATTTTCATCTTTTTTGACCTTTTCTTTTCTTCCATTCACTTGGAACCACCACAGATCCATGTTGTGTCCCTTGGTTTTGTGGGAAGCAGGTTCACAGCCAGGGAGTTGGAGGACTTTGGTGGAGCATATTTGTTGGATGGCCTGACAGTGGCCTGGAGAAGGGCTGGGACACTGGGGTTACTGTATTTTTGGTGTAACAGTTTCCCAATGTAGTGTATCCCATTTAAAACTCCTTCTTGGTTGTTATATAAAGGACCTGCAGGTCCAAGAGCCACCAAGGGCTGGCTGAGGCCAAGCTGGTGGCCATGGATGGGGTGGATTGACCTCTCTTCCATGGAATGTGGGGCCATCCCAAACACACACTGCTAGGTGATAGCCAGCACGTGTTGCTGGCAGCTGGAATAAATTGTGCATCTTACTTTCAGAGGCGTCTTTCTATCACTAATTCAGAAGCACTTTCCTTCAAACAAAAGAAAGAGAGAAAAAGGAACTGGCATTAAAAGAAAACGTAAGATCTCCCTCACTCCCAGCCCAGCCCCTGCCTCCTGCCCTGCTGCTGCCCCCCAGCCACTCAGCTTCTCTGCCTTTTGCCCTTCTCCCCACTCCATGCTTTTGGCTGCTCTCCCTGGTTTTGATTTGCACATCTCCCAGTGCTCCCTCATCCAGAGGAGCAGCTCTGGGTTTTCCCCCCTTTTCCTCCCTCTGCTTCACTGCCCTTGTCCTGATCCTTCCTTTTGATCCACGCTGGGGGCAGATGGCACAAGGCCTGGCTGGTGTCTGAGCCCCTCCTGCAGCAAGGGGAGTCCTCCACAACCCCTTACTTAGAGCATGGAAGGTGTCCTGAGGGAAAAAAAAAATTTCCCTGGTAATTATTTGTTGTGGCTGCAGGTAAGAAGAGTTTGGGATGTGTAACAGTGGGAAGAGGGGGCAGCAGCACTGGCAGGTTGTGGAGCAGCCTTAGCAAGATGATCCATGAACCTTCTTATGTGCAGAGGGGGCACATTGTGCTGTGCTTTATATCCCAAAACACCAGTACTTTCTGTGTTCTGCACACTCCTCTGGAGGCAATGCCCTGGGATTCCTTCCCTGAGGAGCTGGCACTGCTTAGAGCCAGCCACGTGTGCAGCCAACTCCAGCCCTGCTCAGGAGTGCCTTGTTCTTCCTTTCTCTCTCTTCCTTTGTCTCTCCTGCTCTCCCTCCCTCCCTGAGTGCCACCCCCATCCCAGAGCTGTGTCCTTCTGAGCTCACACTGTCATTTGGGGCAGGCTCAGCTCTTTGGGGACTCCTCCTGCTGTCTCTGCCCTGTCGCTGTGTCCTGCACTGGTGCTGTGACGCTGCTCCCTCTCTGCTGCAGGGCGTCCCAGGGGCCGCTGCCCCAAGGCTCTGCGGGGTCCCTGTGACCAAGGGGTTGTCATCAAGATCAGCGATGACAGCAGCACCGACTCGGACATGGGGCTGGACAGCGACCTCACCTCGTCCCCAGAGTCCCTGCTGGAGACAGACGATGTCATCTTCGTGGATCACACCTTCAGCGAGGACAGGGGTGAGCAGGGCAGTGACAGGGAGGGTGGAGCAGTTCATTGGGGGTCCCCAGGGTCCCCCTGGGCTGTGGGTTCACTGGGAGCAGCAGGCAGGCAAGGAGACTCCACACAGCTTCGGGGGATGCTCATTAGATGGGGTTTATTCCAGCAGCAGAGGGAAAATGGAAGGAAGGGGAGAGAGGGAGAACCTAGGGGGAAAAGGGGCCAAGGGAGTCTCTGTGGTTTCCCCCCACAGCTCAACAGGGAGATTCAAACAGGGAGAGTCAAGGTGGACACAGAATAAGACTTGGGTCAATGGGGTTACAGATCCATGATACTTCAGGGGAAGATCACAGGCTTGGAATAAACCCTACGTTTTGGAGGGGTGAGACAAATTTAACACCATAGAGGGGAGCACTGTGTCCTGCAAAGACCCCTTCAGATTTGGGACAGCTTTGTGATCCTGGCTGGGATTTATCCTGGGGGTCTCTCTTGGGCTTGTGGGGTGGATCCACATTCCCCCACTGTGATCAGAGAGTGTGACCGTGTTCACAGGGGTCTTAGGATGAGGGAAGAGATAAGGATCTGACTCCATGTTTCAGAAGGCTTGATTTATTATTTTATTATATATATTATATTAAAACTATACGAAAAGAAAGGATTTAATCAGAAGGCTAGCTAAGAATAGAAAAGGAATGAATAACAAAGGCTTGTGACTGACCGAGACAGTCCAGACACCTGGACTGTGATTGGCCATTAATTAAAAACAACCACATGAGACCAATCACAGATGCACCTGTTGCATTCCACAGCAGCAGATAATCAATGTTTACATTTTGTTCCTGAGGCCTCTCAGCTTCTCAGGAGGAAAAAAATCCTAAGGAAAGGATTTTTCATAAAACATGTCTGTGACAAGTGAGCACAGGGAGGGATCTGCCCTGTGTGCTCCTTCCCCCAGCAGAAAGGGGAAGCCCAGAGGGAATTCACTCTGTGCTCAGCATTTATTGCAGGTCATAGTGCCTTTGTCCAGCAAGAGTTGCCCCAGAAACCCTCTGGCACAACTTTTTCCCCCTCTCTGATGTGCAGTTACCAGGGAATTCTAAAATTCTGCCTTTCCCATTGCAGGTGGTTTCCACATGCTGCCTTCTCAGAAAGAGCTGCACAGCCTGAGAGAGCTGAAGGTTGAAAAGATGAAACAGGACCTCCTAGCAAAAGTGAAAGCACTGGGCAAAGAGCTACCTCTCAACACCTTGGATCAACTGATTGATTATTTTGGGGGCCCAGAGAACGTGGCTGAGGTACCTCCCACTGTCAGTGTGTTGTGGTGGCACTGGGTGACATGGAAAGGGGCCAGCAAAGAATCAGAGAATCATGGAATGGTTTGGGTGGGAAGGGACCTTAAAGATCATCTCATTCCACCCCTCTGCCCTGGACAGGGACACTTTTCACTATCCCAGATTGCTCCAAGCTCCATCCAGCCTAGCCTTGGACACTTCCAGGGATAGGACAGCCACAGCTTCTCTGAGCATAGAGAAAAATTTCTTCCATTAAAAAACCAGAAATTTCTTGCTGGCAGAGGGTTTCCTCTCCCTGTTGGGGATTGCCTGGCTGGCCTTGCAGGGCTGTGTGGCTCCCCAGGCTGCAGCAGCCCTGTCCTGTGTGCAGATGACGGGCAGGAAGGGACGGGTGGTTCGCAGGCCCGATGGCTCCGTCCTGTTCGAGTCGCGTGCCGAGCAGGGGCTCTCCATAGACCACGTCAACCTGAAGGAGAAGGAGCGCTTCATGCAGGGGGAAAAGGTGAGCTGGGCTCTCAAAACATGCACAGGACTGATAGGGGGAGGGCAGGGAGGGTGTTTGTGCCTCCCTGTGCCCTGCCAGCCTCAGGCCAGCAGCTCTCTGTGGGTTTCACAAACCCTCCTAGGTCCCTTTGAGGGCTGGGGCTGCTGTAGTACCTGGGGCTGTTTCTTGAAGCTGTTTAATGTGTTTTCAGGAGCCTGACTCTGTTCTTACTCATCTCTCTGTAGCTCGTGGCGATAATCTCAGAGGCCTCCAGCTCAGGGATCTCCCTCCAAGCAGACAGACGGGTGAAGAACCAAAAGCGCCGGGTGCACATGACCCTGGAGCTGCCCTGGAGTGCAGACAGGGCCATCCAGCAGTTTGGTGAGGGCTGGGTGTCCCTGGGCACTGTCACCTCCCCTGGGTGTGGGCCCTGGGAGGGTCAGGTGTGGTGGGAACCCAAGGTGGATTTAGGGGATGTCTCTGTGGGAGGAGAACAGAGGCACAGTCACTGGTGCTGTGGGATTATAGCCCTGAGCTCTGGGGCAGAGGATGGACTCCCCAGGGTGAGAAATGTGGGCATTATGTGGCTTTTCTGGTTGCATTCCCATTGCAGACAGGCCATCCCAAGCTCCTGTTCCATCCCTGTTCCCATGCAGGCCGAACCCACCGATCCAACCAGGTCTCTGCTCCCGAGTACGTGTTCCTCATCTCAGAGCTGGCAGGGGAGAGGAGGTTTGCATCCATCGTGGCAAAACGCCTGGAGAGCCTGGTGAGTGCCCACAGCTCTGATCCCAACACGGCTCTGACTCCCTCTGAGAAGATTCTGGGTCAGAGCTCCCACCAACATGGCCAAGGGGGGATTGTGTCACCCCTGGCTGAGGCATTGCAGTCATGGAATGGCTTTTGGCATCCTGGGATTTGGGAAAGGAAATAAGGAGAATGTGTGACTGAGGCTTTGGGAGGAATTTCAGGGCAGCAAGCACCTGCTTCCAGATGCTGCAATTTCCCCACTATTACTGGAGTATACACCCATATTATTCCCAAAAAGCTTATGAAATAATTAATGGGATAATTAGTTTACCTCTGTTTCATTTCTTCACGTCTGATAAATCCCCAAATCCTTTGGTAAAGTCTCAGTTTTCTGGAGGAACACTGCCTCCCCATGGCACATTTGCAGACATGCCTTTGGCCATCCCTCCCTGGTGTTTTGGCACAGCTCAGAATAAAAACCTTTTGCTCCATCTGCCTTCCCAGGGTGCCTTAACTCACGGGGACCGACGGGCCACCGAGTCCCGAGACCTCAGCAAGTACAACTTCGAGAACAAGGTGACAGGGCTGGGCTGGGGCAGCGTGGCTGGGAGGGGGTTGGAAGGGCTGGGAGAGGGAGCCAGAGGCAGGAGGATCATTGCTGGTGTCTGCAGGCAGGGCCCAGCCTAGCACCCAGCTCCTGTGAGCTCAGAGTCATGGTCACACTGAGGATTCTGCTCCCACCAGGAGCTGGGGAGGGCACCCAGTCCTCTGTCCCCAGGGAAGGGCCTGGGGACATGGGAGGCACTCACACAGCTTCCCCCTTGCCTTTTCTGTGGCATTCGTGGGGTGACAGTGTTCTCTGTAGTGTGTGACACCCTGAGCAGTGTGTGTCCCCTCAGCAGTGTGTGACACTCTAAGCAATGTCACCCTCAGCAGTGTCACCCTCAGCAGTGTAGGACACCCTCAGCAGCATGTGTCCCCTCAGCAGTGTCACCGTCAGCAATGTGTGACACACTAAGCAATGTCACCCTCAGCAGTGTGTGACACTCTAAGCAGTGTCACCCTCAGCAGTGTCACCCTCAGCAGTGTGTGTCCCCTCAGCAGTGTCACCCTCAGCAGTGTGTGACACTCTAAGCAGTGTCACCCTCAGCAGTGTGTCCCCCCTCAGCAGTGTCCCCTCAGCAGTGTGTGACACTCTAAGCAGTGTCACCCTCAGCAGTGTAGGACACCCTCAGCAGCATGTGTCCCCTCAGCAGTGTCACTGTCAGCAATGTGTGACACTTTAAGCAATGTCACCCTCAGCGGTGTCACCCTCAGCAGTGTGTGGCCCCTCAGCAGTGTCCCCTCAGCCCCAGCCCAGCTGCCATGTCCATTCCTCCCGTATGTGACTCTGCTCTCCTCCCTCAGTACGGAGCCAAAGCCCTGGACAAGGTCCTGTCCACGATCCTCAACCACTCCGAGAGCAGAGTTCCTGTGCCCAGGAGCTACGAGAGAGGGGAGGATGCCTTTTTCCGTGGTAAGAACATTTCCAGCTCCAGGGTTTCTGCTGGATGGGTTGGTCTCAGGTTTGGGATGCTGGAAGAACCGAGCAGGAGGTCAGAGGGAGAAAACAGAGGGGAAAGTGCTGCTGGCTTATGTCACCTGCCAGGCATGGGGAGTGGCTGAGTTCCTGAAGAGGAAACAGTCCTGCAGGAATGCTGGTGGGAGGCTTAACCCCAAAATACAGAAGATGTCTTCTGCCATTGCAGAAATGAAGCAAGGGCTCATCTCCGTGGGCATCTGCTGCAGCCAGATGAAGTATGGCACTGTCTCTGTGGAGAAGGGTAGGTGTGGAGCTGCTCCTGCCCAGGGCAGGGGGCAGATGGAAGAGATGGGAGTGTCGTGGCCTGCCTGACCTCGTGGGGTTTGCTGGGCACCAAAATGTTTGCTTTGTGGGGAAGGTTCTGTGCTGATGTCCCTGCAGATCCCATGGCCCCCCAGCTTCCTCACAGCCCTTGGACTGGGCTGCTGTCAGAAGGAACATGGGGGGCTCTTGGGGAAGGGGCTGGTGGGTTCCATGTCCAGCTGCACCACATCTCACCTGACCCACTGTGCTCTTGCAGACTGCTCCATCACCAAATTCCTGAACCGCATCCTGGGCCTGGAGGTGGACAAGCAGAACATGCTCTTCCAGTATTTTTCTGACACCTTTGACTACCTGATTGAGAAGGACAAGAAGGAGGGCAAATATGACATGGGCATCCTTGGTATGGAGAAGGAGGGGTGGTCACAGCTCTGGGGTTCCAGTTCCTCCCTGTGCAGTGTCCTTGGCCAGCACAGATCTGAGACCCAAGGAGGTGCTTTTGAGAGGATGTTCTTTACAACAGCCTTTTCTCCTTGCACAGATTTAGCCCCAGGAGTGGATGAGATCTACGAGGAGAGCAAGGAGGTTTTCCTGACCCCGGGGCACCCGCAGGATGGGCAGGTTGTGTTCTACAAGGTGGGCACCAGGTTGTGTTGTACAAGGTAGAACCAGGTCTGTGCCTGGTTCTAGGCTGTGCTGAGGGGAGATCTGTGAGGCAGACACCGAGGCACTTGTCCTGCCCCTGGAGTCACAAATCCTTCTGTGTGTCCCTGTTCAGATCAGCGTTGACAGAGGCCTAAAGTGGGAGGAAGCCTATGAGAAGTCGCTCAAACTGACAGGAACCTATGATGGGTTCTACCTCTCCTACAAGGTACGTCCCTGGGCTCTGCCAGGGTGGCACCTCAGCTCAGGGGTGATTCCAGCAGGAAATCTGCCATGGTGGTACGAGATCACTCTTCCTGAGGGCTGGGAAATGCCTCCAAGGCCCTCCATCCTGGCAGGAAGGGGTTAGTTTAGAGAAATGTGGGGAGGGAGGCTGTGCCTGTGACCATCAGCTGTACCCCACAGGTGCGAGGCAACAAATACACCTGTCTGCTGGCAGAGCAGTGCCGTGGGAAGAACTTCATCCTCTACAAGCCAAATATTGGGAAGCAAAGCCAGCTTGAGAGCCTGGACAGTCTGCAGAAGAGATACCGACGGGTAGGTGGAACCTGCAGTGTTGGAAAGGCATTCATTGTAACCCTGTCACAGCTCCTCATGGCTCTGCTGTGGATGGGCAGGATGGTGTCCTGACTGCCAGCCCTGGATTTCACATCTCTTCATCCTGGACAGTGGAAAATTCCTAATGCTGAGTGTTCTGCTGCAGGTGCTGCCCGAGGAGGCCAAGGAGCACTGGGAGAGCAGCTACCACTTCTCCTTGAAGAACTGTAACCACGCCGTGTGGTAAGGCAGCTGCAGCCCCAGCCTGCCACAGAATCTCAGGATGGGTTGGGTTCAAAGGGACCTTAAATGAAGCCCATCCAGTTCCATGGCAGGGATGGATAGTGAGACCTTCCACCAGGTTGCTTCATCCAACCTGGATGGATGCCTTGAATTCCTCTGGGAATGGGGCAGCCACACCTTCTCTGCCAGGCCCTCACCACCTTTTCAGGGAGGAATTCCTTTCCAATACCCAGTTTACATCTCCTCACTTTGAGCTTAAAGCCATTTCTTCCTCTTGTACCCTGGGGCTCCCTGACCGTGCCACTGGGGGAGGCTGTGGGGACGCAAATCCCGCTCTGCTCCAAGAACCTCTGCTAATCCCAGTGGTTTTCTCCCTTGGTCCCTGAAGGAACAAGAGCTGCAAGCTGATCCAGGAGGGGAAGGAATGCTTCCAGGGCATGCGCCTGAGGCACTATTACATGCTGTGTGGGGCCCTGCTGCACGTGTGGAGCAGGATCGCCGGCGTCATGGCAGACATCACCAGCAGCAGCTACCTGCAGATCGTGCGCCTCAAGACCAAGGAGAAGAAGAAACAAGTCGGTGTGTGAAGTGATTTCCTTCTTAAAAGGGGTGTGGTCCAGCACATGGGGTGGTAGCACCAATTCCTCTCTTCCAAGAGGGGAGTTGGATGTGTTGGGGCAGAGGGGGTGAGCCAAGCTCATCATCATCCTCCCCACTGTCCCCACAGTGCCCCATCCCTTCCCAGAGGGCTGTGGGGATGTTCTGCATGGAGAGGGGAGAGCTTAGACAAATCCCTGCCTTTGACAGGTGTCTGGCAGTAGGCTGCACCCCAAAACCCACTCTCACTTGCAATGACCGATCAGGCCATGAATTATTTATTTGAATAGGCCAATGAAAACAGACACAAGCAGATTCACTTGTTACACAGAGAATGGAAATTTCTTTTGTTTAGAAATTCTTTCTAAACAAAAGAAGCACCACTAGTAGATAAAGGTACCTATGTTACAGTTGGCAAAGAAATAGTATAAGTTAGGAGTCAATGTCACTGAGCAACAAATGATAGCAGTGTGCAGAGAATTTCTCTCAATCCCCAGGGGAAGTAACTTGATGCCCATGTTGAGAACTCTCCACACACGCAGAGAGTGTATTAGAGATTTCTGCTTTCATGAAAATCATAGTGGTCTTTTATAGTTGTAAAAATGCTTGTGTTCTGTTTCCTTTGTCACACCAAGACAGAATGCTCATTGCTGGCTAAGGAGGTTTGCAGCTAAGATAATTAATCACATGACAGTTCCAGTGTGACTTAGCCACGTGTCACAGGGAGATAAGTTGGGGGTGAAAGGTCCTGGCACAGGGGGCTGATGTCTGCTCCTCCCTCCCGCAGGGATAAAGATCCCCGAGAGCTGCGTGCACAGGGTGCGGGAGGAGCTGAAGCAGATGGACGAGGACGTGAAGAGGAAGCAGAGCCGGCTGCTCCAGGCCCAGGAGCAGAGCTCCCCCTTCTCCCTGCCCCTGCACATCCTGCCAGGGCCCGGGCTGCCCCTGCCCTCCCTGTGCCATGATGAGATCCTGGACTTGACCTACAGCCCTCCCAGCAACAGCATTCCTGACTTGGTGTTGAACCCAGAGACCAGAGCGCTCTGCTTCTCCTCGGAGCCCCCCCTGCAGCCCCAGCAGCCCCCCCAGCAGCAGCACAGGTTGTCCTTTGGCTTTGGCCACGCTCCTGGCCTGGAGGGCAGCACAGCCCCCGGCCCCTCACTGCACGAGCCCCCTGCCCTGCCTCCCCCAGCCCCCCTGCAGCAGCCACAGGAGGATTTTCTCCAGCAAGACGGGAATATCAATTTTAGAGAGATCCTGGAGGACATGCTGAGGACGTTTAGCGGGCCCTCCCAGGAGAACTTGCTCCCCCCGGAGCGCCAGAGCGTGATCCAGTTCAGTTCTGGGCCTTTCTCAAACTCCTGAGTGCCAGCTGGGAATGCTGCTGTGGATCTGTGTTCTCTGGTGCAGAGGTGAGAGCTGAGGAGCCCTGACTTTCCTACTGGTTTGGACTGACTCTGCTCTGGTTTTGAGGGAAGAAAGAGCCTGGAGTTCCTTAAAGCGAATTTTATTTATGTCTAATACCTAGTCAGGCATGTGCAGGTTTGTATGGAACGTGCCCAGGGGGGGCTGAGCGGGTCCTGCTGGGCTGAGGGGCTCTGCTGGGCTGAGTCCTGCTCACAGGTCAGTGCTCAGGTGGGATTGAGGGGAGACCCCTCCTGTGCCCACCCCCTGCAGACTACTGAGTGTCCGAGCCTTCCCCAGCCCTCCAGGCCAGGAGGGGCATGGCCAGGCTCTGGAATGACCACATGCTGGTCACTTAGGGAAGAATGAGAGTTCAGCCCCCAGCTTGGGCTGCCCCAGCGCTGCTGCACACCCTGGGGCTGTGCTGGCAGGCTGGGATGAAGGGGAAGGAAATGTTGTCCCAGAGGAGCTGGGAGATGCTGAGCTCAGGTGTTCTCTGGCAGGGCTGAGCAGGTGCAGTGAGAGATCCAAAACTGTTTGTGCTGCCCTTGCCAGGAAGGGACCTTGAGCTGCCAGAGCTGGCTGCACCCCACAGACAGAGCTTGAGTCTGGCAGAGCTCAGCCATGCCAGGATCAGCAGGATTCTCCAGAGCAGAAGGGACACATGTCCCTTTGTCCTGCACTTTAACCTCACCAGGTCGCCGTGACCAGATGTGCTTTGGCCAGTTTCCTGCTGTCACATGTTGTCCCTTCACCTGGACATCTCGCTGGTCCTGCCACTGCCCTGGGCCAGGGGTCTGGGTCAGGGCAGCCCAGCCAGGTTGTGCAGTGTCATTGTCACTGCTGGGGTTTGTAGTGTCTTTGCACTGGCCAGGATGTGCAGAGTCACTGTTGAGGGTGTGCAGTGTCAGTGTCACTGCATGAAAAATGCAGTGTTATTGTCACTGTTGAAGGTGTGCAGTGTCAGTGTCACTGTTGAGGGTGTGCAGTGTCATTGTCACTGCATGAAAAATGCAGTGTTAATGTCATTGCCCAGGATGTGCAGTGTCATTGTCACTGCATGAAATATGCAGTGTTATTGTCACTGTTGAAGGTGTGCAGTGTCACTGTCACTGTTGAGGGTGTGCAGTGTCACTGTTGAGGGTGTGCAGTGTCACTGTCACTGTTCAGGGTGTGCAGAGTCACTGTCACCACCCAGGATTTGCAGTTTGGCTGCTCCTGCTGCAATCTCCCTCTCGGATACCAAAGAACAAAGGCTGCTTTGCAAAGCACTGCCCCACCCCCTGCTGCCTCCACCCCAGCACCGAGGGCATCAGAGCCTTTCCCAAAAGTGGCACCGGGATGATTTCAGGCAAGGACCTGGGCCCTTCCTCAGAGAGCCCTTGGGAAAGGGGGTACTCTGTGCCCTAACAGGGCAGTTTTGAGGGGGCTGGAGCTTCACAGTGCCTGGTGGTGTCACCCCCATGTCCCCCCAGGGCTCAGGGACTGGCCCAGTGCCGGTTTGGTGCTGGGGATTGCTCTGGGTCTGTGTCCAGGTGTTGGGAGCTGATTCCTGACACAGACCTGCCCTGCTGCCACACAAGTGGGCTCAGTTTGAGGCTACTCTGGTCCCTGAATTTCGTTTTGGGGGGCCTGTCCTTAACCCCCTCCCTAGCTTAGCACCAGCCCAGGCTCAATCCCTGCAGTCGGGGCCACATTTCACCTCCTTCCTTACCTCAACATGATCACCAAAGATGGGGGAGCCCCCTGTGCCCCCCAAAGCCCTGCTGCTCTCCCCAGCTCTGCTTCTCTCCACCCCTGCAGCCTTCCCCAGGCCAGGCAGGGCCAGGCTGCCCCTCTCCACACCCTCCCCTATTTAAAGCACTGCTCGCTTGGGGCCGAATTCCCAACAATGAGGGAAAAGGACGCCGGGAAAACCCAGCTCAAAGAGGTTTAAACTCAGGAATAGCGAGGGGGAATTCCCTGCTGGGCACCCTCTGCTGTCACCGGAGCCTTACCTGGTGGCTTTGACCTTAACTTTAAAATATATGCAATCTTCCCTCCCTGGTCTCTGGAAAAGACAGAGGCCACCTTCAAGGAATCCCTTTCCTGCCCCAATCCCATGTTTTGTCAGGGTTAATAATATGTAATGTTACCTTTTAACTAAATTATTCTGCAGTTGTCCTACTGATTGTATTTTTAATGAGTCCCTGTTTTCTTCCCTGACACCTTTGTGTTGGCACTTTTTAATCTGCTTGTTGTTTGCCCTTGTTTCTATGTATATTTATAATTAAGTTGTATATATGTAAAGAGATTTTTTAGACTATGTGCCTTGGACTAATAATTCCTGAATTTTCTACTTGCCTCAGAAGGATAATTTTTCATTCTGCTCAGTAAAAACGGAACAGAAGCCACATGTGAGATTTCTGTAACTCCCAGCTCTGTCTCTATCTCTTGGTCTATCCAGCTTGCCCCAAGAGCCCAGCAGGGATTTGGATCAGGAATCCAATGCTGGCAGCTGGACTTTGTATCTCCTGTGTCACCAAATCGGTGACGTTGAGGGCTGTTGTCCCAAGTCTGTCCTTGGGAGAAGGAGAGGAGGATCCAGGCTGGATCCAGCCTTGGATGAGGCAGCTCCCTCCTGGCTTGGCTGGAAAAACACAGATAAAGGAGCCTCTGTTCCAGTGTTCCCCCAGCTGTGGGATGTCACAGCCAGGCACTGCTGGATGGAAGGAGGGATGGGGTGACCCCAGTGAGTGATCCCTAAATGTGAGCGGGATCCTCCCAGCATCCTTAGTGTGCTGGAGGCTCTGCAGGGGGGTCAGACTTGGGAAACCCTGAGATTTTTCCTGGGTACAACCTCCCTAAGGGGGCTGTGGATGTGACAGGGAGAGCCAGCACTCCCCAGGCCCTGGGAGGAGGTGCAGCAGCATTCCTGCATGGCAGAACCTGAGCTGTCCCTGCCCAGGATGGGACACCAGCCCCATGGGCTTGGCTGGGCACGGCTGTGGCTTCACAAGCACCAAGACGCTGCCCCGAGGAGGAGGAGGAGGAGGAGGATGATCCTGCTGTGGTCAGACACATCCCTGGCTGCAGGGGATGTTTTACCATGCCCCAACATGCCTGGCTTCTGTTCTGCAGGAATTTCTGCTGGCCAGGGCTTGTACCATTGCTGGACCCATCCCCTCTGCTGCCCTGCCCTGCCAGGATTCCTGGGGACAGCAGGGATCCCAGAGGGGACAGCAGGGATCCCAAAGGACACAAACCTTCCCCAGCTCTGCCTTTGCCCAGGGAGCCCCTCGGGAGCACACATCATGCCGGATTTGCACTTCCTCCTCAACGCTGAGGATTATCCCAGCTTGGCTTAGGAGTTGTGTAAGGTCGTGGCTTGCCAGCAAACTCCAAGCTGTCAGCAGAGTGGCGCAGCAGCCCCAGCCCCATCCCTGCTCCATCCCACAGCCAACACAGCAGCTCATTCCTAACGCCTTTATTGCAGGGGGACTCGTTACTGTGAGGGGGCTCTGGCTGCTCCTGCCTGCAGCGGCCACGGCCCCTGGAGCCTCTGTCCAGCAGGTGCACGCCGTGGGTCAGGGCTGCCCCACCAGCAGCTGGGTTGGAGGCAGCCCTTCATGGGGCTGGAGGAGGCTCCGTGGGCAGCAGGGCTGGCACGGGCAGGGGGACAGCAGAGCAGAGCTACAGGTAGGCAGGCAGGTCCTTCTCGATCACCTGTGGAGAAAAAGGGAGTGTTGTACCCTGAGAACATCCCTGGCTTTCCCCTCCTCCCCAGCAGCAGCACTTACAATGGGATCTTCCATCGGGCTGTATCTTTTCACTACTTGACCTTCCCGGTTAATGAGGAACTGTGGGAATGAAGCAACCCCTGGTGAGTGAGTGCAGAGTGCAGAGTGCGAGCCCCCACAGGCTCACTTCCCCCTCAGCTGTGCTCTGGGCAGGCCAGGGGGTTCCCACGGGTCTCTAGAGACAGAAACCCCTTGGGATGCTCCTGCCCTGACACCTGAGCAGAGCCCAATGTGAGGCTCCCTCCTACACCAGCAACCCCGCTCAGATCCCCAGAGGAGGCAACCAAAACCACTACAGTGTCCTACCTTGGTGAAGTTCCATTTTATTGCACTAGGAGAGAAAAAACAGGAGTGAGTTTTGGGCAGAAAAGCCCTTCCTCACCCTCCCTGAGCCAAGCCCTCCCTGCTGGCTGCAGGGCTGTGGCTCCCCAGGGCTCTCCCTGCCACACTCACTTGCCCAGAGTGCCTCTCCCTTTGGGCTGCTCCTTCAGCCACTTCCAGAGCGGGTGAGCATCGTCCCCGTTGACATCGATCTTGCTGAACATGTCAAACTTCACCCCGTAGCCCTCAGCAAATGCCTTGATCTGAGCGTTGGTCCCGGGCTCCTGAGGGGCCACACCAGCACCGTGAGGGTTCCTCGGTCCATCCCAACACTCCCGGGAACCCGAATCCCCCACCCCACGTACCTGCTTCCCAAACTGGTTGCAGGGAAATCCCAGGATCCGTAAACCCCTCTCAGCGTATCGGGCGTGCAAATCGACAAGCTGAGTGTAGTTTACCGCCGTTTTCCCTCACTTGGAGGCCACGTTGGTGATGATGCAGACGTCGCCCCTGCAGAGGGGGTGGATGAGCTGCCCTTCCCCGCAGGGCACGGCCAGAGGTCCCTCACCCGCCGGGCCGAGGCGTGAGGGTTACGCAAGAGCCGCTGTGGCTCAACCTCGCCCAGCACTGCATTCCCGACCCCTCCGTCCTACCGGTACTTTTCCAGGGACACGTCGTTGCCATCGATGTCGAGGGCGACGAAGTCGTAGATGGCCTTGGCCGAGCGCCAGTCGTCCGCGTGGGCACACTGCGGGGCGAGAGCATCACTGCGGCGCCAGCCCCGCCATCTCCGCTCCGCTCCCCTCAGGGACCCTGCGGAGCCTCCCTGCGGCCCGCCCAGGCCCGAGCCCCTGCCAGGCCAGGCCCGAGCTCCCGCCGCCCACTCCGGACCCCCCACGGGAAAGACCCGAGTCCAGCCCCAGGCCCAGAGCGGTCCCGGAGCAGAGCGGGCCGGGCCAAGCCGAGCTCCGGGGCAGTCCCGCTCTCACCATGCTCCGCGCCGCGATCAGCCCTGGTCCCAGGAGCGCTGCCCGCGCCGCCGCCCGCGCGCACCACAGCGCGCCCCGCACCGCGCCGCCCCAGCCCATCCCGCACAAACCCCGCCCTTTCTGGCCGATCAGCCAATCAGCGCACAGAGAGGCGGCCCCGGCGCGGTGATGGATGGAAAGATGACCAATAGGAGAGCAGGATAGGCGGGGT
This sequence comes from Zonotrichia leucophrys gambelii, assembly GCF_028769735.1. NCBI lineage: Eukaryota > Metazoa > Chordata > Aves > Passeriformes > Passerellidae > Zonotrichia > Zonotrichia leucophrys. The sequence goes on along the minus strand of NC_088197.1, from coordinate 3,608,597 downwards.
GGCCGCAGGGGTGTTTATCGGGAGAGACCACGAGGGCGGAGGGCAAGGGCAGAGCAAAGGGCGGGGTTGGAGACAGGTGCTGCGAGCCGCTGCTCCTGGGCGGCGATTCCCTCCCGACCGGCTGCGGCTTCCGAACAGCGCCGCAGCCACCCAGAGCCTCACCCCGACAGCAGCAGAGAGATACCCGTTCCCTCCGGAGCCAGCGGCGCGGAGCAGCCCGCGGCGGACTACATCTCCCAGGAGGCGCCGCGGCTGAGGCCCCCGTGCACGCGCGCGGGGCAGGCGGCAGCGTGGGCAGCCCGCGCAGCCCCCAGCGACCAAGATGGACGACGAGGAGGAGACGTACCGGCTGTGGAAGATCCGCAAGACCATCATGCAGGTCCGGGGCACCGGAGGGACCGGGAGGGCTGAGCCTGCCGTGTGGGGAGTACCGCAGGGTGGAGGTGAGGGGCATGGGGACCGCTCCGCCTGCCGGTTGCTGAGCCCGGTGCTGCCCCCGCAGCTGTGCCACGACCGCGGGTACCTGGTGACCCAGGACGAGCTGGATCAGACCCTAGAGGAGTTCAAGGCGCAGTTCGGGGACAAACCCAGCGAGGGCCGCCCCCGTCGCACCGACCTGACCGTGCTGGTGGCTCACAACGATGATCCCACGGATCAGATGTTCGTGTTCTTCCCCGGTGAGCAGCGGCGGCCCGCGGGGTCTGGGGAGGCTCTCGGTGAGCCGGGGCCCGCCTTTGCCCTCAGGACAGGTTCGGAGCTGAGCCCCCGGGGAGGGGAGTTCCGAGGGCTGTCAGTGACCCCAGGTGTGGCTCTTTCCTCCTCAGAGGAGCCCAAGGTGGGCATCAAGACCATCAAGATGTACTGCCAGCGCATGCAGGAGGAGAACATCACCCGGGCGCTGATCGTGGTGCAGCAGGGAATGACCCCCTCGGCCAAGCAGGTCTGTGTCACCCTCAGGGCCTGTGGAGGTTTTCTTTGTCTGTTTCTGGGTAAATAAAAGCCATGAGTTTCTCTCCAGAGAAAAGGTTTTGCTAGAGCCTGTTGTGCCTTAGCACAGGCTGTTTTTTAGCACCCAAATGTGTTCAAGCAGAGCAGTAGCTCTTGGTGGCAGTGGCACAGCTGAGGACCTACAGACAGTCAGGAAGGGGAGGGAAAAAGAGATATTTCCCCATTCTAGGAGATCCATGGGCTCATTCCCAGCCTGCCTGTGTCTGTGTGAGCCCAGGTGCAGCTCTGAGCCCTGCCAGGGCTGCCCCAGCCACCTCTGATGGGATTTTTCCTTCCAGTCCCTGGTTGACATGGCTCCCAAGTACATCCTGGAGCAGTTCCTGCAGCAGGAGCTTCTCATCAACATCACAGAGCATGAGGTGAGCAGGGGGTGGGATTGTCACCATGATATTTTATGAAAAATCCCTTTGCCAGGAGTTTTCTCCTGAGAAGCTGAGAAGCCTCAGAAAAAAACCCAATATTTGAAAACAATAATTATCTGATTGCTTGGAATGTGGTTTAGAGGTTGCTTAGTAACAGGTGCATCTTTGATTAATTCCATGTGAATTGTTTTTAATTAATGAGCAATCAAAGCTAGCTGTGTCAGACAGTCTCTCATGGGTTTTTATGATAATTCTTGTCCAGCCTTCTGATGTCTCCTTTCTCTTTCTTTAGTATAGTTTTAGAATATTATATGATCTATAATATATATAATATAATATAATATAATCTATTATATATATAATCTATAATATATATAATGTAGTATATAATACATAATCTATAATATTAATATATAATATAATATATAATTAGTATAGCATTATATATTATATAACATAATTTTACAATGCATAATATATAATTTATACAATATTAAAATTTATAATGTAGTACATAGTATATAGAATATAATAATATATAATTAATACAATATATATAATTAATATAATAATAAATCAGCCTTCTGAGAACTTGGAGTCAATTCTCATCCCTCACCTCATCCTGGGGACCCTCACAACACCACAGCCTAGGATGGTCCCTCCCTCCTGCTGGCTGCATTCCTGCTGCTCCCAGAGTCCTTCTCCTGGTCTCTGGCTGGGCTGAGGGACACAGTTTTCCTTTTCCCCTCCCAAACACGTTGTCTCCAGCTGCTCCCTCATCTCAGACTCTCTTGTGTTTGCAGCTGGTGCCAGAGCACGTGGTTATGACAAAGGAGGAGGTGACAGAGCTGCTGGCCCGATAGTATCCTTTGAGTGTCCCTTTGTGTGTCCCTCCATCCTGCTCAGGTGAGATGGAATCTGGGCTGAAAACCCCTCCTCCTGCCATGATTTATTTCTGTTTTGTGAGCTGCCAGCGGCCCCTGGTGTGTCAGAGCTTCTCCTTGACTCCCAGCACAGCAAGCTGAGGGAGAACCAGCTGCCCAGGATCCAGGCTGGGGACCCTGTGGCTCGCTACTTCGGGATAAAGCGTGGCCAGGTGAGGGGAGCAGGCTGAGGCAGCAGCTCCTGGGGCAGGGCAGGGAGGGGATGATCCTTGAGGGCATTTTGGAGCAGAAAAAGTGTCTCCTCCTCCTCCTGTTGCTGAGCTCTGTGTCTGCCTTGCAGGTAGTGAAGATCATCAGGCCCAGCGAGACAGCGGGCAGGTACATCACCTACAGACTGGTGCAGTGACACAGTGGGTAAGGATGAGGGGAACCCCTGCTTGGGAGGGCTCTGGGCAGTGCCAGGGGATGTTCCAAGCTCAGTGGGAAGCAGCTGCCTCCAGGGAAACATCTCAGAGCTTTAAATGGCTCATGGAGGGAGCTGATGGGGAGAGCAGGGTGAGGCTCCCTTGTCACCTGTGCCTCTGCTCAGGCTGTGCAGATTTGGGGTGTTCAGAGGGACCTGGAGCAGGAGATGATTCCCATCCCTCCTTCTCTTCCAGGTGTGAGGAGCTGTGTGGCTCCCACCAGCAGTTCATGGGCTCTTGGAGATTCCTGCACTTCAGAGATGGCCAAGGAAATCCAAGGAAATTCCCACACTGCCTCTCTGCAGCCCCATCCCTGGGCCTCATTCCTTGTCTTCCAGCTTGGACTTTGTGGTGACCCCTCAGTCCCACCCAGGACTCAGCCATGGGAGAAAACAAGTGGGGAAAGCCTTTTGCTTCCCTGTTTTCTGGGCTCTTGTTTGAAATAAAGCTTTGTACCCTCAGTGCTGCAGTGTTGCTCAGCCTGTCCCTGTGGCAAAGCCTCAACACTCTGCAAGTTCCCATAGTTTTCATTACTTTTGGAATCTTTTCCTGCCAAGACTCTGCACTGTGGCTGAGCCCTGCAGAGATTTCACTGGTTCCTCTGGGCAGTTTGGAAGTTCAGATTTAACTCCTTCCTTCCCTGATCTGGTTTGGGACCCTGCTGTTCAGACACTGATGGAGAGTTGCTCATCACCCCCAGCTGCACTCATTTCAATCCATCCCAGGACTCTGGGGGGCTTTAAACTTCATTTTTTGTCAAACACTTGGATTTGGCTGGAAAACCATGCTGCCCAAGACAAACACATGTCAGAACACACTGGTTTTATTGTTTTTTTTGGGAAGCTTGTCAATATGAACACAGCAAGGCAGCATTGTACAGCATCAGGATAAACACAGAATCCACACAACCTGGAGGGAGCTGCTGTTGTGGGAAGCTCTAGTGCAGCTTTAGCTCCTTCTCTCACTCACACTCACCCTCATCATCCTCACCCACCCTCACACGCACGCGGTACCGCCGTGGCAGCAGCATTCCCACATCCTCCTGCTGCCCTGGAAAAATCCAGCTGTTCCCCTGAAAAATCCTAATCTCTGGAAGAGCTGGAGGGCACAACCAATCCTGCAGGTGTCCAGCTCTTCCCTGGCTCAGTTCCAAACCTGTGAGTTAACCTGGGTTTCTGTACCTTTGCTGAGATGGGTTCTCCATCGACTTCAGAGGGCTCAAAACTCCTGTCCATTGCCTGATTCTGCAGTACCAAGGTATCTGAGACCCTCCCAACACAACCTGCTCTGTCTCCCACAAGCAGGAGAACGAAGGAAAAGGCTCTCAGCTCATTCCAAGCTAAAACTCAACTTATCTCTCTGTGCCTCAGTGCAGGAAAATTCTCATAGCTTTAAAAAAAACACTGAAACCACTTTGGTTTAGTGCCTTAGCCAGCAGAGGTAGTGGAGTCACGTTGAAGGGTTGATTAATGTCTTTACAGAAAAGGAAAGGAAGCTCAAGATTATACTGGCTGGGGCTGTGCTGGATCCAGGCCCTGGTGGCCCTGAGGAGGAGGAGGAGGAGGAAGAAGCACTTCCTCGTGGGAAGAGTTGCAAGAGCAGAGGGAGATTGTCCTGGACTTGCAGTGCAGCTTTTTGGAGATGAAATTACTATAAAATCAAACCATGAGAGCTCAGCAGGGCTCAGGACGTTGCAGCCTGGCAAATCTGCCCTAAGGCTGCTCCTTGCATGTCTCCTGCCAAGGAGGGAAATGCCCACCAATCCAAATGCCTGTCAATCCAAATGCCCACCAACCCAAATCCTGTCAATCCAAATGCCTGGCAACCCAAACAGCGATGAAGATGCCATCACCTGGGCCACAGTGCTGAGGTTTTGGGGCAGGAAATGCATCCTCAACCCTGCTTAAATCAGGTGTCAGTGAGGGACATCCCTGAGATCCTGGCACAGCCCCAAAGCCAAGCCTGGCTCAGGGTGAGATGGTGCAGGGGCTTCACCCCAAGCCCAGCACTGCTCCAGCTGTGTCCCTGTCCTGTGAGGTGCCTTCAGTTCCATCTGCTCCTGTGGTTTCATCCTGCCCATTTTGTGTCATCCTGCCCATCCTGAGTGATTTTTGTTCCCATGTCACTCCTGGAAGCCTTGGCTCCCTTCCAGCCTCAGCCAGCAGGGATGAGCAGGTCCTTTGACTCCTCCAACCTCGATCTCACAGGACAGGTGTGGCATTCAGGGATTTGGGAGCACAACAACAATAAAACACCTGCCACAGGCACAGCCCTGGGTTCCTTCCCAATCCTGAACAAGGGTTTGCCCAAACTCAGCTCCCTCCCAGACAAAAATCCTTCATGGCCCTGGCTGTGACCCTGTTCTCCAGCTAGGCACTGAGGGGCTCAGGGGTTTTGTGTGCAAGCTCCAGCCAGGAATCAGCCAGGACTCACCTGCAGCTGACACACCAAACCCCCCTGGGCTGCCCCATGTCCTTCCCACCCCTCCACATTCCAGTTTCCAGCCTCTGGGCAGCCATGGGGATTTGCTCCTTTGTCTATCCCAGTGTCTGGGGTACCTTAGATGAGCCAGGGCTGCAGCTCGTGGCTGCTGTGGCTCCGAGAGGTGCCGGGCTAGTTGGTGCCATCCTTGGGGGTGGCAGAGGTGCCAGGCTGGGTGGTGCCATCCCTGCTCTCAGCCTGTTCCTCCAGATTGCTTTGCTCCTCGGCAGCAGAGCCCTCTGCATCATCAGACTGGCCCACGCTGCAGCTCCGGCTCCGCAGCCCCTCCTCGTCACAGAAATTACCCTCTTCCGTGCTGGTCTCACTGCCCTGCTTGGTCAGGTGTGTCCGTGGCTCCCCGCTGTCCTCCAGCTCTGAATCAGAGTCCACGGAGCGGTCACCGGACTCTGTGGGACAGAGGAGCTCTGTGCCACCCCCCAGCCCAGCACGGCGGCATCAGCAGCAAGCCTGGGGTCCCTGGGGTGGCAGGGGATGGGTCTGTGTGCCCCCCGTGCCTCCCAAGGGACCTGTGTGTCCCCAGTGGCTCTCACTGACCTGCAAGGGAGTCAGCGCTGAAAGCCAAATTCCCTTTGTCCGAAGGCCGCTCCAGGTAGGGGCTGGTGGCAAGAGGAGCCACGGACTGGGAGCCTGCAGGGGCCTGGGGGGAAAAAAGGATGGTGGTGATGGCATGGAGGAGATTTCTCACTCCCTGGGAGCTGACTCAGTGAAGGTTCATCTTGGAACATCCAGGGAAGGAGAAGAAGAAGAAGAAGAAGACGACGAAGACAAAGATGAAGAAGATGACGAAGAAGATGGAGAAGGAGGAGGAGGCGAAGCAGGAGGAGAAGAAAAGAAGAGAGAGGAGAAGGAGAAAGAGAAGAGAGAGAATGAGGAGAAGAAGAAGAAAAGAGAAGAAGGTGAAGAAGAAGAGAAGAGGGAAGGGAAGGAAGAGAAGAGAAGAGAAGAGAAGAGAAGAGAAGAGAAGAGAAGAGAAGAGAAGAGAAGAGAAGAGAAGAGAAGAGAAGAGAAGAGAAGAGAAGAGAAGAGAAGAGAAGAGAAGAGGAGAGAAGAGGAGAGGAGATGGTGGTGAGGGCATGGAGGAGATTTCTCACTCCCTGTGAAGGTTCATGGAGCATCCCCTGAGCATTCCCCCTCCCTGGGGGTTCCTACCTGCTCAGCACCACAGGCCACCTCCTCTGTGGCACCTGAGCCACGTCTGCTGGGTGCCAAGTCCTTGTGCTCGAAGATGGTGGGGTAGAAGATGATGAGTGCCTCAATGATCCGAGCTTGGTGGGGATAATCCACCAGGGAGGACAGGGAAATGGTGGCATCCGTGGGCCTGGGGCGCATCAGCGTCGGCCCAAAGACGATGCCCAGGTTGCCTGAGGTCATCTTGTTATCCTGTTCCACTTCCATGATCCTGGGTGGGAGGAACAGCTTGTGAGAGCAAGGAGGGAGAGGTGAGGATGGGCAGGGCTGGGGGAGATGCCAGGGAGCTGCAGCCATGGACCTTCCCCCTGGCTCCAGAGTCTGCCCACCCCTCCCCACCCTAGGGGACAAAGGGAAGGTCCCAGCAGCCACCCAGGCTCTGGCCATGCCCCTCTCACCTCCTCAGGTGCTGCAGGAGGAACTGGAGCGTGGCCATGTTCTCACGGGGCAGCTCCTGGAGCAGCTCCCTGAGCTTCAGCACCAGGCTCAGCACCACCGGGTCGGTGTCGGCTCCTCTGTCCACCAGCTCGGGGCCGCCCTTCCCAGCACGGCCCTTGGCCTCAGTGCCCTGCAGGCTCTCCTTGGCCAGCCCCATCAGCTCGTTGTACAGCCTGAAGGGCATCAGGGGCTCCGGCAGCTGCAGGGGAGGGGAGAGAAAAAGAGGAGAGAAAAAGAGGAGAGAAGAGAAAAGGAGAAGGAGAACAAGAAGGAGAAGAAGGAGAAGGAGAGAGAGAGGAAGAGAAGAAGGAGAATGGGAGAAGAAGAAGAGAAGAAGAGAGAAAGAGGGAGAAGAAGAGAGAGAAGAAGGAGAAAGGAGAAGAAGAAGAGGAAGAAGGAAAGGAAAGGAAAGAAGAAAGGAAAGGAAAGGAAAGGAAAGGAAAGGAAAGGAAAGGAAAAGGAAAGGAAAGGAAAGGAAAGGAAAGGAAAGGAAAGGAAAGGAAAGGAAAGGAAAGGAAAGGAAAGGAAAGGAAAGGAAAGGAAAGGAAAGGAAAGGAAAGGAAAGGAGAAAAGGAAAAGAGAAAATGAGATGATCCTGGTCCTGGGAGCAGTTCCCACCTCCATAACATCTGGACATGTGCCAAGCTGCTGAGCTGGCGACACCTGGGCCATTTCTACAGTGAGGAAACATCCCTGGAAGTGCTCAAGGCCGGCTTGAAGAGAGCTCAGAGCACTTTTAACATCCATCTCAGAATTCCATGAGTCTGTGACCTGCAGTGCTGCAAGCCTCTGCCCAGAGGTGATATTTATTTATTTATCCATCTCCTGGAGCGTGTCAGTCGAGCCTCGAGAGCCCTGGCCAAGGAGCACTTGTGAAGCTCAAGCCAAATGCAGTGTTTGATCCACCCCTGCTGGGCTGAGGTGCAGGGATTCCCTTTTTTCCCTGGAAAACCCCTGGCTGGGATGGGGCCAGCTGGAAAAGGTTCCCCAGCTGGAAGGAAGAGGACAGGGATGGGTTGTTTTGGGTGGGGGAAGCAAAATGTGAAGGGCACAGGATGTGCAGGGCACAGCCTGCAGCAGAGGTGGAGCTGCAGCAGCAGGGGAAACTCAAACTCTGCTTTGAAGTTGGTGTGAAGCAGAAAAGCAGAAGGAGCTGGTGTTGACTGCTGGGTGTTCCACACGGCTGGGGATGTTTTCAGAGCAGCCTTAAGGGATGTTTTGGGGACAGGCTGCCTCCATCCACCCCTTTACAGAAGGACTTTAACCCATTTCTCTGCAGCAAGGGCTCAGGTTGGGGCTCAGCACTGATTTACCCTCCTCTTTCCACTCTGCTTCCATGGAAGCCACTCAGAGTCCTTGAAAAGTGAGGTAACACAGAGCTGCCTTTCTGCCCTTGGGGAGGGGAGGTTACAGGAAAAGGCAGCACAAAGGGTTAACCCAGGGCTGCTTGCAAGAGAGAAGCAGCTTCCTGCCTTGTGGTGGTGGCTGCTGGAGGATGTGGGTGACAGACACTGTGTGCAACGACAGTTTGGGTACAGGCTGGGGGGTGCTGGGGCTGAGCACACGCACTGGGGTGGCCTGAGGGGCAGAGACCCCACTGAGCCCACCCTGGGGTGATTCCAGGGGCAGAGACCCTGCTACACCCACACTGGGGTGATCCTAGGGGCAGAGACCCCACTGAGCCCACCCCAGGGTGGAGACCCCACTGAGCTCACTCCAAAGTGATCCAAGGGGCAGAGACCCTGCTAAACCCACCCTGGGGTAGCCCGAGGGGCAGAGACCCCACTGAGCCCACCCTGGGGAGATCCAAAAGGCAGAGACCTCACTAAGCCCACCCCAGAGTGACCCAAGGGTCAGAGACCCCACTGACCTCACTCCAAGGTGACCCAAAGGGCAGAGACCCCACTGAGCCCACCCCAAGGTGACCCATGGGGCAGAAACCCTGCTAAACCCACCCTAGAGTGACCCAAGGGGCAGAGACCCTGCTGAGCCTATTCAAGGTGAGCTCAGAGACCCCACTAAGCCATCCCCGGGCTTAGACCCCACTGAGCCACCCAAGGTGACCCAAAGGGCAGAACCCTCTAAGCCACCCCAGGGCAGAGACCCCACTGAGCCCACCCCAGGGTCAGAGCCCACCCCGTGGGGCCATGACTCAGCCCCTGCAGGGTGACCTTTGCTGGCCCCTTCCCTTTTTGGGTGGCCACTTCCCCAATTGGAGGGGGTGGAGGTTCCTTGCTCGGCGCTCAGGCACGTCGCTGCTCTGTGGCTGTGACCGCAGTGACGCCGCGTGGGACGAGCTGGGGGAGGATCACTGGGGCCCCATCTCTAAGGCCAGCCCGCTCCCCATCCCTCCCAACCCACCCTGAGCCCCGTTTGTGCAGAATTCCTCCTGCCAGGTTGGTTCCTCTGGCCAGCTCCCCTCCCTCAGCACCTCACCTGTCTCAGGTAGAGCTTCAGGACGTTGCTGATGTCGTGAGGGGAGGCCTGGGACAGCTCCACCAGCTCCTTCCCGTTCTCAAAGGCCTGGCAAAGCTTCTCCACACGTGTCTTGACACCGTTAACTCGGTAGATGCCCTGTGAAAGAGAGAAAAATGAAGCTGAAGTGAGGGGAGAGGTTCCTCTGCATGTTTGCATGGGACAGTGAGCTGTGTGTGCTCCCACCCTCTCTTTTTGGAGTGGGAAATCCCTTTGGGAAGTCATTTTGGGATATCTCCTTCCAGCTCACTCATTCCTGCCTCATAGGAAAGCGGGAGAGGTGATTTTCCAAAGGCAGAGCTTGGGGGATCTGGGCCAAGCTCATCCCTGGCTCCCTGCCCTGTGGAAATCTGAAATTTTCAGGCTGTTGGTTTTCCAGAGGATCCTTCCAAGGGCCTGTGGCTCAGCCAGCTGAGGAGGAGGAGGAGGAGGAGGAGGAGGAGGAGAGGGGAGTGTCACTCACCTTTGTTTTCAGGGCCCTCTTCTCAATCTCTGAGATGCACTTCTTGACGATGAAGGGGATCCCATCCGAGCTGCCCTGAGACGCCTTCGTGAAGTCCTGCCCGAAGAGCTGCAGCTTCCCTTGGAGCTTCTTGTGCCCACACTGGATGGCCAAGGTCTCCAGGCACTTCTTGTGGCAGGCCAGGTAGCACTGGAAGAGAAAAGGGAACACGTGGAGGTTGGGGGGCAGCCACAGAGACACCAAGCACTGCTCAGAGCATGGAGAGAGAAACAGGAAAAATAAAAAATACCCTGGGGATGCTGCAGCATTAAAGGAAAGCACCGTTTTCCAGCTGGAACCCTCCCCAGAGGAGAAATATCCTCCTGACCATGGTCAGAGCTGGGTTCCAAGCCCAGCTGTCCCAACCCACCTCCTCACACTCGGCTCCCTGGAAGTACACGTAGCTGTTGCACTCCCGACACTTGGAGGGGGCTCGGAGCTTCCTGAGCCGATGGGTCTGGGCAGCCTTGGACAAACCAACGTTCCTGAAGGGCCCCGTGGGAGCTGCCAGCTCTGGGGTGATCCCATTGATGCCTAGGGGAAAGGAAATGTAGGACAGGCACAGCTTGAGCAGGACTGTCACTGTCACTGCTCTGAGCAGGGCTCATCCCTCAGGGCTGGGAACACTGTCATACACACATCTTTTCAATAAAAATCATTTTCTTAGGATTTTTCCTCCTGAGAAGCTGAGAGGCCTCAGGAACAAAATGTAAATAATGATTATCTGCTGCTGTGGAATGCAACAGGAGCATCTTTGATTGGTCTCATGTGGATGTTTGGAATTAATGGCCAATCAGCAGAGCTGGCTTAGACAAAGAGTCTGAGGCAGCTGCCTTTGTTATCATTCTTGACTTTTCTATTCTTAGCTTAGCTAGCCTTCTGAGATGAAATTTTCCTTCTATTCTTTTAGTGTAGTTTTAATGTAATATATATCATAAAATAATAAATCAAGCCTTCTGAAATATAAAGTCAAATTCTCGTCTCTTCCCTCAACCCCTGTGACCACCGCCACAGGACACCATCAAAGAATCCCCAGAAATTGCTGGTTTTGCCTGCAGAACTGCTGAATTTGAGAAAAGCAGCCCGTGGGGAGCTCTGTTGTGGTGGGCAGCACTGCCACCTCCCAGAAAAGGCGTCCCAGGTGTCACCTACTCTGCTCAAAGGGGGTGCTGGTCCCGTCCTTCTCCTCCAGCTCCTCGCTGGAGGACGCGGTGCCGTTGGAGGAGAGCCTCTGGAGCTTGTGGCTGAATTCACCTGCCCAAGGAGAACCCACAGAGCAGTGAACCCCCTGCAAAGCTGCTTCTCTCCTGAGAGCTCACCCCAGCCCATCAAATCCCACCCTCTCCCACTGGAGACTGGGGTCAGCAGTGTTCTCACAGGGCAGGTAAAACAGGGGATGCTCCTGCCTAACTGGGAAGCTCTGGGTTCATACTGGTTGTGCTGGGAGGGGCTCCTGGGCTGTTCCCATATCTACCTGCATTGGAATCCAGGCTGCTGTCAGCCTCAGCCACAGAGGTTGGCCAGGATTTATGCACCTGGTGTCCCCTCCCACCTGCAGAGAGAACACACAGTCCCTTGGGATTGCTGTGAGGGAACGGCTGGAGAACAGCCTGGATGCTGGGGGAAACTGGGGGAAGCTGCTGGTGGGGTTTGGCGCTTCCAGGGACACCCAGCAAGGAAAGGGGAGATGGGAAGATGATGGGAAGATGGGCAGGGGTTTCTTAGGGAGCAAAATGCCACAGATCTGATTTAGTGTCCTTCAGGAGGAGGCTCCCAGCCCGTCCTCCTGCTGCCAGCAAAGCCTCTCATCAAACCCTGGGGTTTCCACTCTGCTCCTGCCTGGGGGGACATGGGAGAGCTCTGGGGCTCTGGACTCACCTCTTCTCTCAGCTGCTCCAGCCCCACTTGGTGACTCCTTGGCTGCTGCTGCTCCCTCTGAGCCAGCCCCAGCCCCCTCTGCACTCGTGGAGAACTCACTGGCACTGAAGCTGCCCTTCTGTGGCTGAGTAAAGGGAGACCTGGAGGGGAAAAGGGAACGTGGATGGGAGGGAAGGACACTTGGAGACTTTATCCATGGCTGCCATCCACCAGTCTAAGGAATCACAGTCTCTTAAATACTCAACTAGGCTGAATTTAAGGATAAGAAGGCAATTCCCAACACGTCAGCCCAGCTGAGTTAAAGAGAGACCTGGAGGGGAAAAGGGAATGTGGATGGGAAGGAAGGAAGGACTCTTGGAGACTTTATCCATGGCTGCCATCCACAGTCTCTTAAATCACAGCCTCATCTGGACTGAACTGAAGGATAGGAGAGCAATTCAAACTGGTCCAGCCCTGGCAGGAGCCGCCTTCAGGAATGCTGAAAGCATCCTGCCTCCTGCAGGACAGCGTGGGCGGCAGGAGATAACAAGGGGAACAGCAGGGCAGAACTGAATGAGGCAGGAATGAGCCCTGTCCTCCCTCACCAGGCGTTGTGGGACACGTAGGGCTCGAAGTCGTACTGCACGTCGGGCTCGTCGCCGCGCTGCAGCTGCCGCACGTGGGACGCGTACTGCTGGCCCGGGTCGTAGAGCTTGCTGCTCTCACACAGCGTCTGGAAATTCACCGGCAGCGCCGCTGTCTGCATGTGCATCAGCTGGTAGAAGGAGATGGTGGCCTAAAAGTGACGTGGAGAGGGATAGATGTGGGTTTGGTGGGCTGGCAGGTGGGAAATTGGGAGCACAAAGCGGCGCTGCTCTGAGTATGAGGGAGAGGGGAGTTCTGTATCCGTCCAAATGCCCTCTGGAAAAGGGGCAGCTCTGAGCTCTCCAGAGCACCTCCCACCTCTCACAGACATGTTTTCTGAAAAATCCTTTCCTTAGGATTTTTCCTCCTGAGAAGCTGAGAGGCCGCAGGAACAAAATGTAAACAATGATTATCTGCTGCTGTGGAATGCAACAGGTGCATCTGTGATTGGTCTCATGTGGTTGTTTCTAATTAGTGGCTAATCACAGCCAGCCACAGAGAGTCTGAGCCACAAACCTTTGTTATCATTTTTTTCTATCCTTAGCTAGCCTTCTGATGAAATCCTTTCTTCTATTCTTTTAGTACAGTTTTAATATAATATATATCATAAAATAATAAATCAAGCCTTCTGAAACAAAGAGTCAGATCCTCATCTCTCCCCTCATCCTGAGATCCCTGTGAATACTGTCACCTCCCACCCTGGGGACACCCCACTCACCGATTTGATGACCTGGTCAGTCTGTTTGATCACTTCATGGATCTGGCGCAGCGAGTTCACCTTGGTGTCCTCCAGCTCCTGCTTCTGCGTGTTTGCATCGGCCACGCAGGTGCGGTACGTGGCCATGGCCTCTTCTGCCTGGGAGTTGGGAGAGCAAGGCATGGGAACAGCTCAGAGGTGAGGAGAATAAGAACAGCCCCTTGGATCCTGTCCATCCAGCCATTCCTACATTTCACCCCATGTGGCCCAGGGGACAGCAGGAGCAAGGAGTCCCCTCCAGAGCTGTCACCTGTCACAGACATCTTTTATGAAAAATCCTTTCCTTAGGATTTTTTCTCCTGAGAAGCTGAGAGGCCTCAGGAACAAAATGTAAACAATGATTATCTGCTGCTGTGGAATGCAGCAGGTGGATCTTTGATTGGCCCATGTTAGTTGTTTCTAATTAATGGCCAATCACAGTCAGCTGGCTTGGACTCTCTGTCTGAGCCACAAGCCTCTGTTATCATTCTTTCTTATTCTATTCTTAGCCAGCCTTCTGATGAAACTTTTTCTTCTATTCTTTTAGTATAGTTTTAACATAATATATATCATAAAATAATAAACCAAGCCCTCTGAAACGCGGATTCACATCCTTGTCTCTTCCCTCATCCAAGAACCCCTGTGGACACGGTCACAGCCACCCTGCTCCTACCTTGTTCTTGGCTTCCTCTTCCAGCCGCCTTTTCTTGTCCAGGGTTTTGGTGGTGGTGCTGCTGGTCGCGTTTTGCTGCTCCTCCTCTGCTTTCACCGCCATGTACTTGGCCTTGTCGTGCTCCTCGCTGCGCTGCATGTACGTCTGCTTGGCCTTGCGCAGGTTCCCCTCTGCCTCTTGCTGCCAGGGAGAGCCAGCATGAGGATGGAGCCCAGCCAGGGGATCACCAGCTCCTACCAGGCTCCCCCAGCACAGTAAGGGGGTCACCAGCTCCTACCAGCCTCCCCCAGCACAGCAAGGGGGTCACCAGCCCCTACCAGGCTCCCCCAGCACAGCAAGGGGGTCACCAGCTCCTACCAGGCTCCACCAGCACAATGAGGGGGTCACCAGCCCCTACCAGGCTCCACCAGCACAGCAAGGGGGTCACCAGCTCCTACCAGGCTCCATCAGCACAACGAGGGGGTCACCAGCCCCTACCAGGCTCCACCAGCACAACGAGGGGGTCACCAGCTCCTACCAGGCTCCACCAGCACAATGAGGGGGTCACCAGCCCACACCAGGCTCCCCCAGCACAATGAGGGGGTCACCAGCCCACACCAGGCTCCCCCAGCACAATGAGGGGGTCACCAGCTCCTACCAGGCTCCACCAGCACAATGAGGGGGTCACCAGGCTCCACCAGCACAATGAGGGGGTCACCAGCTCCTACCAGGCTCCCCCAGCACAATGAGGGGGTCACCAGCTCCTACCAGGCTCCCCCAGCACAGCAAGGGGGTCACCAGCCCCTACCAGGCTCCCCCAGCACAATGAGGGGGTCACCAGCTCCTACCAGGCTCCCCCAGCACAGCGAGGGGGTCACCAGCCCCTACCAGGCTCCCCCAGCACAGCGAGGGGGTCACCAGCCCCTACCAGGCTCCCCCAGCACAATGAGGGGGTCACCAGCTCCTACCAGGCTCCCCCTGCACAGCAAGGGGGTCACCAGCTCCTACCAGGCTCCACCAGCACAATGAGGGGGTCACCAGCTCCTACCAGGCTCCCCCAGCACAATGAGGGGGTCACCAGCTCCTACCAGGCTCCCCTAGCACAGCAAGGGGGTCACCAGCTCCTACCAGCCTCCCCCAGCACAGTAAGGGGGTCACCAGCTCCTACCAGGCTCCACCAGCACAGTGAGGGGTCACCAGCCCCTACCAGGCTCCACCAGCACAATGAGGGGGTCACCAGCTCCTACCAGGCTCCCCCAGCACAGCAAGGGGGTCACCAGCTCCTACCAGGCTCCACCAGCACAATGAGGGGGTCACCAGCCCCTACCAGGCTCCACCAGCACAATGAGGGGGTCACCAGCCCCTACCAGGCTCCCCCAGCACAATGAGGGGGTCACCAGCTCCTACCAGCCTCCCCCAGCACAGCAAGGGGGTCACCAGCTCCTACCAGGCTCCACCAGCACAGCAAGGGGGTCACCAGCTCCTATCAGGCTCCACCAGCACAATGAGGGGGTCACCAGCCCCTACCAGGCTCCCCCAGCACAATGAGGGGGTCACCAGCCCCTACCAGGCTCCCCAAGCACAGCAGAGGCCACCCAACACTGCTGGAGAAGGGCAAGGTGCCCAGTGCCCTCAGAGGAGGTTGTTCCCTGTCAGGACCCAGGACATCCCTCTGAGCAACCAAGACCCTGCTAGGGGGCTCAGAGACCCTGGCACAGAGCCCAAAACACCTGTGGGTTTGATTATTACCAAGCTTATATGAAGATCTGCAAGCCACAACAGTTTAGGTAGAATATTAGTGAAGTTATCACGGGGTGGAAAAGGAGATTTTAGGGTTTTTGGTATGGGGGTTCAGGGGGCAAGATGGAGGGAACTGGGTGTGTCCAGTGTTTCTCCTTCTTCTTCTTCTTGGCCTCCATCTTCTGCTGTGATGGTGGCACTTTTAGATTGGTTTAGAGTAGAAGCTCACTGTCTAACATAGGTGATAGGTATTGGGAAGTAATTGTAAATATTGTATAAGTAGTTTTTAGTATAAAGACTGCCCTGGGGGCAGGCAGAGTTCCTGGACTGTCTTGCTGGGCTGACCTCGGCAGGGCAGGAGAAAATTTTTTATAGATAAGAAACAATAAACAACCTTGAGACCGAGAAATGAAGAGCCCTGACTCCTTCAGGCTGAGAAAAGAGAATTTGAAACTTTTCTCGGGGTCACTGTGACCAGCTGGAGACCCCAACAGCTCCTCAGAGCCATGAGTTGCTGCAGGCTGGGACTGGGAACACAAACCCAGTCACTCACCAGTTTCCTCTGAGCCCGGTGCCACTGCTCCTTGATCTCCTTCCTGCGTTTCTCATGTTCCAGGCGTCTCACCATCAGTGGCTGCGTGGGGAGAGAGGGAGGAACAGCCCCATGATGGCCTGAGCTGAGCACTCCTGCTCTGCCCTCACCAAGATTTTGGGTGGAGAAGCGTCACTGTCACTCCCAGAACAGCTCACAGGCACTGCTTTGTGCCAGGGGTGAAAATCTACAGTTCTGGATGCAGGATCCCTCTGGATTGAGTTTAAGAAGCAACACCAGGACCTCCAGCCCCAGGAAGGACCTCCTGTCCCCTCACCTGAAGGAAGGTTTGCTGCTGCAGGGTGGTGGCTGCCTGCACCATGGAGGCCCCGTGCTCCATGTCCTGCTCCAGGGCCAGCAGATAGATGGACAGGAAAGGCATGCTGGTCTGGGGAGAAGGAAAACACATCTCCCTGAGCCCCAGAGCCCAGAGTGAGCCCAAGGAGATGCATCCTTCAGGGAGGAAGAGCCAGAGGCAAGGTAAGGCTGGTGACTGCTGGCAAAAGCCCCATCCTGAATTTCTCCAGCTCCAAAGAGCTGCCCCCATGTCCTCCTGAGCTGGGGCACATGGAATGGGCTCTCCAGGGCTGCTGGCTCCCAATCCTGCCTGGCACTGGGGGCTTCAGGGATTTGGGGACTCACCTCCTGGCTGATGGTTTGCTTGCAGCTGTTTGCCATCTTCTGGAGCCCTCTGGCAAAATCTACCTCTGGAAGGAAAAGGTTAAAAGTGAAGAGACACACGAGACACTGGGATTTCCCTGGTGGAACCTGATCTCCTTTTGAAAAATCAGATCAGGAATTTGAGAAGTGAGGTTCCCACTGCCCTGGCAGCATCACCCTCCTCCAGGAGGGACCTCAACCTCAACCTCAGCCTGTCCCATGGCTCAGACCTGCTCCAGAAGGGACCCACCTGCTGTCCCACCACTCACCCAGTACGTTCCTTTTCTCCATGTATCCCATCAGGTCCTTCATGTACTTGGAGATGGTTTTGGCGTACTGGAGGGCAGCATCCACGCCCCCCTCGCAGCGCTGCAGCATCACATCCACCTCCTCAGCAGCAGGACGGGCTGTGGAGGGACAAACAGACAAACACCCCATGAGCTCCCATTGCAAACACCCCCAGCCCCGTGCCACCAGCTCTGCTGCCTTTCCAGCTGAGCAGTGAACCAGGACAGCAGCGATGATGAGGAAGGTGCTGCTTCCTGCCCAGACCCCAAACCCTGCACCCAGCCCCATGCTGCTTACCTGTGGCACAGCTGTCCGTGCCTGAGGGCACTCCATCTCCTCTGGGCCCAGGAATCCCCCCATAGAGGCTCTCCATGGTCTTTGGGAATTGGGAGACAAGAGGGATTGGTCAGGCAAGAGGATGGGGAGCAGCTGGAGGGGCTGGCCAGGTGGGTGGGAGCCTGAGCTGCTGGAGCCTTTTTGCTACTGCTGGAAGTCAGCTGTGCCCAGGGGCTAATGGCACTGTCACCCTGCTCTGGGCTCACAGCAGAGCTGAGGGGAGCAGCCAGAGCCCTCTGTGAGCCCCACATGGCATCCAGGACTCCGGGCATCCCTCACCTGGTTCTGGTCGCTGGGTGGAATGGAGAGGATGGTGCTGCTGTCCACCTCCCCCATGAGGAACTCAGACACCCTGTGGGGAGAGGAGCATGGCTGGACTCAGCACAGTGACACGGGCTGGCTGCCCAAACTGCTTTACAAACTGCCAAACATCCCTTGGCTGCTCCAGGGAATGGCTGCCCAAACTTCTTTACACAAACTCCCAAATATCCCCTGGAGCTGCCCAAACTCCCTTTCCCAACCTCCCAAATATCCCCTGGAGCTGCCCAAACTCCCTTTCCCAAACTCCAAAACATCCCTTGACTGCTCCAGGGGATGGTTACCCCAAACTCCCTTTCCCAAACTCCCAAATTCCCAACATCCCTTGGCTGCTCCAGGGAATGGCTGCCCAAACTTCCAAACTCCCAAACATCCCCTGGAGCTGCCCAAACTCCCTTTCCCAAACTCCCAAACTCCCAAACACCCCCTGGCTGCTCCAGAGCTGCTCCCTGCCCAAACTCCCTTTCCCAAACTCCCAAAATCCCAAACACCCCCTGGCTGCTCCCTGCCCAACTCCCTTACGTGCTGCTGAAGGACACAGCGATGGTCTCCACAGCCTTCTCGAACTCCCTCTTGTCTGCCTCATTGTTGGATTCATAGTGGAAACCTGGAGGTGAGGAAATGTGACAGCCCTGTTGCCACAAGCACCCGTCCCTGTCTCAGCAGAAAGACAAACTGCCAGCTCATGCTGGTATCAGGGAGGGTTTTGGGGCTGGGGTGAATCAGGGGAGCAGAGGGAAGGATCATCCCCATGGACAATGGATTTTTCCTTTTTCCAGCACAGCAGTTTCCCCCTCCTTCTTCCAGGACTGAAGTCCCTGACAGCATCCCTTGGCTCGTGTTCCTGTTTATTCCCGTTACTCAGGGCTGCTGGAAAAGTGCTGCTGGACCTGTTCCACTGCCTGCCCTGCCTCATGGCTCCTCCAGACCCCTCTCCAAGCAGGATGAGCTCCTCCAGGAGGGCTCTTGCCCGCGGCTAAATGAGGAACCACCACCAGCAGCAGCAGGAACTGGGGCTGAGAGCACTTGGCAGGCTCCCATACCACGGGACAGCAGCAACCAGGGCTGCTGGGCAGACCTGGCTCAGCTCCTTGGGGTGGGGAGGGTCTGCTCCAAGGCCATTCCCTCCCATCTCTATGTGGAACCAGCCCTGATGCCATCCTGTCCCCTGTGGTTGCTGTTGGGTGACTCAGAAGGTTGTGCCTCAGTTTCCCCAGGTGGGGATCTGTAGCCATGAAAATTTCTGAAAAATCCTTTCCTTAGGTCCCCTGTGGCTGCTGTTGGGTGACTCAGAAGGTTGTGCTGTGCCTGTGGTGGGTGACAGCAGCAGGAGGAGGTGCCCAGCTGCGATCTGACCTCCCAGACCCCACTCCACAAACACGAGAGGCTGCCAGGAGCAGATTCTGATTATTTCAGTGTTTTTCCTGCGGCTGTGCTGCTTGGAAAGCCCCAGGCAGGATCTGGCATTTCTGACACTACATCATCCTTAAAGCTGAACCACACCAAGAGGCAGACGGTGCTTTTTCCCTCTCCACCAGCCCACGGGGCACCTCCACACCCCATAACCCCTTCATGGGCTCCCCAATTCCCTCTGTGGGGCAGGAGGGGGGTGGGACAGAGCTCCCAGCACCGCTGTCTCACCCTTGACTTTGGAGATGAGGGTCCCAGCGGCCGTCAGGGTCTCCAGGGTGTTGAGCAGTGGATATTTATTGATGACCTGGCGCAGGATACGGAGGGTTTCACCCAGGCACTCGTGGGCCAGCGGCCTCTGGGGCTCCTTGGGGTCTGCAAGAGAGGGGGGCTGAGGTGCTGCATCCTTGTGCCACGTCCCTGCCCTGTGTCCCTGCCCCCTGGTGTCACATCTTTTAATGAAAAATCCTTTCCTTAAGATTTTTCCTCCTGAGAAGCCTCAGGAACAAAATGTAAACATTGATTATCTGCTGCTGTGGAATGCAACAGGTGCATCTGTGATTGGTCTCATGTGGTTGTTTCTAATTAGTGGCTAATCACAGCCAGCTGGCTCAGACTCTCTGTCTGAGCCACAAACCTTTGTTATCATTTTTTTCTGTCCTTAGCTTGCCTTCTGATGAAACCTTTTCTTCTATTCTTTTAGTATAGTTTTAATGTAATATATATCATAAAATAATAAATCAAGCCTTCTGAAACGTGGAGTCAGATCCTCATCTCTTCCCTCATCCTCAGACCCGTGTGAACACGGTCACACCCTGGCACTGCTCTGCATCCCTGTGTCCCTTCCCTGTTTACCTCCCAGCCACGTCCAAGGCAGGGATCTGCCATCTCTCAGATTATTCAGCAAATTCCCCTTGGCCTCAGGGCTGTCCCAGGACTGGCACAGCCACATCCTGCTTGTCCTGCACCTCCCCACATCCTGGCCCTGTGTCTCCTGCCCAGCCTGGTACTGGCCAGGGGGCAGTCTGACCTTTGAAGCATTTTTCCCCTCCATAGTAACTTTTCCCCTCGAAAGCAGTTTGGGAATTTCCTCCATTTCCTTCCCTCCCTCCTGCCGGATGGACGCTCCCAGGGACAGGATCGGCCTGGTCCAGCCAGGCTTGCTGCATCCCACAGGTTCCCCCCATTCTGTGGGGGTCTGGCCAGGACCCCCTAGTGCAGGTCTAGGGCTGGTTGGGAAGTTTTGGGAGGGGGGATCAGCACCCACTGCCCATCCAGGCAAAGACCCCTCCCCAGCTCAGCGTTGGAAAGGGATTTCTGCAAAACCAGCACTGACAATGCGGTGTCAAACACCCGCAGACTGCAGGATTGATACATCCCTGTGTCCCCTCGGGCAAGGAGAGCCTGCAGCCCACCCAGCCCCTCCTGCTGGCCGCCCTGCTGGGCTGGGGGCCGTGCCCAGCGCCCCGTGGGGCCCTGGCAGGCGGCTGGCACCGCTGCGCTGTAAACAGGAAAACGGGCGGGTGAAAATAGCTCGGGCAGGAAGCGGCGTTATCCCGGCTCCGAGCTGCTCACCCACCACTCACCCAGCACCTCTGCACGCTGCCCTGGGCTTCCCGGTGCCTTCTGGCACAGCAGAGACCCCCTACCCACGGGTGGGTCCGTGCCAGGGTGTGCCAAGGGTGGGCACTCACCCCGAGGGTGGGCACTCATCAAGGGTGGGCACTCACCCCAAGGGTGGGCACTCACCCCAAGGGATGGGCACTCACTCACCCCAAGGATGGGCACTCACCCCAAGGCATGGGCACACACTCACCCCAAGGGATGGGCACTCACCCCAAGGATGGGCACTCACCCCAGGGATGGGCACTCACTAAAGGATGGCACTCACTGAGGATGGGCACTCATTGAGGGATGGGTGCTCACCCCAAGGCATGGGCACTCACTAAAGGATGGGCACTCACTGAGGGATGGGCACTCACCCCAAGGATGGGCACTCACTGAGGGATGGGCACTCACTCACTAAGAGTGGGCACTCATTGAGGGATGGGTGCTCACCCCAAGGCATGGGCACTCACTAAAGGATGGGCCCACTTCACTCACTCTCCCAAGGAAGGGCACTTACCCAGGAATGGGCACTCATTAGGGATGGTGCATCACCCCAAGGCATCACCCCTAAGAATGGGCACTCCCCAAGGGATGGGCACTCACCCCAAGGGTGGGCACTCATTCACTGAGGATGGGCACCCACTGAGGGCACTCACCATCTCGCAGCACCACGTCCCGCAGCTTCTCCAGGGCCTCGGCGAAGCGCGCCACGTCTGCCAGCAGCTGCGAGATGTCCTCGGGGTCGATGAAGGGACCGTCCCCGCCCTCCATGGGGCTGTAGCACAGCGGGGTCTTGTGGCCCTTGGGCAGGGGGAAGCCGGCGGCGCTGGCATGGCGGCTCAGGCTGGTGGGGCGCTTCAGGGTGCCCACGGTGCCAGGGCTGCTGCTGAGCTTGGCACTGCCCGCGGGCAGCTCCGCCACGCTGCAGCCCGGGGCGTCCAGGCAATCCTTGCGGGAGAGCTCCTGGGGAGCAGGGGGAGTGTGAGGATGAGCAGGGTGGGACCCCATGCCTCCATCCTGGAGAACAAGCTGTTTCCTTGGGGGTACTGGTGCTGCGCCTCAGTTTCCCCAGGTAGGGATCTGTAGCCATGATATTTTCTGAAAAATCCTTTCCTTAGGATTTTTCCTCCTGAGAAGCTGAGAGGCCTCAGGAACAAAATGTAAACAATGATTATCTGCTGCTGTGGAATGCAACAGGTGGATCTTTGATTGGTCTCATGTGGTTGTTTCTAATTAATGCCAATCAAAAGTCAGCTGGCTGGACTTTTCTAGACACAAACCTTTGTTACTCATTCCATTTTTTTTTCTATTCTTAGCTAGCATTCTGATGAAATCCTTTCTTCTATTCTTTTAGTCTAGTTTTAATATAATATATATCATAAAATAATAAATCAAGCCTTCTGAAACACGGAGTCACATCCTCATCTCCTCCCTCATCCCAAGACCCCTGTGAACACCGTCACAGGGATCCCCTTGGGGACTGTCATGGGACAGTGGGCAGGGTCTGGGCACTGCCCCCATCAGTCCCTGCCAGCTCCTCTGGGGCCGTGTTTGTCATGAGATGCACACAGTGACAGTGTGGGTGACACTGCTTGTCCACCCCAGCACCCACCGTCATGGGGCTGCCCATCCCAGGGGGTTGGGGACCCCAAAAAAGCAAAATGGCAGCAGGATCCGGCCCACATAGCTCTTCCTCTTTTTCAGCTGGGTAAGGAGGCAGAGACAGAGACACCTCCCAAACTATTGTTTGCGCTTTGCAGGTGTTTTATAGATGGAGGAAGCCCCAAATTGCTAGGGGTAAAATTGCATTTCTAGGGGTAAAATGGCAGCAGGATCCGGCCCACATAGCTCTTCCTCTTTTTCAGCTGTTCCCATGCTGGGTAAGGAGGCAGAGACAGAGACACCTCCCAAAGTATTGTTTGGGCTTTGCAGGTGTATTACAGATGGAGGAAGCCCCAAATTTCTAGGGGTAAAATTGCATTTCTAGGGGTAAAATTGCACTGAGGAAGGTCTGGTACCCCTCCCTCAGCGTTCAGAGCTGTCATGGCTTGAGAGCCCCACATCCAGCGAGGATCCTTGGGCACGGGGAGGGGACCCTGAGCCCCTCAGCAGCTCCCACCGGTGACCCCCAGCACCCGGTTAGACACGAACGTGCCGAGCCTGAGCATCCCCGGCCGG
Organism: Zonotrichia leucophrys gambelii; assembly: GCF_028769735.1. NCBI lineage: Eukaryota > Metazoa > Chordata > Aves > Passeriformes > Passerellidae > Zonotrichia > Zonotrichia leucophrys. Next base: position 3,585,754 of record NC_088197.1, on the reverse strand, counting down.
GCGCTGCCGGAAGCGGTTTTGCACCGGGGAGCACACACGGAGCACCGAGAACACGAAGGCGAACGGGGGAGCCCATCCCCACCACGGGGCTGCAATGAGGCACAGGGACCCCCGCCCCAAAACTCCTTTGGGGGCCACCCCAGCCCTGTCCCGGGTTAGAGCGGCCCCGGTGCCTCCCGTCCCTCCCTCCGGTGCCCCGGGGTGCCCCGGCCGTACCGTCAGCCTCACGGTGGGCGTGCGGGGCAGCGAGTCCAGGGATCGCTGGGGGTGGTGGGCTCTGCCCGCCGCTGCCGAGGGGCTGTAGCTTTTCCTGCCCGCAGCCCGACCGAGCATCCCGCTGGCTGCCACCCATAGGCCCCGGGGATGGGGACGGGGACGGGGATGGGTGTCCTGTGCTAAGGAACCGCCCAGGGGCTCCGGGTCGCGGTCCGCATGGTGCCAGCCCGGTGTGGCCGCACGCACCGGGAGCGGGGCGCAGGCGCGGGGAGCACCGGGGAGCCCCGGCGGGCAGCGTTTCCTCCTGGCCCCGCCGGTACCGGGGGGGTTCTTGTACAAAGCGATAAATAAATATCTGGCAGAGCCAAGCACCGGGGCTGGCCGAGCCTGCGGTGGCCCCGCTCCCATGCCGGTCACCAGGCAGGTCTGTGAGTCTGTCTGTCCTTCCCAAAGGCTCGGAGGGAGCCCCCCCATTTCCTCCCTGTCCCTTCCTGCCCTCCCGCCTCCCTCGGCGGCTGCTCCGTCCCCTTCCTCAGGGGCAAAATTCTCCCCCACCAGGGTTTTTCTCATTTCCTCCTCTTCATAAACCTCCTGGAAGCATCCAGGGCCCCTCTGCCAAGCTCTGGCTCTACCCTGGGTGTCCCAAAGCCCCCATCGTGCCAGGGGTGACACTCACCGGCAGGGTCTGTGGGACGGGGCTTCCAGCCCGGCTCTTCTTGGAGATGGAGGGGGTTTTTATCAGCTCTCGCTTTTTCCTGGAGAACATCGTTCCCGGGGGGCCGAGGCGCTGCCCGGAGCCCCTCGCTCGGCCCGTTCGTGCCGGTTCCTCACGGTCACATTCGCGGGGAGCAGGGGCAGGAGGGCGCGTGTGACGCCGCCTCGTTTCCTCATCGGCTTCGCAGCCCGACCTGAAACAGGAAAAAGCCGAATGCGCACCCAGGAGCGAGGCCGGGGCCGGGGGCACCCCGGCTGCCCTGCGGGGTCACGGGGGGCAGCGGGACCCCCGCACTCGTGGGGGTTTGAGGGGGTTTGGGTGCTGCAGTTCGGGGGTTACAGAGTTGGAGGGGGGGTGAGCCCAATTCTGTGGAACCAGTGAGGAACTCCCACCCTCACCCTGTTTGGGGATGTCCATCCATCCAGGGATGACAAACTCCATTCCTCTTAAAGCCCCAGGTGCGGGGTTGAGTGGGATGGGGGGCTCTGGGCTCTCACTTGTGGGATGCTCCCGGCTCTGCCCTTCCGTGGGGTCGGTGTGGGTGCCGGGACCGGCCCTATGGGGTCACAGCCCTGCTCCTGTCCTCTGTGCACCCACATCCCACCCGTGACTTTCCCACTCGGGACGGCTGCCAGCCCCTGCGGGCAGTCGGGGGTTTTGCTGTCCCCTTCCCCGCTCTCCTTCATCCCGAGACCCCCGGACCGGGCCGGACCGTACCGGGCCGTCCCGCGTGGGGACACAGGCACGGCGGAGGGCGGGACCAGGGGAGCGGGACGCGGTTGGGGATGGGTGGAGGTGCGGGGACGATGGAAAGGGCACGCGTGGCCTGAGTGTGTGCGTGACCGTGGGTGCGCGCAGGAAGGTGCGTGTCAATGTGTGAGAGAGCGAGTGAATGTGTGAGTGGGTGTGCGTGGGTCGGGGGGTGCGTGTGGGTGTGGGTGTGTTTGGGGTGTGTGTGTTGTGTGTGCGCGCACAACGCGTGCTCGTGGGCCAGGGTGCCCACTCCCATGTACAGGGGTGCACACGCGTGTGTCCGTCTGTCTCTGTGTGTCCGTCTGTCTCTGTGTGTTTGTACCCTGTGCCCGGGACGGCTCCAGTTCCAGCCCCGGGTTCCCCCGGCTCCCGGTGCCTCCCGGCGCTCCCCGAGTGGCGATATCGGGGTTCGTGACCCTCCCTCGATCCGTTTTGGATCCTGCCCTTATTTGGACATTTCTCCGTCCAATCAACGCCGGGGGGGCCGGGCCCGACCCCGCCCCCGCCCCGCCCGAGCCCGCTCCGGTACCGGCCCCGTTGCCCGCTCCCCTCTCCGGTACCGGCTCCGTTCCCCGCCATGAGCAGCTCCCAGTTCAACAAGGGCCCGTCCTACGGGCTCTCCGCCGAAGTCAGGAACCGGGTGAGCCGCGGCGGGGGCCCGGGACCACCGGGCGCGGGTGAAACGGGGGCCGGGGGATCCCGGGGCCACCGGCGCTCCTGGGGCCCGGGAGAGCCGATGAGCATCCCGGTGCTGCTGGGGCGTCCCGGTTGCATCCCGGGCTCTGGAGAGGCGGGGGTTTATCCGGTATGCCCCAGGACTGCAAAGCCGGCCAGGAGTGGAGAAGTTGGGGGATTTCGGGAAGATGGAAATCCGGGGCTGCCCGGGAGGATGCGGAACTGAAGGACCCAGAGGTCTCTGAGGGCTGGGGACACTGAAGCTGGGCGCAGCCTCGGGGTGCCCTGAACCTGCCTGGAGGGTCCCAGGACGTGTTTGGGGACCGCGGTTGGGTCTCTCCCGTGCGGTGGCTCCGCTGTCCCGGGCAAACCGCGGGGATCCCTTCCCGTCACACCCGGGGCTGGGGGCATCTCCTCGGTCCTCCGCGGCTCCGGACCAGCTCCACAAAGCTCCTCCACTTTCTGTTTCACTTCTCCGCAGCTCCGCACCGCTGTACGGGATGCTCCGACCCGGCAGCATCCCCGAGGTTTTCTCCGGGGATGCGGTTTTGGTCCCGGTGACTTCCCCGGGAGGGGAAGGAGGGATGGGAGCCTCCGGGTGCGCTGTTTGCACCCCTAGGCGGGCAGAAATCGAGCCGTGGTCACTCCGGGGCTGGTGGCCGGTGGTTTGAGTGTGTTCTGCTCCAGGGCAGGCAGGAGAAGGGGCAAGTGGTGGCGGGATGTGGTGGCGGGATGTGGTGGCTCCTTACGGGAATTTGGGATTTGCATTTCGTAACGGGAGCGCGGATGGGATGAGCCCCGGCCTGCCCGGGGCTGGGCTGCCCCAGCTGAGAGGGTGACACGCACCGGGGCCTTGGTGCTTCGTGTTGATTCAGCAAGACGTGAGCCAGTCCGACTGCCCCGGTGTGTGTGATGGAGGTGACATCACCCACTGGGAACCAGTCGGACCAGTGACACGCTCCCAGTCTGTGGGTCCACTGTGGACTCCCCATGCCCTGGGAAATCCTCAGGCTGGCTGTGGAGAGGGAAGAGGAACTGGATTCAGCTGCTCACACTCCAGACAATCCGCTGGTGGGACTGTAGAGTCCCCCAGGCAGGACACACACGGTGTCATGAGGGTGATCTGCATGGGTCAAGCTTCCATTTGGAACTGGAGTGTCCCAGCTGTGCCCATCCCAGTGTCCCCCTGTGTCCAGGATCCTTAGGGACTCATGGCACATAACAGGACCAGGATGGGTGGGAGGTTGGTGGATGCTCTGGGGCCACCCCCAGGTGCCAGCTGAGCACCTGTGCTGGAGCAGGACAGCACTCTGGGTTTCCAGGCCCTTCCCTCCCTAGGCCAGGAGAACTTTCCCTTCCCTTGTGGGTCAGAGGCTGAGACGACAGAGATGCTGCTGGCCCTGGCAGCTGGTCTGCATTTGGGAGGAGACGTCCACATTCCTGGCATAGCCGCGGTGAGGGAGGAATCTGTGCTGGAGGCTGGGCCTCTCCGGAAGGGAAAGGGAGAGCATCTCGTGGCCAGCACCCCTGGGGCTCAGAGCTGAGTTCCCACCAGACCCCTGGGGCTCACAGCTGAGCTCCCACCAGACCCCTGGGGCTCACAGCTGAGCTCCCACAGGCTCCAGCAAACAGCAGAGACAAATTCGGGGGGTTCACTCCCCCCTAACCCCATGGGCAGCCCCTTCTCATGTTTTTGGAATGGTTCACAAGCTGCTGTGTCTGCTGGCAGCATCACCCTCATGCTCCTGTCCCTGCTGCCATACCAGGGAGGGGGGGACTGTCCCCATGAGGGGTTTGGGGTGCACATGGGGTTCTGCCTGAGCTGTCCCCTCACTGTCCCCCAGCTTGCCCAGAAGTATGATCCACAGAAGGAGGCCGAGCTGCGGACGTGGATCGAGAGCGTGACAGGAAAACAGATTGGACCTGACTTCCAGAAGGGGCTGAAGGATGGGGTGATCCTCTGCGAGTGAGTCCTGGGGGGCCCTGGGCATGGCCCCCAACCCCTGCTGCTCCAGCTGGGAGGGGATGGGGGTACCAAGGAGCCTCACCAGCCCTTGTGGTGGGAAGGGTGGGCTGGATGTGTGCCAGAGTCACCCCCAAGGCTTCTGTGTCTGAAGAAAGCCCTGAGGACAAACAGGGATCTGGAGGGGGAAATTTGCCCCACATGAAGGAGGCTTGGGCTGGACCTTCCCGAAATGTGCCTGTGCCCTGCAGCTCCTTGAGGTTTTTCCTGCCACAGCCTCATGTTCCCCTGCCTCCCTCCAGGCTCATGAACAAGCTGCAGCCCAACTCGGTGAGGAAGATCAACCGCTCGGCTCAGAACTGGCACCAGGTAGGTGCAGCTCTGCTGCCACCTCTCTGCTGTTCCTCTGCCGTCACCCTCCAGGGCTCACCCCTCTGCCTCTCCCCAGCTCGAGAACCTCTCCAACTTCATCAAGGCCATGGCCAGCTATGGCATGAACCCCGTGGACCTCTTTGAAGCCAATGACCTTTTTGAGAGCGGGAACCTGACGCAGGTGCAGGTGTCGCTGCTGGCGCTGGCGGGAATGGTGAGCACAGAGGGAGGATGAGCAGTTTGGGACCCTGAGTTTGGGATGATGCCTGTGGGATCCCACAGCTCCCCCTGCCCAGGGGGTGGGTGGGGGGGTTTGGGACCCTTTCTCACAGCCACTCCTGGCAGGCCAAGACAAAGGGGCTGCAGAGCGGGGTGGACATCGGCGTGAAGTACTCGGAGAAGCAGCAGAGGAATTTCGACGAGGCCAAGATGAAGGCTGGGCAGTGTGTGATTGGGCTGCAGGTGAGCTACCATGGCTGGGATCTGGGCAAAGGGTGGCCAGAATTCTGAATTCTGTCAGATTCTCAGCACTGTCACAGCTCCAGCTTCGCTGGGGGGACCTAAGGCATGAGGTGTCTCAGGTGTCCTTGGGATCTGGGACCATCTTGGCTCTGTGTCCAGCATGAGATGGCTTAGGGAGCATGAGATGGGTTAGGGAGCATGAGATGGGTTAGGGAGCACTGGCTGTGCCCCCCAGGCTGGGGATGGGGACAGGGGGAGAAGGGGCACATGTGGGGCACCATGGATGGGGATGCATGAGATGGGTTAGGGAGCTCTGGTTATGCTCCCCAGGCTGGTGGGGGATAGGGACAGGGGGAGAAGGGACACGTGTGGGGCAGCACACGTTCCTCACCAGCTCCCTTTGTCAGATGGGCACAAACAAGTGTGCCAGCCAGTCTGGCATGACTGCCTATGGCACCCGGAGGCACCTCTACGACCCCAAAAATCAGATCCTGCCACCCATGGACCACTCCACCATCAGCCTCCAGATGGGCACCAACAAGTGTGCCAGCCAGGTGAGCCCCCACACCGGGCTGGGGAGGGATGGGAGGGCACAGCTGAGCCCTGCTCCATCCTGTCCTTCCTTCCAGGTGGGCATGACAGCTCCGGGCACCAGGAGACACATCTACGATTCCAAGCTGGGCACAGAGAAGTGTGACAACTCCTCCATGTCGCTGCAGATGGGCTCCAACCAGGGCGCCAACCAGAGCGGGCAGGTCTTTGGGCTCGGCCGCCAGATCTACGACCCCAAGTACTGCCCCCAGGGCAGCCAGGGCGAGGTGGCCAACGCGGCCGGGGAGCAGAGCGGGGACCCGCCCGGGTACCGCTACTACCAGGAGGAGGAGGAGGAGGAGAGATACTGAGCGGGATGGCTCCGCCCCAGCCGCACCATCTCATCAACAGCCACATTCCAGCCTCCACTTTCGTCATTCCCTCTTTTCAAACTCTTTTTTTTTTTTTTTAAACTTTGGAAATGGATCTATTTTTCTGAGCGAGGAAATAAAGACCCTGTTTGTAGAGAGGTGGCCAGCCGGTTCTGCCAGGAGCTGCAAGCAGGATGGTGGCAGATGTTCCAGCAGCTGGGGGAGGACGGTGTCACCTCTCACACACCCCTGGGATGCCCCTGGATCCCTCAGCAAGGAGCAGGAGTGGCCTCCCATGCTGTCCCTGGTGCTGCTGCTGCTCATCCCTGTGCTGCAGGACCCTCCTCAGCCCTGTGGAGGAGAGGGACTGGGGGCATGGGGGAAGCACATCTGGGAGAGACCTCGGGATTGTGAGTGTTTGTGGGTGGATGTGTGTGTGCACAGGTTTGTGCTCCGGTGTGCTCTCTAAATGCTGGAAATGCCCTTTTTGCAGAACTCACAGAGACCAAGTTATCCGGGCCACGGTGATGGCTGCAGGGCTGGGCAGGGAGCTGGCACAGCTGGCACAGCTGGCACACCCAGCACTGCAGCAACCTGATATCCCAGGCTGGAGCCAAGGCTGACTCCAACGCCTGCATCCCGCACCGGGGCGGTGCCCTGCCCATCGACATCTCCCCTCCCGTGTGCTTTTAAAGTGGATGCTCTCAGACTGAAACCATTTATATGAAAAAAAAAAAAAAAAGGCAAACCTTTCAACACAAACGGGAGCTGGTCTGTGCTGCAGGCGCCTCCTCCAGCCTCAGGCGGGTCTCTCTGTGCCTGGGGGGCTGCAGACCTGGCTGAAATCCCCGATGCTGCGTGTGCTGGGTGGGGGGAGAGGGAGCCGGGAAGGGGCTGTGAGGTTAAGAGATATGAAGTTAATTAATGAGTGATTAACAATGCTAACGGGATGGGACTGGATGTGCCTATCTGGGAAGGTATCCACCTTTTTTGGGTGAAATGCTGCGTTTTGAAGAGCTGTGCTGCTCCGTGGGGCTCCTAAGGGTGGGGTGGGGTGGGATGGGATGGGATGGGATGGGATGGGATGGGATGGGATGGGATGGGATGGGATGGGTGGGATCCCTGGGAGGGAATGGGGTGGGATGGGGTAGAATGGGATGGGATCCATGGGATGGGATGGGTGGGATGGGGTAGGATGGGATGGGATCAGTGGGATGGGATCCATGAGATGAGATAGGACAGGATTCATGCGATGGGATGGGATGAGATCAGTGGGATGGGATAGGACAGGATTAATGGGGATGGGATGGGATGGGATCCATGGCATGGCATGGCATGGGGCGGGATGGGGGCGGGATTCCCACTCCCCGCCCCCCTTTGCCGTGCCTGCCCCTTTAAGAGCCCGTGACGTCACGCCCACGGCTACTTTGTAGCGCGGGGAGGGGCGGGGCCCGCGCGCGCCCGGCGGATTCGCGGGGTCTCTTAAAGAGGCCGCGTAGCAGCTCCAGGTAACGGGGGTCCCGGGCCGGGGGCTGCGAGGGGTGGCAGGAGAGGCGAGGCCGTGTCCCGGCTGCTGGTCCCGGCCGGATGCGTCCCCCCAGCGTCCCCCGAGCTCTTAGTGCCACCCCGCCCCTCCCCAGGCTATCCCCGTGTTCCCATCGCAGCCCCGAACTGTCCCCATGTCCCCTCTGGACTATCCCCATCGTTCCTTCGTGCTGTCCCCATGCTCTCCCTGGGTTGTTCGTGTCTCCCCCGGGCTGTCCCCACATCGTCCCGGTGACTCCGCACCCCGCCCAGAGCGGGGCTCCGTGCGGCCGAACCGGGCTGGGGGACGCGGGCTTGGAGGGCACCGGGAGCTGCGGTTGCTCCGGCGGTTGCCGGGTTCCACCGAGCTCCCCGGTTGCAGCGATGTGGCGTGTTCGTCCTCGTGTGATGAGTGAGCAGATTCCCACGCGAGTCCCCCGGGAGGATCCAGGGATTCTCCGGTTGTTTTGTCCCGAAACGAGCCGCCCTCCCCGCGGGGCTCGGGCTCCCCCGGACCGGCAGTTCGGCTCCGGTTCCAGCGGATGGGGACACTCAGACACCTCTGTCTCCTTGTGTCACCCCCTCCCTGCAGCTCCTTCTTCCTCTCCGTGTCACCCCAGCTGACCCCGGTGCATCCCCGCAGGAATCTACCCCCGGACCCACTCGTGTCGGGCCCCGCAGGCGGATTAGGCGGATTTCCCAGCCGGGATCCTAATCCCGCTGCCCCGTGCCCGTTTATCCCGCCCGCTCCCGGGACCCGGCTTAGCCCCGGGCGCGGGCGGGCGGCGGCAGCGCGGGGCGCCGGTGAGTGCGCGGCCCCGGGGCAAAACGAGGGGCAAATCCGGGGCTCCCGGTGACCGGGGAGCCGCCCCGGAGCTCGGTTCTCCCCGGGGCGTGGGCGGGTGCAGCGGGCGGAACGCGGCGGGTTGGGTCGTGCCGCCGCCGCCGCCACCGGGCTCGTCACGGAGCCGCCTTGGCAGAGCTTTGCTGCCGGGCCCCGGAGCTGCTGGCCCCGCTTCAAGGGTGGGTGAATTCCCGGGAACTTGGCAGAGAGGGATGCGGGTGTCGGAGCTCGCCCTCGAGCCCGCTGCACCGGAGCAATTCCGCTCCTGGGCTGATGAGAGCCCCACCCACATCCCTCTCATGGGGAAACTGAGGCACGGGCAGGTCTCAGCCTCTCCCGGGCTGCCCAGCTCCTTCCTGGGGTGCCGGCATGGGCAGTGAATCGTGCTCCTGGCTCCTGGACAGAGCTCATGCCCTATTCTGCTGCTTTTGGTTTAGGAAAGAATGTGATTTGAGCCTTTAGCTCCGCAAAGGAGCTTTGCTGCCGGAATGCCGTCCGGCTCCTGCCGGCCCCGGAGCTCAGCGCTGTGCCCGGCACCGTGCCCGGGCTGTGATAAGCCCCGAAGCAGAAGGGAGTGAGAGCCCGATCGTCACCCCCAGCTCGGGGCTGCCCCTCTGCTCTCAGCCGGACCGAGCGATGGCCGTGGGCACCCAGCTGGGGCTGCTGCTCTGGAAGAACTTCACCTACCGCCGGCGGCAGCGGGTGAGTGGGCGATCGGGGTGGGGCAACCCCGAGCCGCTGGTGCCTGGCACGGGGGCAGGCAGAGCCCTGGACGCTGATGGGCACCGGGAGCCCACCAGCCTCGCGTCTCCCCCAGATCCAGCTGGCTATCGAGATCCTGTGGCCCCTGTTCCTCTTCCTTATCTTGATCTCAGTGCGGCGATCCCACCCGCCCTTCAAGCAGCATGAGTGTGAGTGTCCCTGAGCCAGCCGAGCCCCCTCTGTGTGCCCTTCGGGGTGACACCAAGGGGACAAACACGGGAGGCGGTCACAGGGTGCTCGGGTGTGTGTGGGGAGTCCCACAGTGCCCCCCTGAACCTGCCTCCCTCTCCCTCAGGCCACTTTCCTAACAAGGCGCTGCCCTCTGCGGGGACCCTGCCCTGGCTGCAGGGCATCATCTGCAACATGAACAATCCCTGCTTCCGACACGCCACGGCGGGAGAGGCCCCGGGCGTGGTGGGCAACTTCGATGGCTCCATGTGAGCGGCGGGGCTGGGGATCAGCACAGCGGGGCTGGGCGGGGGTCTCACTGTCCCCTGTCCCGTGTCACAGCGTGTCCCGGCTCCTGAGCGAAGCCCGGCAGGTCCTGCACCGCGGGCACGGGCAGCGCCTCCTGAGCAGCTTCTCCCGGCTCCTGCCCGCCCTGCGCCGGCTCCGGGACAGCGGCAACCAGCGGAGGGGTGAGCACCGGGAGCGGGGGGTGCCGGAGGTGCCAGAGCCCTTGTCTGACCGCTGCTCCCCCAGCTCTGCCGGTGAGGGAATACTTGAGAGAGGACGAGACTTTCTCCCGGTTCCTGCGGGACAACACATCCCTGCCCCCGGCGCTGGTGCATGAGCTGATGGGGGCTCGGCTCAGCCCTCGCATCGTGAGTGTCCCGCGCTGCCCATTCCCGGTGCCCGCTCCTAGTGCTCGCTCCCGCTGCCCATTCCCGGTGTTCATTCCCGGTGCCCGCTCTCGGTGTTCACTCCTGGTGCCCATTCCCGGTGTTCACTCCCGGTACCACTCCCGATATTCACTCCCGGTGCCCGCTCCCAGTGTTCGCTCCCGGTGCCCATTCCCGGTGTTCATTCCCGGTGCCCGCTCTCGGTGTTCACTCCCGGTACCACTCCCGATATTCACTCCCGGTGCCCGCTCCCAGTGCCCACTCCCGGTGCCCGCTCCCGGTGTTCACTCCCGGTGCCTGTTCCCAGTGCCCCCTCTCGGTGTCCCCTCCCGGTGTCCCCTCCCGGTGCCAACTCCCGATGTTCACTCCCGGTGCCCATTCCCGGTGCCCGCTCCCGGTGTTCACTCCCGGTGCCCATTCCCGGTGCCCGCTCCCGGTGCCCCCATCCTGACTCCCCCCCTCCTTCCAGTTCTCCTTGGCGAGCCTTCGCCTCCCGCTGAAGGTCCTGGTCTGCAACGCCTCGGTGCTGGGGGGATTCCTGGTGGGCAGCGACGCCGACTCCACCCGGAGCCTGCAGCAAGAGCTCTGCGCGCTGCCCACCTCCCAGCTCCGTGCCATGGAGGGCTCCTTTCTCTCCCAGATGGACTTCCCACGGCTCCTGGCGGTGAGCCCCCAGCTCGGCCGGGTGCTGGGAGGAGGCCGAGACCCCTGGCCTCCCCTGACCCCTTCTCATGTCCCGTGTAGGAACAGCTGAGCTCAGAGCTGGGCGGAATCGCCGGCACCGTGGAAGCTTTGGGCAGCTTCCTGCGGGATGCAGCATCCCTGATGGAGGAGGTACAGCCCTCATTCCCCTGCCCATCCCACCGTGTCCCTGTCCCCTCTCCACTCACCCCACTGTTCCCAGGTCTCCTCCATGCCCAGCCTGGCTGAGCTGCGTCAGGAGATTGAGGGGCTGAGGGCCCCCAACAGCAGCACGGGTGCATTCAGAGCCCTGTCCCGCATCGCCTGTGGCCACCCCGAGGGCGGGGGGCTCAGGATCCCCTCCCTCAACTGGTACGAGGACAACGATGTCAAAGCCTTCCTGGACCGTAACACCTCAGAGCACAAACCCGTGGCCTCAGGCAGCACCAGTGAGTGTGGGGGGCTTAGCCAGGGGCTGTGGGGGGCTGCTGGTGGTGGTGGGCTGGTGGTGAGGGCTCAGCTCTGCACCCCCAGGTCCCTTCTGCAGGGAGCTGCTGCACAGCCTGGAGTCCAGCCCCCTGTCACAGATCTTCTGGAGGGGGATCAAGCCCCTCTTTGTGGGGAAGATCCTGTACACCCCACCTGGGCCTGGCCCCGACAGCGTCATGGCTGAGGTGAGTGGGGGCTGTGGGGGGCTGCAGGGGTTTGGGTGGGTCTCATCCCAAACCTGCCTCATTTCCCTCACACAGGTGAACCGAACCTTCCGGGAGCTGGCGGTGCTGGGGGAGCTGGGGGGTGCCTGGCAGGAGCTGGGACCCCGAATCTACACCGTCCTCAACAGCAGCCTGGAGATGCAGGTGCTCCAGGTGTGTGAGCCCGGACTCCTGCCATTGCTGTGGGGTGCAGGATGGGCTGTGCTGGGGTGCAATGAGTGGGGTGGGATGCAGCTGGAGCAGGGTGGGCTGCATGGCCTCCCACACCCTGCTGCTTTGCAGGAGCTGCTGCTGGCCCCCAGCACAGCCCAGATCCTGGATGGGTTCCTCAACGGCACCTCCTGGAAGCTGCCAGAGCTGGTCACGTTCCTGACGGGGCCAGCAGGGGGACCAGGCCTCACCTGGCACCAGGTGTACGCTGATGTGGACGCAGTGCTGAGCACGCTGTCACAGTTCATGGAGGTTTGTGCCACCCTGCTAAGGGTGAGTTGGCCTCTTGCACCACCCGTGCCCTCTGAGCCCACCTACCCTCCCTCCCACAGTGTGTCTGCCTGGACAAGATCGAGGCAGTGGCCACCGAGGAGCAGCTGGTAGCCCGAGCCCTGGAGCTGCTGGAGGAGCAGCAGTTTTGGGCTGCAGTGGTCTTCCAGCCCCCCATCAATGCCACAGCCCCCGGGCTGCCACCCCACGTCCGCTACAAGATCCGCATGGACATCGACGACGTCACGAGGACCAACAAGATCAAGGACAGGTTGGGGGATGCTGTTTGTCCCCATGGCCACCCTGTGCTGATTGCCAGGAGATCCCTGGTGCCAGCACCGTGCTCTGCCCCCAGGTTTTGGGACCCAGGCCCTGCTGCTGACCCCTTCAGTGACCTGCGCTACGTCTGGGGGGGCTTCGTGTACATCCAGGACCTGGTGGAGCAGGCGGTGGTGAGGGTGCACACTGGGGCTGCCCCACGGACCGGGGTCTACGTCCAGCAGATGCCCTACCCCTGCTACGTGGATGATGTGTGAGTAGAGGGGCAGCCCCAGACCCTTTGGGGACAGTTGGGTGACCCACCTGCTGCAGCATCACTGCACCATGGAGGTGGCACAGGGCTGGTCGTGCCCTGGTGTCCCTGGCCCAAGAGAGGAGTGTGGAGCTAAGGGTGGAATGGCTGGTGGTATCTCCCCAGGTTCCTGAGGGTCCTGAACCGCTCGCTGCCTCTCTTCATGACTCTGGCCTGGATCTACTCCGTGGCCATGATCATCAAGGGGGTGGTGCACGAGAAGGAGACGCGTCTCAAGGAGACCATGAAGACCATGGGGCTGAGCAGCGGGATCCTCTGGCTCAGCTGGTTCCTCAGCAGCTTCATCCCCTTCCTCCTCAGCTCTGCCCTCCTTGTCCTCATCCTCAAGGCAGGTTGGAGGTCTCAGGGGGCAGCATGGGTGGGAGCCAGCATGGGAGGCTCCACAGGCTCCAACCCGCCTCCATCCACAGCTGGGAAACATCCTGCCCTACAGCGACCCAGCAGTCATCTTCCTCTTCCTCGGCACCTTCTCAGTGGCCACCATCAGCCAGTGCTTCCTCATCAGCACCTTCTTCCCCCGTGCCAACCTGGCCTCGGCGTGTGGTGGCATCATTTACTTCTCTCTGTACCTGCCCTACGTGCTGTGCGTGGCCTGGCGTGACTACATCACCTTCCCGCTCCGTGTCCTTGTGGTGAGCTGGGATCTGCCCCTCTGCCCTGCCCTTGCTGCTCTGGGTTTGCCCCCATGCCAGGCTTTGCCCTCACTGCCCTTCTGGCTGTCCTCAGAGCCTGCTGTCCCCCGTGGCCTTTGGTTTTGGCTGTGATTACTTCTCCCTCTATGAGGAACAAGGGGTGGGCATCCAGTGGCACAACCTGGCTGCCAGCCCCGTGCCAGGAGACCCGTACAGCTTTGCTGCAGCCATGGGGCTGCTGCTGCTGGATGCTGTCCTCTATGGCCTGGCCACCTGGTACATCGAGGGTGTCTTCCCAGGTGAGTGCAGCCCCTCCCTGACCCCCAGCTGCCACTCAGCCCTGGCCCCAATTAACCCCTTCTGCTGCAGGTCAGTATGGGATCCCCAAGCCCTGGAATTTCCCCTTCCTGAAGAGCTACTGGTTTGGGGAATCATCCTCATCTGGGCACTCCCTGTACCACAGCAGCTCCCACACTGCACCCCAAGGTGAGTCCCTGCCCATCCTGGAGCTGTGTGGCTGAGGGCAGTGGCCATGGAGCCCTCCAGCCCAGGCCTTCACCCCAGAGGAGGGCCCTGCACCCCATGGCAAGGGGACATCTCTGGGGACACCTCTGGAGACAGAGCTGGGGACACCTTTGGGGAAACCTTTGGGGACAGGGCTGGTGCTGGGGACAGAGTTGCTGGGGTGTTTTGGGGTCACTGCTGGGGAGGTTTTGGGGTCAGTGGTGGGGAGGCTTTGGGGTCAGTGACAGGGGGGTTTTGGGGTCAGTGACAGGAGGGTTTTGGGGTCAGTGACAAGGGGGTTTTGGGGTCAGTGACAGGGGGGTTTTGGGGTCACTGACAAGGGGGATTTTGGGTCACTGACAAGGGGGTTTTGGGGTCAGTGACAGGGGGGTTTTGGGGTCAGTGACAGGGGGGTTTTGGGGTCAGTGACAAGGGGGCTTTGGGGTCAGTGACAAGGGGGTTTTGGGGTCAGTGACAAGGGGGTTTTGGGGTCAGTGACAGGGGGGTTTTGGGGTCATTGACAAGGGGGCTTTGGGGTCAGTGACAAGGGGGTTTTGGGGTCACTGACAAGAGGGTTCTGGGGTTGCTGCTGGGAAGGTTTGGGGTTGCTGCCAAAGGGGTCCTGGCCGGAGCTGTGACCCCTTGGTGGCTTCCAGTGCTGGTGGAGGAGCCACCTGCTGATCTCCAGCCCGGCGTCTCCATCCGCAACCTGGTGAAGGTTTATGGCAGCAGCGGCCGTGCAGCCGTCAACGGGCTGAGCCTGGACTTCTACGAGGGGCAGATCACATCCTTCCTGGGCCACAACGGCGCTGGAAAGACCACCACCATGTGAGACACCCCAGAGGGGCTGCATGGCCATGGCTGGGGACAGGAGCCGAGCCTGACTCTGTCCCCACACAGGACAGGGTGCGCTGGCCCCAAGCCTTGCTGCCCCTGTGCTCCATGACCCGCTTTTCTCACCCCTTCCAGGTCCATCCTGACTGGCCTCCTGCCCCCCACCTCGGGCACTGCCTACATCCTGGGCTGGGACATCCGCTCCGACATCGACAGCATCCGCAAATCCATGGGGATGTGTCCCCAGCACAACGTGCTCTTCGACATGTAGGCATGGCTGGGGCAGTGTGGGGAGCGATGCAGGGCTGTCCCCTCATTCCCTGTGCCAGGTCGTGGAATTTGGGGTTTATTGCAAAGGGCCTGGGTGCAGGGCCCTGCTGGGAGCTGCAGCCACAGCTCAGAGAAGAGAAAGGTAGAGAGGATGAGAGGGTAAGAGAGTAAAAGGAGTAAGAGAGTAAAAGGGGTAAGAAGGCTAAGAGACAAGAGCTAAGAGAGTGAGGTTCCCGTTACAATACCATAAATCTTCTTCTGTTTTGAATATTCTGATTCTCACTAACCAATCTAGTACAATATACAAATCCTATAGCACTTCCATACAGCCTATAAGAATCATTACATTACCATACTGTGTTACATTTTAAACCCTAAAAACTCCTCTTTGGGCCCCTTCTGCCAAGCTGGCAGGGTCTGCTCTGACCCTTGGGGCTGCCTGCAAGCAGAGGGTGTTGTTCCATCAAAAGGGGATTACCTTCAGCCAGCCACACCATTGTTTTCCAGTTGTTCAGTAACTAAAGGATCTCAAATCTTGCTTTCATTTCAATCTCCCTTAGAGCTTCTATATTCTCAAAATCTTTTGCCAGGCAATCACATTTATCAGGCTTTCCTCTTTCATGTCCCCCAACACCCCTCACCTTGCCTTTCCCCCCTGTCCCCACAGCCTGACGGTGGAGGAGCACGTCTGGTTCTACGGGCGGCTGAAGGGGCTCTCGGAGCAGCAGGTGCAGGAGGAGATGGAGCAGCTGCTCCAGGACACGGGGCTGCCCCACAAGCGCCGGGAGCAGACCAGGAACCTCTCTGGTGCGTGCAGAGCTCGGGCTGGGTGCCGGGGAGGGGCTCCATGGCCCGGAGCCCCCACAACGCCGTCCCTCTGCAGGCGGGATGCAGAGGAAGCTCTCGGTGGCCATCGCCTTCGTGGGCGGCTCCCGCGTGGTGATCCTGGACGAGCCCACGGCTGGCGTGGATCCCTTCTCCCGCCGCAGCATCTGGGAGCTGCTGCTCAAGTACCGCAAAGGTGGGGCCGGGAGCCTCAAATCTCACCTGGCAAGGGGGGATATTTACAGACACGAACAAAACGGGGCTGCTGGGAAAGTGCTTCGAGCTGTTTGTTTTTCAGCATCAGTCTCGTTACATGGTTATGCTAATGGGAAGATGCTAGCAGCTCACAGTCTAGGCAGCAGGCTAAAAAACTTAATGTTACAACTCACTTTATAAGTTTCTTGACCAATCACACAAAGCAAAAGCACATTGACAGTATTTATATCTGTATAGTATATATTCTATATTGACAGTAGTTCTATCCAATCACTACAAGCACACATACCTTTGGTTAAAACAATGCTTACTTATTTCGAATACAATACCCACTTGTAAGCCTCAACGCACAGAGCTCTATTATTAATCTTTAACCCTCCTAATATCTTGCTAGATAAACTTTCTGCAGCTTAGAGAGATATTCAGACAAGCATTAATACACAGGCCATTGCTCTATTTGCCCTTGCCTTTTCTACAGTTTGAATAATTTCTCTGCTGACTTATCTCATGGCTGTTGCTTTAGCTCTACTTACAATTCTGCTGTATCTGACACCTGCCTTTTGCAGCTTTCCCAAAACCCTCTAATTTTATGGATTCCCACACAAATTCACCCTCTGAGCCCCCCCAGCTTTGGGAGAACCTGCAATGGGGGGGGTCCAGCAAGGGGGTCAAGCCTGTTTCTGGTCCCCAGGTCGCACCATCATCCTGTCCACCCACTACATGGACGAGGCGGAGCTGCTGGGGGACCGCACTGCCATCATCTCCCAGGGCCGGCTCTGCTGTTGTGGCTCCCCCCTCTTCCTCAAGGCCAGGCTTGGCACTGGGTACCACCTCACCCTGGTGAAGAGGGACAGGAGCGGGACAGGCGGCAGCACCGGCACCGTCCCCGGTGTCACCAAAAAGGTGGGAGCCTGATGGTCGTCCCCCAAAGGGCAGCCAGTGTGTTGCTGCAGGACACAAAACAACATGATGCACACACTGCTGCTCTCAAGGTGAAGAAAATTGAAGTTTGTTTTCTGACTCCAACATTTACAGTTTTCCAAAAGTGACAGTGGATTGGAGGGTGACAGTGCCACCTCTCCAATGGCACTGGACGAACCAACAGTCCATCAAATTTCTTCTCCTCCATGAAAGAATGCAAAATAATGAGTTATTTACAGGAAGTGTGTGAGAAAGTTTGCCACGAGAATGTAAACATCAGAAAGCTTAGAAAAATCTTAAAAAATCAGGGTGACACCCCCAGGGAACTGGCACAGGTGTGAGGTGTCCCCATGTCACCATAGGACATGAAACAACATGAGCGCACACACTGCTGCTCTCAAGGTGAAAAAAGGGAAGTTTATTTTCTGACTCCAACATTTATCAATTTTTCAAAAGTGCCAGTGGATTGGAAGGTGACAGTGCCACCTCTCCAATGACACTGGACAAACCAACAGTCCATCAGATTTCTCCTCCTCCTCATAAAAGAATGCAAAACATTCTCAAATGTTAAATAAGTTAATAATAATTCTAATAAGTTAAATAATAATTCTAAATAAGTTATTTACAGAAAGCGTGTGAGAAAGTTTGGCACAAGAATATAAACATCAGAAGGCTTAGAAAATCTTCAAAAATCAGGGCGACACCAGTGTCTCTGTCCTGGGTGTTGGGGGGCACTGGGAGCCAGGTGCTGCTGTGGGGTGCCAGGCTCCAGCCCCCCTTTCCTGCAGGATGGCAGTGACTCGGAGCACAGCAGTGACACCGGCCTGGGCAGCGAGCGGGGCAGTGATGCCAGCACTGTGGGTGAGCGTTTTGTCCCCTCAGTGTCACCCTCAGCTGCTCCCCAAACATCCCCCATCAGCCAGGGGGGCTGGGAGTGCATGTGCCCCCTCTCCCCCTTTTACTGGAGGTGCACAAGGGGGTCTCCATCCCTTCCATCTCCCCTGGGACCCTCAGGCTGGGCACACGGAGCTGTGGCCAGCTGTGCCAGCTGTGCCAGTGGCTGCTGCCCCTGAGGTTTCCATCCCTCCCTATCCTTCCAGATGTGGCCCAGCTGTCGGCGCTGATCCAGAAGCTGGTCCCCGGCTCCAGGCTGGTGGAGGACATCGGGCACGAGGTGCTGTTTGTCCTGCCCTACAGCGGGGCCAGGGATGGGGCCTTTGGGGAGCTGTTCCGCGAGCTGGACGCGCGCCTGGGCGAGCTGGGGGTCTCCAGCTACGGCATCTCTGACACCACCCTGGAGGAGGTACCAGGGGGGGCTGTGCTCAGGGGGCTCCAGGGGGTTTCCCTCTGTGTTTAACACCAGCCCTCCCACACCCACAGATATTCCTGAAGGTGGCTGAGGACACAGCACTGGACGCTGACACTGCAGGTAAAACCCCTCAGTGCTGGCTGGAGCTGAGCTCTGGGGTGCAGGGAGGGTTGGGGAGGTGCTCAGCAGCTCAGAGAAGAGGGGTGGGGTGTCCCCAGCACTCTGCAAAAGCTGGGGACACCATGGATGCAGATCCATGTGTCCTTGGCCCTGTGTCACTATAGGACACGAAAAAACGCAAGTGCCACCACTGTTCTTAAGGTGAAGAAAAAATGAAGTTTATTTTCTTACTCTAGCACTTACAGTTTTCTAAAAGTGGCAGTGGATTGGAGGGTGACAGTGCCACCTCTCCAATGGCACTGGACAAACCAACAGTCCATCAGCTTTCTCCTCCTCCATAAAAGAATGCAAAACAATGAGTTATTTACAGGAAGTGTGTGAGAAAGTTCACTACAAGAATGTCGACATCAGAAGGCTTAGAAAATCTTAAAAAAACCAGGGTGACAGTCCTGCCCTGGCATCTTGTCCTCATTTTTCCAGGCACCATGAAAGGAGCAGCCCCTGGCGAGATGGGAGACGGGGATGTGGCTGATGGAGAGCTGGGTAAGGACGGGGCAGTGGGACCCCTGAGCTGTGCTGAGAGACCCCCACCTCCATCTCCTGGGCTGGGGTGATGGCACGTGTCCATCTGGGCAGCTGTCCATCCCTTCAAGCTGGGGGACACTCAGGGACCCTCGTGCACCCCCGGTTTTGGGGTGTCCCCAGAGCAAAGATCTGGGGTGAGGATGGGTTTGGGGAAGCCCAGCTCTGCACAGGATTTGGGATGGGATATGAAATGCCAGGGGGAAGAACTCTTGAGGGAGAACTGGCATGGAGACAGCCATTCTGGGAGGGGGCTGTGATGGTTTGGGGCACCAGCTCTGCCCTGGGTGGGCACTGGTTGTAACCCCTCTCTCCTCTCCTTTACATTGAGCCAAAGGAGCCAGGCGAGGTAGGAGCTGGGGGGAGTTTGGGGGGGCTGGGGCCTCCTGTATGCAGCATCCCATCCCTGCTGGGCTGGGGGCTGTCTGAGGGGGCTGGGGGCTCCCAGTATCCCATCCCTGCTGGGGTGAGGGCTGGGGGCAGTTTGGGGAGGCTGAGGGCTCCTGTATGCAGCATCCCATCCCTACTGGGGTAAGGGCTGTTTGGAGGGACTGGGGGCAGTTTGGGGGGGCTGGGGACTCTTTGGGGGGCTTGGAGTTCCTGCATGCAGCATCCCATCCCTGCTGGAGTGAGGGCTGGGGGCAGTTTGGGGGGCTGAGGCCTCCCATTATCCCATCCTTGCTGGGCTGGGGAATATCTGGGGGGCCTGGGGGCTTCTGGATGCAGCATCCCATCCCTACTGGGGGGGGGGGCTGATGGCTGGGGGTAGTTTAGGGGGGCTGGGGGCTGTTTGGGGCCACTTGGAGCTCCTGCATGCAGCATCCCGTCCCTGCTGGAGTGAGGGCTGGGGGCAGTTTGGGGGATTGGGAGCAGTTTGGGGGCTTGGAGCTCCTGCATGCAGCATCCCATCCCTGCTGGAGTGAGGGCTGGGGGTAGTTTGGGGGGTCTGGGGGTTCCTGTATGCGGCATCCCATCCCTGCTGGGCTGGGGGCTGTTTGGGGAGTGCTGCATCCCATCCCTGCTGGGGGCTGTCTGAGGGGGCTGGGGGCATTTTTGGGGGGCTTGGAGCTCCTGCATGCAGCATCCCATCCCTGCTGGGCTGGGGGCAGTTTGGGGTTCCTGCCTGCAGCATCCCATCCCTGCTGGGGTATGAGGATACCCCTGCCATTCCCCTGTCCCCCTGGCACGACTCCCTTGCCAAATCCCTCTCTTCCCCGCAGCAGAGGAGCCCCGGGAGACCGACCTGCTGCGGGGCCCGGCGTGCGGGCGGGTGCGGGGCTGGGCGCTCACCTGCCGCCAGCTCCGCGCCCTCTTCACCAAGAGGATGCTCCACGCCCGCCGCAGCACCCGCGGCTTCCTGGCGCAGGTGAGGCCGAAGGGAGGGAGGGGATGGGGCAGGGTGAGGTAGAACCAACCCTGATCCCCCACCCCGGGCTCCCCAGATCGTGCTCCCCGCCGTGTTCGTGTGCATCGCGCTGCTCTTCAGCCTCATCGTGCCGCCCTTCGGGAGGTACCCACCGCTGCAGCTGCAGCCCTGGATGTACGGGCAGCAGTTCACCTTCTTCAGGTGTGTCCCCAGCCCTCTGCCCGCCCTGTCCCCGCTCCCCCAGTGCCACCAGCTCACTGCTGTGTCCCCCTTTAGCAACGATGCTCCGGGAGATCCCGACACAGCGCGGCTGCTGGAGGCGCTCCTGGCCGAGCCCGGCTTCGGCACCAAGTGCATGAAGGAAGAGGGGAAGGGGTGAGTGTCCAGGGCTGGCTTGGCCCCCTCCTCAGTGCCCTTTAATGCCCACAGGGGGGCTATTGACAGATCACAAACTGCTGTGGAACGTGCCTCGAGCTGTTTTATTTTCCAGCATCAGTCGCATTACATGGCTGTGACAATGGGAAGATGCCAGTGATGCTGGTCGGGGGTTATTTACAGAAACGAACGAGACAGGGCTGTTGGGAAAGTGCTTCAAGCTGTTTATTTTTTCAGCATCAGTCTCATTACATGGCTATGACAATGGAAAGGTGCTAACAGCTCACAATCTAGGCAGCAGGATAGAAAACTTAATGTTACAACTCACTTTATAAGCTTCTTGACCAATCACACAAAGCAAAATCACATTGACAGTATTTATATCTGTATAGTATGTATTCTATATTGACAGTAGTTCTATCCAACCACTATAAGCACACATCCCTTTGGTTTAACAATGCTTGCTTATTTTGAATACAATACCTACTTATGAGCCCTAAAACACAATGCACAGAGCTCCGTTATTAAGCTTCAACCTTCCTAATATCTTGCTAGATAAACTTTTCTGTAGCTTAGAGAGTTACTCTAGCCAAGCATTAATACACAGACCATTGTTCTATTTATCCTTGCTTTTCTACAGTTTAAATAATTTCTCTGCTGACCAATTTCATGGCTGCTGCTTGGCTCTAACCACAGTTCTGCTGTCTCTGAGGCCTGCCTTTTGCAGCTTTCCCAAAACCCTGTAATTTTGTGGATTCCCACACCCACGGAGCAGCTCTGCCACCCGGTGTGATGCTGGGTGGGTCCCACTGCCCCTGGCTCACACCAGGCTGCTAATGGGAGTTTCTCTCTCTTTTTCTCTCTCCTGGTCCCCAGGGCAGGCCTGTGCCCCCCAGCTTCCCATCCCGATGGATTCTCAACCCCTTCAGTGCCCCCATCCCTGCTGGAGGTGCTGCAGCGTGGGAACTGGACACGGGCAAAGCCATCCCCACCGTGCCAGTGCAGCGGGCCAGGGGCACACAGGATGCTGCCCGAGTGTCCCGAGGGGGCCGGGGGGCTCCCCCCACCCCAGGTAACCCCAGCCTGGCAGGGGCAGCCCCAGGGCTCTGTCAGTGCTGGCTGTCGGGGCTCTGGTGTGTGATGGTGGTCACAGGGGTCTTGGGATGAGGGAAGAGATGAGGATGTGACTCCATGTTTCAGAAGGCTTGATTTATTATTTTATGATATATATTATATTAAAACTATACTAAAAGAATAGAAGAAGGGATTTCATCAGAAGGCTAGCTAAGAATAGAAAAAGAAAGAATGATAACAAAGGCTTGTGGCTTGGACAGAGAGTCCGAGCCAGCTGACTGTGATTGGCCATTAATTAGAAACAACCACATGAGACCAATCACAGATGCACCTGTTGCATTCCACAGCAGCAGATAATCAATGTTTACATTTTGTTCCTGCGGCCTCTCAGCTTCTCAGGAGGAAAAAAATCCTAAAGAAAGGATTTTTCATAAAAGATGTCTGTGACATGGTGATGCTCTGGGGCTGCCACAGGGCTGGGTGTCCATCCAGCCCCTCTGTCCATCCCACAGGTGCAGAGGGGCACGGGGGACATCCTTCAGAACCTGACGGGCAGGAACATCTCTGACTACCTGGTGAAGACCTATCCCCAGATCATCCGTCAGGAGTGAGTGCTGGGGCCGGGAACACCAGGGACAGTGTGGGGACACCAAGGGAACACCCTAGGGACACCTGGAGGGAGGGGACACTGCTGGGGACATGGCTGGGTGGGCAGGTGCTGCCCTAACGTCCCCTTGAGGGGTTTCTCTCTCCTCTGACTCCTCCTATCTCATTCCTTTCAGGCTGAGGAACAAGAAGTGGGTGAATGAGCAGAGGTGAGCTGGGCCTGGCACAGCCAGGGGTGGAGGGAGACAGGAGAGCCCTGGTGGGTTTGGGGAGAGCCTGAGTGGTCCCTGTGTCAGCGTTCAGAAACGCATTATCACAAGAATGATTATATGCAGGTGCTTGTATTGAAGAGCTCTGGGTGTCAGGGGTACAAACCCAAATCTGACATGTTCCTCCCAGATTTTGGGATGAACACGTTTTTATATTCTGTCATTATATAACTCTCATGTTAATTATTAAACTTATATTGTTCTATTGTATACATAGATTTCATCCAAGCATGGGCTCCTCATGGCCCCCCTCAAACTTCTAACAGAGTTTCTCATGATTCTTCCTACGATTAAACAATAATTATATTTAATTACTAAACAATCATCACATCTAACAATTATATCATTTATCATATACTGCTTACACAGGTGCAATTTCACATGACCTGGCAAACACAAAGCCTAACATTTTCAGAGTCTATTTTTAACATTTTTCCAGGGTCCCACTAAGTCTAGCTTCTTTCTAATTCCCCGAATTTTATTATTTTAAACCCTTTTACTATCACCTGGGCAGAGGCATCATCCAGGTGCCTTCAGCCCCTTGCTGTGTGTCCCTTACCTGGCACCTGGGTGAGCGGAGGGTTGGGTTTCCACAAGTGTGCCAGGTTTCATAGAACTGTAGAATTTCCTGGGGTGGAGAGGACCCACGTGGATCCTCAAGCCCAGCTCCTGGGAGTGTCTCTGGCAGGTTTGGGAGCTCCATTTCTCCTGCAGGTACGGCGGCTTCTCCCTGGGTGCTGGCAGCTCCCAGGCCCTGCCATCGGCAGCGGAGGTGGATCAGGCGGTGCTGGAGCTCCGTGTGCTGCTCAACATCACCCTGGTACAGCAGGACTCAGCCCCTGGCTCAGCTCTGGGGGTCCCAGGGCTGGGAGACCCCTCCTCACCCCCGTGTGTGTTCCTGCATCCAGGGCAGCCCCTCGGATCGGCTCCTGGCCAACCTCAGCCGCTTCATTGAGGGCTTGGATGCACGCAGGAACGTCAAGGTGTGCCTGAGGGGTGGGAGCTGGGGGCAGCAGGGATGTGGCAGTGGTGACAGTGTTCACAGGGGTTCTTGGATGAGGGAAGAGAGGAGGATGTGACTCCGTGTTTCAAAAGGCTTGATTTATTATTTTATGGTATATATTATATTAAGAAAGGATATATTACATTAAGGATGAGGGAAGAGACAAGGATCTGACTCCATGTTTCAAAAGGCTTGATTTATTATTTTATGATATATATTATATTAAAACTATACTAAAAGAATAGAAGAAAAGGTTTCATCAGGAGGCTGGCTAAGAATAGAATAGCAAAGAATGATAAAGGTTTGTGGCTCGGGCTCTGTGTCCAAGCCAGCTGGGCTGCGATTGGCCATTAATTCTAAACATCTAACATGGACTAATAAAGATCCACCTGTTGCATTCCACAGCAGCAGATAACCATTGTTTACATTTTGTTCCTGAGACCTCTCAGCTTCTCAGGAGAAAAAATCCTAAGGAAAGGATTTTTCATAAAAGATGTCTGTGACAGCAGTGATGTCCCCTCAAGGGGGACTGAGCATGGCTGGGGCTGCAGGGGAGCTGGAACCCAGTGGGGACCGGGGATGCTCCTGGTGGGAGTGGGAGCTGCAGGCACAACCAGGGGCAGTGCCAGCTTGGCTGGGGGACTCCGAGCTGCCCGACCCTCCCCATCCTGCAGGTCTGGTTCAACAACAAGGGCTGGCACGCCATGGTCTCCTTCCTCAACGTGGCCAGCAATGGGCTGCTGCGAGCCCGGCTGCCCCCCGGCACCGACCCCGCACGCTTCGGCATCACGGCCACCAACCACCCCCTGAACCTCACCAAGGAGCAGCTCAGCGAGGCCGCCCTGTGAGTGTGGGCACGGGGGTCCCGCAGCCCCCCCTGGCTCCCGCTGAGCTCTGTCCCCTCCTCGGCAGGATGGCCACCTCTGTGGACGTGCTGGTCTCCATCTGCGTGATCTTCGCCATGTCCTTCGTCCCGGCCAGCTTTGTTGTCTTCCTCATTGAGGAGAGGGTCAGCAAGGCCAAGCACCTCCAGTTTGTCAGCGGGATGAAGCCCATCACCTACTGGCTGGGCAACTTCGCCTGGGACATGGTGGGGATGGGGATGGGGACAGGGATGAGTTCCAAAGGGTCTGATCCCAGCCCTGACCCCTTTCCTTGCTTTTCCACCCCCTCAGTGCAACTACCTGGTGCCCGCGCTGCTGGTCATCCTCATCTTCCTCTGCTTCCAGCAGGAATCCTACGTGTCCTCGGCCAACCTGCCCTCCCTGGTGCTGCTGCTGCTGCTCTACGGGTGATGGGGCAGCGGAGCCCAGCAGGGGCGAGGGGGTTGTGGGGCTGGGGGCAGCTGGGGTGAGGGGTTGTGGTGCTTGGGAGGGTGGGTGCACTCTCAGCCCCCCAGGTTGGAATGTGCACCTCAGCCAGGCCCTGCTGTGCCCCCTGCAGATGGTCCATCACCCCCCTGATGTATCCAGCCTCCTTCCTCTTCAGCATCCCCAGCACTGCCTACGTGGCCCTGACCTGCATCAACCTCTTCATTGGCATCAACGGCAGCGTGGCCACCTTTGTGCTGGAGCTCTTTGTGGACCAGGTGAGCCTTGGGATGCTCTGCACCCCTCATTCCTTCCATGCAGTGCCAGTGCCAGCTCCCCACCCCTCTCCTTGCTGCCCCATCAGAACCTCAACGACATCAACCGTGTCCTGAAGAAGGTTTTCCTCATCTTCCCCCACTTCTGCTTGGGCCGAGGCCTCATTGACATGGTGAAGAACCAGGCAATGGCTGATGCCTTTGAGAGGTTTGGTGAGTCTGGGGGTGTCAGGGCTGCTCCCCCTCCCCAAAGCCCAGCACTGGGGTCCCCTGTTCTTACAGCCCCTCTTGCTGCCTGCAGGGGACAAGCGCTTCGTGTCCCCCCTCTCCTGGGAGCTGGCAGGGAAGAACATGTTTGCCATGGCCATCGAGGGCATTGTCTTCTTCCTCTTCACCCTCCTGCTGCAGTACCACCGCTTCTTCCTGCGCCTGGGGTGAGCAGAACCCCAGAACCCCAGGATCACTGAGAATCAGAATCCCAGAATCCCAGAATCACAGAGAATCAGAATCCCAGAATCACTGAGAATCAGAATCCCAGAATCCCAGAATCACTGAGAATCAGAATCCCAGAATTATTGTGAATCAGAAAACCCAGAATTACTGAGAATCAGAATCACAGAATCCCAGAATCACTGGGAATCAGAAACCCAGAATCCCAGAATTACTGAGAATCAGAACCCCAGAATCACTGGGAATCAGAATCACAGAATCCCATAATCACTGAGAATCAGAACCCCAGAATCACAGAGAATCAGAATCCCAGAATCACTGAGAATCAGAATCACAGAATCCCAGAATCACTAGGAATAAGAATCCCAGAATCACTGGGAATCAGAATCCCAGAAACCCAGAATCACAGAATCACAGAATCCCAGAATCACATAATCACAGAATCACAGAATCCCAGAATCACATAATCACAGGATCCCAGAATCCCTGAGAATCAGAATCACCAGGTTGGAAGAGACCTTTAAACTCATCAAGTCCAACCCAGCCCCAACACCTCAACTAGACCATGGCACTGAATGCTACATCCAGGATTTTTTAAACACATCTAGGGATGGTGACTCCACCACCTCCCCAGGCAGATGATTCCAGTACTTTATCACTCTTTACATGAAAACTTTTTCCTGATATCCAACCTAAGTTTCCCTTGGCGCAGCTTGAGGCTGTGAGCTCTGGTTGTGTCAGTGCTGCCTGGAGAAAGAGCCCAGCTCCACCTGAGCTCAGCCACCTTTCAGGAGCTGTAGACAGTGATGAGGGCACCCCTGAGTCTCCTTTTCTCCAGGCTAAACATCCCCAGCTCCTTCAGTCATTCCTCATGGGGTTTATGTTCCAAGCCCCTCACCAGCCTTGTTGCCTTCCTTCGGATATGTTCAAGTGTCTCAACATCCTTCCTAAACTGGATACCAAACTGGACACAGCACCCTGGGGGTGCTCAAGGGCGTGGACAGCCCTAGATGTGCCCTTGCCACTGTTCCCCACAGCCCACGGGCTCTGGAGCTGCCCTCGCTGGGAGATGAGGACCAGGACGTGGCCAGGGAGCGGGCGAGGGTGGGCAACATCCCCCCACACGGCCACCTCCTGCTTCTGAAGGACCTGACCAAGGTGGGTGGGTGGGGCTGGGCCCTGCTGTGAGCTCCAGCCCCCCCAGGACCCCTGGCAGTGGCAGGAGGGAGCAGCCAGTGCCACCTCTGCTCCATGCAGGTGTACCGGCGCAGGAAGGCTCCGGCCGTGGACCGGCTCTGCGTGGCCATTCCCCCCGGGGAGGTGAGGGACAGACGGACAGACAGACAGCTCTGTGGGCAGGGCCAGGGCTGCCAGTGAGCCTGCTCTGCCCCCACAGTGCTTTGGCCTCCTGGGGGTGAACGGTGCTGGGAAAACATCCACCTTCAAGATGCTGACAGGGGACACGGAGGTGACGCTGGGGGAGGCCTGGTTGAAGGGGCACAGGTGGGTGAATGTAGGGACTCCATGACTTGGATCCTGCTCCATGTCCCCACAGCCATCATCTCTGTCCCCTCTGTGCTCTTCCTGGCCCTTTGTCCTGTAGCCTGCTCCATCCTCATCCTCATCCCTGCAGCTGCTTGTCCTTATTCCCACAGGATCCCTGGCACATGTGCCCATCCCACAGTGTGGTCACCTCTCCCTACCCCATGCTCCCCTGTCCCCATCCTGTGCTCACCTGTCTCCATCCCACAGTGTGCTCACCTGTCCCTGTCCCATGCTCACCTATCCTTGCCCCATACTCACCTGTCCCTGCTCCATACTCACTTCTCCCTGCCCCATGCTCACCTGTCCCCATCCCACAGTGTGCTCACCTGTCCCTGCCCCATACTCACCTCTCCCTGTCCCATGCTCACCTGTCCCCATCCTGTGCTCACCTGTCCCCATCCCACAGCGTGCTCACCTGTCCCCGTCCCATCCTCACCTGTCCCCATCCCATCCTCACCTGTCCCCATCCCATGCTCACCTGTCCCCATCCCACAGCGTGCTCACCGACCTCCAGTCTGTCCACCAGCACATGGGTTACTGTCCCCAGTTTGATGCCATCACGGACCTGCTGACGGGGCGGGAGCACCTGGAGTTCTACAGCCGCCTGCGTGGCATCCCAGAGGAAGAGACCCCCAGGGTAGGGCCTGCTCCCTGTTGTCTTGGTTTGGAAAGGCAGGAGTCTGCTAAGGAAGGCAGGAGCCTCCCCTGAAATGGAGAATGTAAACCCTCCCCATCCCTCTGAATTGCTGTAAATTTTAAATTAAGGGGCTCTCAGGCAAAAATATGGGAGCAGGAAATAACAGTTCTTTAATAGGAAAAATTTAAAAAAAGATAAAATAAACAATGCAGTACACTAGAATAACACTGACAGAGTCAGAACACACCTGACACCCTGTGGATCAGGGTGTTGGCAGCAGTCCTATTGGAAATGTGGCTGCAGCCCTCCTGCAGTGTCAGGGGTGGTTCTGCTGGAGCAGGGATCCTGTAGAGAAGGATGTATTCTTCCTCTGAAGATCCAGTGGAAGAAGAGACAGATGCTGTTCCTATGGGGAATCCAGTGGAGAAGCCATGCTGGTGTCTCAAAACCTCGAGATTATATCTCGGTAGCAATGCTTGGCTGGGGTTCCAGAATCCCCAGATTATATCCAGGCAGGAATGCCTGGCTCCTCCCTCTGGGCTCACATCTCCCAATGGGATGTTGTAGTTCTTATCAGCCATGCAGTGACATTCAATAGCTGTTATCAGCAGATGTCCCCTCCCCAGGGAGGTGTGAATGTGGTCACTCAAAGAGAGAGATAAAGCAAACTGCCCACTTGACAAAAGACAATCTGCCATACAGATGTTAACAGAAAACATCTTGCATTGCAATCTCCAACACCTGTCCTCCCCACGCTATGGAGAGCCCCCCAGGCTCACCCCTCTGTCTCTCACAGGTGGCTCAGTGGGGCATCACCGCTCTGGGGCTGGCCCCACACGCCGACCGGCCGGCGGGCAAATACAGCGGGGGCAACAAACGCAAACTCTCCACGGCCATCGCCCTCCTCGGCTGTCCCCCCGTTGTTTTCCTGGTGAGGGGGGCACTGGGAGGCCCCACAGCATGTCCTGCTTAGTTAGTTCCTGGATAATAAGTCATTTGGGCAGGAATCCTGTCAGGGGAGGGAGCCCTGCAAGGGAGGGCAGGGTTAGGAGCAGCGCTGCGTTTAAGGATGGAATTTTGGTTCATGCAGTCATTAGGGTAGGTAGTTTTAAGACTTTGTGTTTAGGGTGAGGAAGATGGTTGCAGTTATTACAGCATGCAGGTAGAAATTGAGGAGGGTGAGTTTAGGGTTGTAGATGATGATGATTGCTATTCAGCCTAGGTGAGAGATGGAAGAGAAGGCCAGGATTTTTTTTATTTGTGTTTGGTTGAGACCCATTCATCCTCCTAGGGCTGCTGAGAGGATAGCTAAGATAGTTAGGAGTGTAGGATTTAGTGAGGGCAAGGTTATGTATAGTGTGATTGGGGGGAGTTTTATGATAGTAGATAGAAGGAGGCCAGTGGTGAGAGGAGAGCCTTGGAGTGCTTGTGGGAATCAGAAGTGGAATGGCACTGTCCTGGTTTTATTGTGATTGCTGAGGTGAGGATCAGGCAGGACGCTGGGTGGGTAAGTTGGGTGATGTCTCACTGCCATGTGTTGGTTATGGTGGAGAATAAGACAAAGGCAGAAGCAGCTGCTTGGCTTAGGGGGCACCAACTGACCCTGGGCCCGTTGCAGGATGAGCCCACGACGGGGATGGACCCGCAAGCCCGGAGGTTCCTGTGGGAGCGAATCCTTGGTGTGATCCGGGACGGACGGTCCGTGGTGCTCACATCCCACAGGTGAGTGAGTCCCCACAAAGGGGAGCACCCCATTGTTAAGGTGGGGGGTTTTTGGTCTCCCCCAAGCCCCCGCAGCCCTCAGATTTGGCTTAACCCCGAGCAAAGCAGTCCTTATCCAGATAACTCAGTCCCTCTGGGAGATAGAGTGCGAATACCTACAAGCTGTAACTACTACCTTTGGCAAGCTAAGTGATTTCCAGCTCATTAGTGATCATCAGCTCTCTTAGGATTTCAGCTCATGCTTGCTGAAATCCTAAGAGAGCTGATAACCCCATAGGGCTAGGGGCAGAGACAGACAGTGAGAGAGGAGAAAGAGCATCCTGGCAGTTCCACAGCGATGGTTTATTTAGGGGTCTGTGAAGGGTTCCAGCAACAGCTCTTCTGCCAAAAAATGGGCTAAAACAGCCCCTTTTTATAAAGTATAGGGAGATCTAAACTTGTCCAATAGTAAAGGTTAGGGAGAATGTGACCCGTGGAGTTACAGAGATAAGCGAGTCAGAAGGCAGGAGCTTATTTTGCTGTCTCAGCAGTTCCTACTGTTAAGTCTCAGCCCTCCATGGAGTCTGCTACACCCCATAACCCCCCTATGGGCTAGCAGAGTGTCCCTCTGCCCTGGGGGGCTCACACGTGTCCCCCCAGCATGGAGGAGTGCGAGGCGCTCTGCACCAGGATGGCCATCATGGTCAACGGCCGCTTCCGCTGCCTGGGCAGCGTCCAGCACCTCAAGAACAGGTACTGAGTGGGGGGCTAGGGGGTCTCCAGAGGGTGGTGGCCATGGCAGCGCTCACAGAGTGTCCCCTCTGCCCGCAGGTTTGGGGATGGGTACACGGTGGTGGTGCGGGCGGGGGGCCCTGGCCCGGCAGCGGTGCAGGCCCTGCTGCAGCAGCATTTCCCTGGCATTGTGCTGCGGGAGCAGCACGGGGGGCTGCTGCAGTACCACCTCCCTGCCCGTGTCACCTCCCTGGCCGCCGTCTTCAGCCTTCTGGCCGCCCACCGTGGCCCCTGCCACATAGAGGACTACTCAGTGTCCCAGACCACGCTGGACCAGGTACAGGGGAGGCGGTGTGAGGGTGTGGTGGCCCTGTCCCGTGGTGCCATCTCTCATTCTGCCCTTCCTGCAGGTCTTCATGCACTTTGCCCAGGAGCAGAGCGATGGGGACGCCGGGGAGGCGACAGCCTCAGGACAGGATGTGGCCGCCAGTCCCGGGAGGAGGCTGAGCAGGTTCCTGGAGGATGACAGCTACCAGGAGAGCGCTGTCTGAGTGGGCCATGGTGTCCCATGGACCCTCCTTGGATGTCACCACAGCACAAGCCAGGATCACAGGGCTTTGGAGTACTGCAGCCCCCCAGAGCTGCGCAGAAGAGGCCTGGGCACATCCTGCCCACTGGCACGGTGTCACCATCCGACAGGACAGTGGGTGCTGGGTCAGAGTGCCAGGACAGAGCTGGCCCTGGCTCCCCGTGGTGGGGTTGATGCCCTGTGCGGGGCTGAGCTGGATGGGGGGTCTGGGGCTGGCCTTGGGACCCCGCTTGCTGTAACCGAGCAATTCAATAAAAACCCGCGGTACTGCCGGGGGGCTCCATTGCCCTCGCTGTGGGACAGGGTGGGGGCACAGCAGGACACGGGCAGCATGGCGTCCATAAAAAACTTTTCCTAACACCCAACCTAAATTTCCCTTGGCACAGCTTAAGACCGTGTCCTCTCCTGTCAGTTGGACAGAGGGTTGATGCTCGACTGTGCCAGGGCCGCGCCTGGGGGGCTCCCCCGACTTCATGGGGGGCTGGAATGCCCCGCGCCGCTCTCTGGGGGACAAAAAGGTGATCCCAGGGAAACGGCTTCGAGACCGTACCTGGGAAAAAATATGGAACGCTTCACGAATTTGCGTGTCATCCTTGCGCAGGGGCCATGCTAATCTTCTCTGTATCGTTCCAATTTTAGTATATGTGCTGCCGAAGCGAGCACGAATCGGCCTGCCCCCGCAGCAGTATTTAAACCCTTCACAATCAGTAATTTTTACCTCAGTGCGAGCCTGTCTATTTTCCGCCCCCTGCGCTTTTCTTCATATGATCACTCTCCCAAGCGATGCATCCTAAGTTTTTTATTCTAAATCTTCCGCTTTGGTGAAATTTTTTGCCCTTTTTGAGGTCAA
Organism: Zonotrichia leucophrys gambelii; assembly: GCF_028769735.1. Lineage (NCBI taxonomy): Eukaryota > Metazoa > Chordata > Aves > Passeriformes > Passerellidae > Zonotrichia > Zonotrichia leucophrys. The sequence goes on along the minus strand of NC_088197.1, from coordinate 3,554,263 downwards.
ACGGCCGCCCGGAGGTGCCGCCCGCGCGCGATGCACTGTGGGATATCTTCTCATTTGCATGGAGGCGGGGCCTGACCGGAGCGTGTCCTCCACCGTCCCGTCGTGCCCTGCGCGCGCGTGCGCGCGCACGCGCACGAGCCGCCGTGGCCGGCGGAGGAAAATGGCGGCGGAGCGCTGAGGGACGGGACGGGACCGCGCCGGGACAGCTGAGCCGCTCGTCGCTCCCAGGCCCCGCCGCGCCTCCCCGCCCCGCCGAGAGACCCCCATGGCCGCGGGGACATCCCGGCAGCCACGTCCCTGATGTGTCTGCCCTATCCGCGTAGCTACCGGGCACCACTGAGCACCCAGGCCTGACCCGTCGGGCCTGACCCGCCGCCGCCCCGAAGCGTCTGCGCCGGGCAGGGGCCGGGGAGGGGGACGGAGGCAGCGCCGGTGCCACGCCCGCCCGGCCCCAGCCCGGCCCGCGGTGGTGCAGCAGCGTTTTCGGGCCCAGCCCTCAGCAGCCCCGCCGTCAGGATGTCCGAGAACCAGGCGAACGCCAACAACCACCACCCGGCCAACAACGCCGGGGCCGCCGGCGGCAACAACCGCGGCGTCCGCAACCCCAACCTCAACCAGAACCCCCTGATCAACGTGCGGGACCGCCTCTTCCACGCGCTGTTCTTCAAGATGGCAGTGACCTACGCGCGCCTCTTCCCTCCCTCCTTCCGCCGCGTCTTCGAGTTCTTCGTTCTTCTCAAGGTGAGGGGCGGCTCCTGCCAGCCCACGGCCGGGCTGAGGGCAGGAGTTTCATCAAAAACACCAAAAGTCGAGCCGGCTGTGTTTGGCCCACGCACACTGAGCTGTCCCAGCTCCGTGGGCCCCTCCTGTGAGGGAGACATCGGTCTCCATGGTGGTCCCGGTGTTCCCTGCACTCTGGAGCTCTTCCAGATCTGTAAATCAAAAAGAAATTGCTGAGCCAGCTTACTGGGCAGCCAGACTGGTTTCATTTTCTGTTTCCTAGCAATGGCACTTTTTGGATACATTTCCCACATGCCCTACTGGATTGTTTTGCTGGAGTCTTGTCTTCCTGCTCCACGGCTTTCAGGGTGGGAAATTAGAGAAAGGAGAAGGGGAGAACAGCTTGCCAGTCCACAGCAGCACACTCCTCTAGGTTTCAGCAAGAAAACATTCAGCACAGCTTGTCTCATGCTGCACAGATGGGTTTTCTACCCTTTCAGGAGATGTTTGGGTTTTTCACATCCCTGTTATCTCTCCCATTTGTCCATCTGCATCCTGGCAAACCGGCTGGGACAGGGATGGTGCTAACGGTGCAGTGGTCAGGCACAGTGGCTGGGAGCAGTTTGTTGTGCTTCTCCCTCTGATCCCAGCTCCTCCCAGAGAAGGATAAACTTCCTCAGGGCTCTGTGGAGAGCAGCCTGCAGGATCAGGGGGCAGCAGGAACCCACATTCCCATCCTGAGCCCTGGAATTACCCCAGGCCCTTCTGTGGCTCCTGCAGCCAGGGAGGTGGCTGTGCTTTGCCTTCCCTCACATGTCCCTGTGCAGCTCCTCTGCAGAGTGATGTTTACCAGGCTGTTTGTTCATCACAAATAGGTCAGGACAGCAGGGCTGATGAGGACAGAGCAGAGCAGGGTGGTTGGGAAGGGCTCTGAGCTCAGCAGTGCCGCTCGCTGTGCCAGCTGTGCTCACAGCTCTGAACTTTGGACATCTCTGCTCACTCCAGGGAACAATATTTTTTATTCCACCCTGCTTTGCTGTGGTTTATGGCTGTTCCTGGCATGGAGGCAGGACAGGGAGCTGTGGTGCTCTGTGCACAGCCTCGGGGGCCAGCTCAGCCTCCTGCTCTTTGGGACAGCAGATTTGGGTTTGGGTCATCCTGTCCAGGAGTGGGTTACTTTGCTTGGAGTTTTCTTTTTTCTGCCTTTACAAAGCTGGGCAGGCTTCTCTAGGTTTCAGCAGGAAACTCTTTGTGCTGAGGAGGGAAGGGTTGGAAGGCAGGGACGTGTTTCCATTTCCTTCAGTGTTCCTCATCCCACCCTGGTGCTGTTTGTGGTGGGTTTGGGGGACACCGTTTGTGACGGTGCTCACAGGGGTCTTTGGGTGAGGGAAGAGATGAGGACCTGACTCCGTGTTTCAGAAGGCTTGATTTATTATTTTATTGTATATATTATATTAAAACTATACTAAAAGAATAGAAGAAAAGGTTTCATCAGAAGGCTTAGCTAAGAATAGAATCAGCAAGAATGATAACAAAGGCTCTGTCTCGGACTCTCTCTGTCCAAGCCAGCTGTGCTGTGATTGGCCATTAATTACAAACAAGCACATGAGACTAATTACAGATCTACCTGTTGCATTCCACAGCAGCAGATAATCATTGTTTACATTTTGTTCTTGAAGCTTCTCAGCTTCTCAAGAAGAAAAATCTTAAAAGAAAAGATTTTTCATGAAAAGATGTCTGCGACAACAACTGTTGGATGCAGGACCTGAGCTTTCAGAAGGCTGTCACTGTCATCTCTCATGAACAGGAGCAGTTGATTCCTGATGCCTTTGGTGCTTTCAGAAGGCTGTCACTGTCAGCTCTCATGAGCAGGAGAAATTGGTTCCTGATACCTTTGGTGTGTTCCCTGCTGGAATGCCAAGGTCTGGCTGCTGCCTCATTGATTCAGACAAGCATCAAAGCTCTTGTCCACTCACCCAGGTTATTCTGGTGTTTCACAGGCAGACAAGAGCTGGTGATAACTGGGGGATCTGTCTTGTCTCCTGCCCTTTAGGCTCTCTTTGTGCTCTTCATCCTGGCCTACATCCACATCGCCTTCTCCCGCTCTCCCATCAACTGCCTGGAGCACGTGCGGGACAAGTGGCCCCGCGACGGCATCCTGAGGGTGGAGATCCAGCGCAACTCCAGCCGGGCCCCCATCTTCCTGCAGTTCTGTGGCGTGGAGAAGTTCCCAGGAATGGTGGTGGAGTCCACCACTGAGGAAGAGGAGGAGGAAGAGGAAGAAATGTCTGTGGATATGTTTGAAAACAGCTCCATCAAGGTAAGGATGTGTACGCTGGGGAGAAGTCTTGGTTGGAAATGAAGTCTCTGTGTGATCCCTTGGTCTCCTGGAAACAAAGCCTGTTCCTTGGTTGCTCCTGAGTCCCCACATTGGGCTCTGATGGTTTAACACAGAAAGGAAACCACAGAAAATGTCCTTTTTGAGGGGGATAAGCCTTTGTGTGGATAGAGAGAGCATGGCAGGTGAGAGGTACAGTAAATAGCTGCTGATGAGGCTTTCCCTGCTCTGGTTTTCCAACAGTTTGAGCTGGATATCGAGCCCAAGGTGTTCCTCAAGCCATCCCGGGTGAGCAGCACTGAGCTGCCCCACAACGACAGCCAGGAGTTCTCGTTTAGTGACACGGCCACTAAAGGTATGCAGCCTCTGCGGGAGACTGTGTCCGAGTTTGAGATGCTAGCCCGAGCAGGTAATCACACCTTCACTGCTTCCTGTGCTCCTCCTTCCTCCCATCATCATCCTCCTCCCCACATGTCCCCTCCTGGCTCCTTGGGGCACCTGCACAGTGACTTTAAATGTCTTCCTGGGGATGATTCTGTCAGTACTACCAGCAGACCCACAGCAAGCTCTGCCCTCAGGTGGGGGGAGGCTGGGTTAGAAAATTTGCCAGGCCAAGAGGTTTCAGATCAGCCACAGGTGAACCAAGCTCTTGGCCTGGCAGGTTCCTGTGCTATCTCAGATGAGCCTGAACCTCTTGTTCTGATCCATTCACTGTCCCCTGCAATCCACAGGGATCTCCTGACAGTGACATGAGCAGGGTTTGGGCTGTGTTCTGGGTGCTGAGCCAACACCAGCACTTGGAGCAGCCAATTTGCTACAATTAATTAATCCCAAAAGCCACCCAGCGGGTTTTGGTGGATTGCAATACAGCACTGCTGTTCCACTCGGATGTTCCCTGGCCTTATCCCTCCCTTTTCCTGCCTGACCTAAGCTGCTCAGCACTTGTAAATTCCACAGGCAGATTTAGTAGCTTTGTATTATTTCAAATGGAATTCCACTGTGGAAAAACTTCTTTTTCTAGTGGTTAAGGTAGGAAATCTACTAAGGAATATTTATCTTAAAAGAGAGATGTGGATTTGGATTCTTTGGGGGTTTTTTTCACAAAACTTGCTAGAAGTTGGCCTCTTTCACCACGCTGTTATCCCTGTGAATGCTGGAATTCTTTGCTCTGCAGACACACTGGGGTTGTGGCTGTGGAGGAGGATGAAACTGGACACTGTCTTGTTCCTTGGCCTTGCAGTGAATTTGCTTGATGCTCATCCAGAGCTCATTAGTCCTGAATTAAAGGTCATTAAGACCAGAGAGCAGTAAATTATTTTGGTGCAGGACCTTTATTGCTGGTGCCTAGGTTCTGAGGAGAGTCACGTTGTGCTGGGCTGGGGCACTGGTGGGAAGTCCCTTGTTTTGCTGAATGTTGGTTGGAAACCATCCAGAAAAGGAGAGGAAAAGAACAGGCTGTTTCCCAGATTAGTTACAAAATTCACATCTTTAATTCAGTCCCAAATACCTGATTTTAATATTTTTTTTCCAAGCTTTCAGTTTTCTCAGCGCACCAGATTTTATTTTTAGTCAGAATATTTTACCATGAAAAAAAAAAAATTATTATACAAAGGAAGTAATTGTTGATATTTAAACCTTTGATTTCCTTTTGAGCTTAAAACTGTTTATAATAGAAACAAAAGACAAACCAAACAGCCCAGCTTGTGTTTGCTGCCCAGTAAGGGGATCAGGAGATCTCTGTCAGTGCTGGGTCAGGTGTGTGGCTGTTCAGTTCCCTTTAACTGTCACTGTGGGTGGTGCTGGGATCTGCCTGACAGCTGCCTCCCCCTCCTGGAGATACACCCTGGCAGCCTGAAAGAGCAGGGATTAAATTGCTTGGCTCTGGCTTAGCAGGAGGTTTTGTCCTTTCAGAGATGATGTAGCAAAAAAGCATCTCTTTGGAAGCTTTCTTGAAATAAAAACAAAAACCAAAGCAGAGAAACTTCAGGCCCCACCAGTTTTTGGGAAAGCTGTAATTGCTGCTGCCTTCATTTCTGACATGTAATTGCAGCAGTGACCTCAGTCCCCTGGGAAGTGCTGGGCTCTTCCCTCTGGAGCATTTACTTGGTGTTCAGCAGGTGTAAAGTGGATTTTCCTGCTGCTTCCCAAACAGCATGGAAAGCAGAAATTGAGCAAAGCAAGAACCAGTGGCTCTGGGCTTGCCGGGCAAAGATGTGGGCAAGTTCTGGAACTGCTGCCCTGAAGCTTTCCCAGAAGTCCCACATTAAGGACTAATGTCAAGGGCTGTAATTCCAGAGAATTTGTATTGATTTATGTTTAATTGGTTGAGGGAAGCCTGGAGCCCACATTTACAACCAGTTCCCTTTTCAAGAACATGATGGGAGGGAGGGAAGGAACCCAGAGGGGCTCTTTCTTCATGGCTGTTTGTAGATGTGGGTGTTGAGTCTCCCTGTGTCCCTGTGTCTCTCTCCCAGTGTGGCCACTGGAGGAGCACATTGTGGAATACTCTCTGGAATACCAATTCCCTTTTCAAGAACATGATGGGAGGGAGGGAAGGAAGGAACCCAGAGGGGTGTTTCTTCATGCTGGCTGCTTGCAGATGGTGTTGAGTCTCCCTGTGTTCTCTCCCAGTGTGGCCACTGGAGGAGTACATGGTGGAATACTCTCTGGAATACGGCTTCCTGCACCTTGCAACCAATTCCCTTTTCAAGAACATGATGGGAGGGAGGGGAGGGAACCCAGAGGGGCTGTTTTTCGTGCTGGCTGCTTGCAGATGGTGTTGAGTCTCCCTGTGTCTCCCACTGTGGCCACTGGAGGAGTACATTGTGGAATACTCTCTGGAATACGGCTTCCTGCACCTTGCAACCAATTCCCTTTTCAAGAACATGATAGGAGGGAAGGGAGATTTTTTTTTGTGCTGGCTGTTTGCAGATGTGGGTATTGAGTCTGTCTCCCTGTGTCTCTCTCCCCCAGTGTGGCCACAGGAGGAGTACATTGTGGAATACTCTCTGGAATACGGATTCCTGCGCCTGTCCCAGAGCACCCGGCAGCGCCTCAGCATCCCCGTCATGGTGGTGACCCTGGGTGAGTGGGAGGCATCTTCAGGGCTGGGTACCTGCAGTGCAGAGACCTCCACACCACCTCTGGGAACTCTTCCTGAAGCTGATGGTGCTCGCTTCCCACGCAGGAGAGCTGCATTGTGCAGCCTGTCTGCCTTTAGTAGGTCACAGCTTTTCAGAGGAGCTTTCTCTGAAATGGTGGAGCTTGGTTCAGTGAGCCCTGATGTCATGTCCAGCAGAGTTTTCCCACGTGGAGCAGGGAAGAGCTCTCTCCCTGGCAGAAGGCACTGTAGCTCTGGGCAGCAGAATTAGAGCCTGGTGGCCGGAGAAACTCTGCAGAAGCTGGGGAAGGTGCTCACAGATCTGTCACTCTGTGTGTGCTGCTGTGCCCCTGTGAGCACCAGCAGGTCATTTCCCCAACCAGTGTTCTCCTCTCCTGGCATTTGCTCTGTTAAAACCTGTCCAAGTCAGGAGCACATCCTCATCCTGAACCTCTGTAGCTGTTAGTGCAGCAGAGAGGAGCTCATCACTGCCTCCCACTCAAGCTGAAGCAGAGCTGGATGGGGGTTAAGCAGCTTTCCTGTGCAGTAATGAGCAGTCAGGATGAGCCCCAGAGATAGGCCAGGCCTAGAGGGCAAATTCCCTTTGTGTCTGTGCCAGCACAGTGTGGCTGGATCTGTCAGGGGGGTGAGATTTTCCCTCCCAAGTTTGGTTTTACTGCCCCAGGTCCACATACAGACACAGCTCTGGTGGCACAAGTGTCCCTTACCTTGTGGATCCAGGTGTGAACAGTGTGAAAGGTTTTTTGTTTTCTCTCTAGATCCTACAAGGGATCAGTGCTTTGGGGACAGGTTCAGCCGCCTGCTGCTGGATGAGTTCCTGGGCTACGATGATATCCTGATGTCCAGTGTCAAAGCTTTAGCTGAAAACGAGGAAAACAAAGGTAAGGCCTGGAGGAGTCTCAGCAGAGGCTGCTTGGAGCAGTGGGTTTGTTCTGTGGATGCCTGACTGTCATCTTCTGACTATTGATTAATCTGTAATGCAGGGAGCAGCTCCCTGTGTTATTGTCAAGGACAAAACGAGAGAGGCAGGAGGGGAGAGGTGTCTGGAAACGTGATTTCCTCCCACCTCACTGCCCTGCATGACAATGAGTGCTGCCCTGAGGATTTGCTCCAAATCCTGTTTCTTTAGCAGGAGCTTGGTTCTTAGTCTGTGGTTTAATCACACTGAGCTTTGTGCTTTTTCTCCAGGTTTCCTTCGCAACGTGGTGTCTGGGGAGCATTATCGCTTTGTCAGCATGTGGATGGCCAGGACGTCCTACCTGGCAGCCTTCGTCATCATGGTCATCTTCGTAAGTCCCTGGGAGCTGGGCAGTGCCTGGCCTCAGCCTGGTGCTGGGCACTGAGTGATTAAAAGCAGATAAGAGCTCTGCTGTATCACCAAAGTGTAGTTGGTGCAGGATGAGGCCCTACTCTGGGGCATGTTTTTGTTTGTTTTTTAAAGTTCCTAAAGTCCACCAGTGGAATGAACAGAAGAGCTGACCTGAAATGCAGTGTTGTTTTTGTTGTCAAAAGGGAGCTGCTGTTAATTTCTAAGTGTCCTTAAAACACTCTAGCTGTCAGTACAAGGTGCAGACATTTGTCTTCAGACTTTTAAGAACAGCCCAGACTGATTTGCCAGGAGTGATCAAGATAAACCAAATGATGATGTGTGAGACAAGATGTTTTCAGATACACATCAGACAAGATCCCAAGCCATAAATACCTGGTGTTTGTTGTCTGGGGTGGCTGTGGGTGACTCTCTTTGTGTGTGGCTGTCCCACCCATGGGGCAGGTCTGTGCACAATCCCACTGTGGGCACTGAGGAGGAACTGAGTGCAGGGAGGAGCGGGATGGAGCACGGGAAAATCCCCGCTCCCAGCTCTGCGGGTTGGTGTGGCCCCAGCGCAAACATTCAGGCTTGGTCCCTTTACAAACAAATCCCTTACTGTCTGTTCCCCTGCAGCAGCACAGAGATTAATTGCTGTTTGTGAAGCCCTAATTACTCTTTGGGAAATGGCTCTGCACAGCTCCAGCTAATGAACGTGGGATGTGCAAGCCCAGGCTCGCCTGGGTCTGTGCCGCACTGCGATTCCGAGCGACTCCCTGCGCCCGTGGGGCTCTAACCTGCCTCCCCTCCTCTCTCCTCTTCCAGACTCTCTCTGTCTCCATGCTGCTGCGCTACTCACACCATCAGATCTTTGTCTTCATTGGTAAGGACTGGCTGAGGGGTTTGGGCTGTGCTGGGCGCTGTGCCTGCTGCAGCACAGGGTGTTGTAGAGTCACAGCAGGTTTGGGTTGGAAGGACCTTGAGGATCATTAGATGCAGTTTAGAAGGGTCCTACCTGTATGTGCACAGGGAGTTCATCCTTCTGCTCCCATCACTGCACTTGCCAGAGCTTATTCTCTGTCCTGAGAAGCATTGGGTGGGGAGAGAGGATGTGGCTGCACTGTGGGGTGGAGGGTTCTGTGACTCTCTCCATGCCTCAGCCTGTTTTTCCTCTTGCAGTTGACCTGTTGCAGATGCTGGAGATGAACATGACCATTGCATTCCCTGCTGCTCCACTCCTCACTGTCATCCTGGCTCTGGTCGGTAAGGACTTGCTTCACTGCTTGTGTCTGCAGCACATCCCTCTGGGATCTGTGGGAAGTCTAATTCCCTGTTCCCAGCTGGCCACAGCAGGTGGTTACTGTGGCTGCTCATCACAAGGCAGAAGGCTCTGGAATTTGATGGCACAGTGAGCTCCATTGTCCTTCTGGGTCCCCTGGAAAGGCAGCAGTTTGTTGGGAAATCCCAGAATCCAAACCTTTGTCTGTCCCTGGAGCTCGTTGCAGACTTGCACTGTGGGGCCACGTTGCATTTGTACAATTTTAATTTAAAAAGCAGCAAAACCTCCCAAAATCTGCGCTGTGGGACGCAGCTGATCTGTGGGACGTGGCAGGCAGAGCATTCTTGGCTGTAGCTGATGTCCCCTCTGTCCCCAGGTATGGAGGCCATAATGTCTGAGTTCTTCAATGACACCACAACTGCTTTCTACATCATCCTCATCGTGTGGCTGGCGGACCAGTACGATGCCATCTGCTGCCACACCAACACCAGCAAGAGGCACTGGCTCAGGTGAGGGCTGCCTGTGGCCACATTCCCTCTGCCTGTCCTCCCCCAGCTGCTCTGATCCTTCCCAGCACCCCAGGCACAGCTAAGGGTATTATTTGTGTGGCTGCTTGGGAGCTGCCTCACACGTCACAGGGTCCAAAGTGAAATTTTTCCAGTTTGGATTTGGGTCTTGCAATCACCTTGGTCTTCCCCAGCCTCTTATTTTGTCCTATTCATACTCTAATTATCTGTTTAATGAGTCTATGTCACTCCCTATGAGGTGCCCCAGCTCAGGCTGCTGTTGGGAGTAGAAGGGAACTCTCATTTTTCCTGATTTTTCTTGCTTTCTTGTCCAGATTCTTCTACTTGTACCACTTTGCCTTCTACGCCTACCACTACCGCTTCAACGGGCAGTACAGCAGCCTGGCACTTGTCACCTCCTGGCTCTTCATCCAGGTGAGTCCCTGCAGGGCTGCTGCACCTTTGTCAAACTTCCTCTCAAGCTGGGTTGGAGGGAGGGATCCTTATTTCTGTAAGAGATGGAATTTCTGGTTTGGAAATGGAGCAGCAGAATGAGTCTGTGGATGTTTGGATTGCTGCCATGGGTCTGACAATAAGCTGATGCCACAGGGCTGTTGGGAAGGATTTCTGTCCTTCTGGAATAAATCCTGGGGAGGGTCTGCCTTGCAGAGGAGCTGTTCAGGTCTGTGCAGTGAGGAGTGCTGGTGGGATCAGCTCCAAGCTCATGACTGATATCCTGTATCAAATACCTGTTGGGTGAATTTAGTTGTTGACCTGCTGCAGGGTGGGGACAGGGAATAGAGGATGGGCCAGAGGAATGCTGTCACCCTTCTTTTCCCAGCCTTTGAAAGCAAAGTGGGGCTGTAAAGAGAGAAAAATATAAACCAGCTTGCAGTAGTTATAGTGGAAGGGATAAATCTTTCCAAACTTGCTGGTGTCAGAGCAGCAGGATTCTTCAGGAGAAATTTTGTTTATTTGAGATGTGGTGGCCTGTGACACCTTTCCTTTCCTCCACCAGCACTCGATGATTTACTTCTTCCACCACTACGAGCTGCCAGCCATCCTGCAGCAGATCCGCATCCAGGAGATGCTGCTGCAGAACCAGCAGGTCGGGCAGGGCACCCAGACCACGCTGCAGGACAACCTCAACAACAACACCACGGCTGCCCCGGTGGAGGCCGGGCCCCGCCGGGCCCCGCTGGCCCCCGGTTCCCTCGGCGAGGGCGGCGCTCCGGCCGCCCTGAGCCCCGGCGAGGCCTCCAGCGTCATCGCCGCCGCCGCCGCCTCCGTGGGCAGCGACCTCAACTGGGTGGCAGAGACGGCTGCCATCGTCACGGAGGCCTCGTTCCTGTCTGACCTGAGCAGCAGCCTGCTGGAGCCCGCCGTGGTGCACGAGGCCGTGGCCAACGGGACCCCTCCGGAGGCGGCCGCGGGCTCGGGCTTGGTCGCTCGCATCAGGGTCAGCAGCGAGCACCCCGAGACGGCCGTGGGCTCCATCACCATCGAGGTCACCTCAACGTCCGTGGTGGCTGCAGCAGATGCTTCCCCCGCTGCTGGGGCTGCCCCGCTGCAGGAGGGGGTGGTCTCCAGTCCCTCCCTTCCCAAGCAGACTGAGGCTCTGGAGGGCTCAAACAGCCGAGCAAAACCCGGTGGTAAAAACTGCACGGGCAGCAGCGGCGTGGCAGAGCCACTGCCAGCCTCGGGGGGGGACAGTGACCAGGACAGAGGTTTGGAGGACCGGGGGGAGAGCAGCCCCTGCCCAGCACCAGCAGAGAGAACGCCCAGCTCAGAGCCAAGCTCCAGGAACCTGTCCTGAGCCCCGTTGCTGTCACTCTGGACTGCCAGGAAGACATTTGGATTTTGTTTGTTACTATTTCTCACTTCACCATCATCCTTAACCCATGGATCCCTCTGAGCAGAGTTGAAGCAGCTGGGACAGAGCAGGGCTGCTGTGACCTCTCTCCCCTAGGAAAGGCACTGGGGGGCTGTGGGAAGGATGGGGGGTTTTGGTCCTCTGGCTCCTCTGAGGCCACAGGTGAGCCAGCTACCTGTTCCCACCCTGCCCAGCTCGTGCCCTGGCTTTTCCTTGTCCCCCAATCCCTGGATTTGCCCTGCAGCTGTGTTTGCAGTCCAGGTGCTGATCCCAGGTGGGAGCTGGCCCGGGACAGGCCACAGGCATGGCAGCTTTGTGGTTAGAGTAGGAGTGGATGGAGCAAGCAGAGTGTCCAGCGCCTGTGGGAGAACCACAGAGGTGATTCCTGGTCACCTTTCCTGCTCCTGAGGGGAGGAGGAGCTCTTACCTTCCCCAGGCACAAAGTCTGCCCAGGCTAGGGCACAACCAAAGCAGAAAGCTGCAGTTCAGCCCCTTTTTTTCTGTCCTTGAACTTGCCGTGGTGGGTGGGTTGGGAGGCGGAAGGTGCTGTGTGCAGGTGGGAGCTGCCATCCCAGGAGCCATGAGTGCTGCAGTGGGGTGAGTGAGGGCAGCAGCTCTGTCCATCCTGCACAGCTCTGCTCTGGGTGAAGCAGCTGCTTTCCAGTGCCTTGTCCCTGCTGGGGGACACGTCTGTGTTTAGGATCAGCCCCATCCCAGAGGAGAGAACGGCTCCTCATGCCTGGATTATTGCATGAGCTGATATAGCAAAGAACCAAAACACTAAAAAGCCAAGACATTTCAGCTGGTTTTCCCACGTTTCCCTGGCAGTGGAGGTGAGGCTGGCAGAGCCTGATCTGTCCCAGGAGGCTGAGCTGGGGTTCTGCCTGTGTTCCCCTGCAGAAGGGCCAGATCCATGCCAGGGTTTGTGCAGGGAGCTGGAGCAGAGTGAGGCAGGATGAAGCTCTGGGAGAACCATGGTGGGACAGGGCAGGGACAGGAGGTGACATGTGGGCACTTGGCTCTCTTGGGGACAGCTGGGTCCCTGCACAGATGTCCCTGAGTTCAGTGTTTTCCCCTATGGCTGAGCAGTGTCTGGAGTCCCTCCCCTCGGGGGGCTCCGTGCGTTTCAGTGTTACCTTATCAACACACGGGGGCTCAGAGCCCCCTCCTCACCCCTCTGCCTTTCCCACCTGGGTACCCCCTTTTTGTTTTTTCCTTTTTTACCTGGAGCAGCCTTGGTGCTGTTCCAGGGCAGGGGGGACCCTGCTGTGACCAGCAGGTCAAATCTTGCTGCTGCCCTCACTCCTGAGAAGGAACCTTGTGGCCAACTGGAGTGCCAGGAATGACCATGATGGGCTTTTCAGAGGAGTGGGTGGGAGGGGAAGGGGGGACACCAAACCAAATGATTTGATGAATGAAAAGTGGAGTTCATTCTATTTAATGTACAAAATGTGTTTGTATATAATAATAAATATTATCTCTTAACAGCTCCTGCAGCGCTGCCCCATGTGCTGCCCACGGCTGTGCTGGGCTGATGTGTGGGAGTCCCGGGGGCAGGAGGGTGCAATGCTCAGTCCTGGGGGTGCCTCCTGCTGTCCTGGGGTGTCACCATCTGTCCCCTTGCAGTGTGCAGGGGCAGAGGGCTGAGCACCAGCCCTGTCCTGGCCATGCTCGGTGCTGCCAGGGCTGCAGGGCTGGCTCCTTCCACAGCCGCCTGTAGGGCCGTGGGAGCTCTTCCTCATCCTCAGAGCCCCGAGCCGAGCCTGTCCCGCTCCCCGTGCAGCCTCTCCATCCCTCACCCTCCTCCCGAGGAAGGCTCCGGTTCTGCTTTGCGGGATCAGCCCGGTTTTGGAGCTGGAGCTGCCTCTCCAGAGGGAGGTTCCGGGCTCGGCCTGTCCTCCTGCCCCGTGCGTGTGGGAGCTTCCTCTGCCTCCTCCTCCTCCTCCTCCTCCTAATCACGGCCGTCCTGCGGCGGGGCTGAGCTGGGCCTGCAGAGGAAGGAGGGGAAGGGGAAGGGTTGTGTGGGGAAGAGGAAAAGCAGACTTGGTCTTCCTTGGTCATCTTTATTTACGTGGTGTAAAAACAGAGTGGGGGGAGTGGGGCTGAGCTTTGTCCAGCACTGCGGGGACCTCTCAACCCCCCAAAAAGCATCTCCTGGTCCTTCAAACCTTCAAACCCCACTGCCAGCAGAAGGGATGGGGGAAAGAGGCAAAGGCTGCAGAGCTGGGGCAGCCCCAGGTCATCCCCCCTCCCTTTTCTCCTTCCACTTCTCCAAGCCAGAGGAGCCCTGCCCTGCCCCTGGGATGTTTTGGGGGGTCCCTGCCCCCCATCTCACCTCTCCTCCCGGTGTTCCTCGGTGGCCAGCGGGGCGGGCAGTGCCCGGCCGCCCTTGGCGGTGCCCAGCACGGACACCAGCTCGCTCTTCCTCAGCAGCGCCGCCCGCAGCTGCTCCCGCATCTCCTGGATCTTCTCCTCCAGCTCCCGCAGCTCGTTCTCGCCGGCCGCTCTGTCCAGGGGCTGCGGCGGCCGCCCGTTCCCGGGGTGCCCCGGAGGCGACCCCTCCTCCTCGGGGGGCGCTTTGTCCAGCTGGAAGCGCACCCGCCGTGCCTCCCTCCGCAGGGCGCTCCAGGGCTGCGGCGCTGCCCCCGGGGCCGGCCTCGGCTGCGGCTCGCACCTGTGTGGGGGCGGCTGAGTCGGGATCTGGCTGCTCTGGGGTCCCTCTGCAGCCCCACAGGAGGAGGAGGAGGAGGCTCCCAGTCCCAGCCCTACCTCTGCTCCAACTTCAGCTGCTGGCTCTTCCTCTCCTCCGTGCCCATGTTGAGAGCCCGATGGATTTTCTGTGGGGAACAGGGCAAGAGTGAGTTAGGGGGATGGATTGGAGGTTAACAGGGCAGGGATTATTTGGAGGGTGATGGTCTGAAGGTGATGATCTGGAGGAGATGGTCTGGAGGGTGATGGTGTGGAAGTGATGGTCTGGAGGTTTACGGGCCAAGGATTAACTGGAGGGTGATGGTCTGAAGGGTGGTGATCTGGAGGAGATGGTCTGGAGGGTGATGGCTTGGAGGGTGATAGGCTCTAGGTGATGATCTGGAGGTGATGATGTGGAGGAGATGGTCTGGAGGGTGATGATCTGGACGGTGACAGTCTGGCGATGATGGTCTGAAGGGTGATGGTCTGGAGTGTAATGGTCTGGAGGTGAGGGTCTGGAGGTTTACAGGCCAAGGATTAACTGGAGAGTGATGGTCTGAAGGGTGATGGTCTGGAGGTGATGATCTGGAGAAGATGATCTGGAGGGTGATGGTGTGGAGGAGATGGTCTGAAGGGTGATGGCTTGAAGGGTGATAGTCTCTAGGTGATGATCAGGAGGTGATGGTCTGGAAGGTGATGGTCTGGAGGTGATGGTCTGGAGGATGATGGTGTGGAAGTGATGGTCTGGAGGGTGATGGTGTGGAGGTGATGGTCTGGAGGGTTATGATCTGGAGGGTGATGGTCTGGAGGTGAAGGTCTGGTTCAGGTCTCAGAGGGATTGGTGATCCATGGCTGGAGAAGGTGGTGCAGTTTAGGAGGGAGCAGCCACATGGGGTTAGGGGTCTTTGGGACACTAAGCCCCCTTCCCCTGGCCCCACCTGGCTGGTGTGCAGCCAGTAGTTGAATTTCTTCTTGCGGCGGATGCGGGGCAGGACGAGGCGGTAGAAGACGTGCTCGCCCAGCGAGGTGAGGAGCGAGCCGCTCAGCCCGATGCACAGCAGCACGAACAGCCCCGAGAAGTGGTAGATGCCCATCTGCAGGGTCTGCGGGGGGCAGGGGGTGTGGGCTGGGCTGCGGGGGGGGTCAGACCCCTCAGACCCCCGAGCCCCCTCCCCGGCCGGGGCGCTGCCACCGCACCTCAGTGACGGCGAAGACGCGTTTGCCGCAGGGCACCATCTTGTACCACTTGTCGTGCAGGAGGTCGATGAAGCCCGAGGATTTGTAGCGGCTGATGAACTCGGAGACGTTGGAGGTCAGCGGGGAGTTCTGGGGGAGGCCGATGCCGTAGCCTGGCCCCGGTGAGGAGGAGGAGAAAGGGGCAGTGTTAGGACAGGGGGTGCAGCCCCCAGTGCCCACCATGGAGGGGGCACCTCTCCACCCTGCGTGGTTGTGGCAGAGCACGACCCCAGCCCCATCACACACACACAGAGAACAGAATCCCCTTCCCAGCACAGCCCCCCAAACCTTCAATGGCGAAGGGTTTGCCCACAGTGAGCAGTTTGCAGTCAGAGTCGATGGAGACCTCATAATCCAGCAGTGACTTGTCCATGATGAAGGCGTTGAGCTTGGCAGGCTCTGTCCTGTGGGGACACGGGGGGGATGCTCAGGGAGGGGCTGCATCCCCCTTGAACAGCATCCCCCCAGCCTGACACCCCTCCTAGAAGTGGGGGTCTCTGGGGGATGCACAGGCTCCAGGACTGGGGCAAAAAATGCCCCAGGAACCCCTCATGCTCTCCCTGCCCCTCACTTGAGCATGGTGACACCGTCAGGGGTGGTGGGGACGTTGTAGCGCCGCATGTACTCGTGCATCTCGGGGAAGCTCTTCTTGATGTACTCCTCAGCACTGCTCTCCCACACCGTGCCGAAGCGGAAGCCCTGTGAGGGGTGATGGAGCTGGAAGGAGGCACCAGAGCATCAGCACTCCTGGCCCCAGGAATGTGTCCCCACTCCCTGGGGATGTGTCCCCAGCCCTGAGTCCCAGGTTAGGTGTCTGGGCAGCCCCAGAGGTGCAGGAACTCTTAGGGGTGTCTGGGAAAGAGCTTCCCAAACAGCAGCCTGAACTCAGCCCATTTCCCCCTGCCCTGGAGCTGAGGCTGGGGTTTAACACCAGTGGGATACACACACAAAGCTTTCTGCAGGTCTCAAAGACCTCCCACTCTTAGAAGGGGCCAAGATGCAGGACTGGGGCTGGAGAGAAGAAGGAAGGTGCAAAAAGAAGGACAGGACCTCCCTCAGCCCCTTCCCTGGCCTTCATCCCTCTCCCAGCCCATCTGAACAGCAGGACACTCACTCACCTTTGGGTCATGGATGCCTGAGAGCTCCTCAAAGGTCTTGTCCCCCACCATGACAGCTGCCAGGTTGGCCGTGTAGCTGGAGAGCACCAGGAGGCAGAAGATGGCCCAGAGGTTCATGAGGAAGCGGCCGGTGCAGCACTTGGGCGTCTTGCTGGACACGGTGCGCCCAAAGAGGATGGCGTAGCACAGGTTGAGGGCTGAGGAGTAGGAGAAGATCTTCATGCGGTTGCGCCCGTGGGGGGTCATTCCGTAGGGGCTCTTCCACTCGTAGAGGGTGAGGAAGAGCGCGGTCATGTGCAGCGCCACGAAGATGCCCACCCACATGGTCCAGTGCAGGGGCCACATGAAGGCCCCGATGGGCGACGCCGTGTCCTTGGTCCTCACCAGGATGCCCAGGCTGGTGGAGAAGAAGGGGCTGGTGAAGTCGATGACTTTGCTCCGCGCCGAGTTGATGCTGAAGGAGGTGACGGCCATGTGGGCCGTGCCACTGAGCAGGTCCCCCACCAGCCCCGTCCAGCGCCCGTTCTTCCAGGCTCCGTACTTCCCATCTCCCACAATGTAGAGCTCGAAATCAAAGGCCATGTCCTCGGCCAGCTTCTCCAGCAGGTCGATGCAGTACCCATAGCAGCATTTCTTGTACTCCTGTGGCACTGACCCGTTGCCACTGCCAATCTTCTCAAAGAGGGCGTCCAGCACGGCCGAGTCGTTTGTGCCAGGGTCCAGGCAGAGCTGCCCGGCCGGGCAGTTCCCCTCCTCATCCACCTCCCTGGTGAACACAAAGGGATGCTCCACCAACGTCACCACCCTCAGCCGTGTCCTGGCCCCCTCGGCCGCCTCCCCAGGGCTCTTGTGGTGCCTCTGGCTCTGCCACACGACCTCCTCCAGCTCCAGCTTGCCGTGGCTCCAGGTGCCCGCTGTCATCCAGGTGGGGACCCCCTGCGAGTCCCTGCGCAGGCTCCAGATGCGGAACTGCTGCTCTGGCCTCACCAACGCCGTGTTCTCCACACTCACCAGCCCTGTCTGCCCGTGGAAGGAGGTGTTGGCCAGGAACCTGCCAAGGAAAGGGTTTCACTGCTCCAGTGCTCAAGGGATGAGGCTGGGAGCTGGGAGCGGGACATGCCCGACGTGGGCAGGGACAAGGTCAAGGAGGAGCAGCAGGATCTGGCCCTGCAGCTCGCTGTGCTGCCAGGGCCAAGAGTTATTAATATTTATAGAGTGACCATGCTCGGGCAGTGTTAAGGAGATCTGAAGTGACACATTCCCCCTGTGCAGTGCTAACCATGTCCAGGGGGCTGAGCCCCACGGTGGTGGCTGCACACACACATCCCAGGGGTCCCCTGCTCTGCCCTTACCCCATCCCAGGTCTGGGGCAGAACCCTCCCATGCACCCCAATACCACAGAGCCAGGATGGGGAAAAAGAGGAGCCCCCAGCACCCCCTTACCGTGCAAGGAAGAGCCCCGGGGCTTCGCTGCCTGCCCGGTGCCTCTCATTGCAGCTCCCCGTGGTCTGCAGCTGTGCGGGGTCAGGGAGGCTCTGGGCAGCCTGGGCAATGGCCTGGGACACCAATCCCACCATGTCCTGCACGAAGAGCTCCAGCGGTGGCCGGCTCACCTCCCCAAAGGCCAGCAGCCCCGGGGGCAGCCCCTCGGTCTGCAGCTCGCTGGGGCTGAGCGGGAAGCCCAGCATCCAGTGGAATTCCTGCAGCGGCAGCCCCAGCTCCTCAGCAGCCTGGAAGATGAGTCGAGCACGGTGCAGGTCACAGCCCAGCAGCAGCACCGGGCTGGAGAGGCTCCTGACACGGTCCCCGTGCTGCTGCAGGTAGCGGGTGGCCTTGGGCTCATCCAGGTAGCCCAGGTCCAGGACAGTGCGGAGGAAGAGCTGCGAGCGCTGAGCCCAGAGGTGGAGGAAGCTGTCGATGTCCCAGGGGTGGCAGAGCACCAGGCTGGTCTCCTGCCAGTCGTTGGCCTGCAGGATGCTCACCAGCACATCCACCAGCGTCTCCGGGGAGCTCTGACGGTCCATGTGGAAGTGGAAGGGGCTCTGCCAACACACGAGGGTCGTGGCTGTGCCCCTGCCCACGGGAAGAGCCCAGAGGCAGCGCCAGACATGGACCCACCTGCCCTGAGGTCATCCCCAACTCCCTGCTCATCCCCTGCCCAATTCCTGTCTGGGATGCACTGCCAGGACACATCCCAAAGCCCTTTGAAGTGGGGACTGGGGCTGGGGGCTGCAGAGCTCCAGAGGAACCAGGGAACTTACCTTGGAGTGAAAGCTGGAATTGGGTCTGGGATAGAGCTGGGCAAGGAGCCAGGAGAGAGCAGAGATGGGAGCTGGGATAGAGCCAGGATAGGGCTGGAATGAGGGCCAAGAGGGGGCTGGAATAGAGCTGACATGGGAGACAGAGAGCCAGGATGGGGCACAGGATGAGGCTGGGGTAGAGGCAGGATGGAGGTGGGAATGAGGATGGGATGGAGCCGGGATGGAAGAGAAGGCAGAGGGAGAACAGAGCCGGGATGGAGCCCGGAGATAGTCGGGATGCAGCAAGGATGAGTGAGTGGTTGGGATTCCGAATTGGAGCTGGAATTGAAGCCGGGATCGGGATCGAAGGTAGTCCAAGCCGGGCGGAGGAATAGAGCCGGTATGGTGCGAGACGGGGATCGGGATAGAGCCGGTATGGAGCGAGACGGGGATCGGGATAGAGCCGGTATGGATCCGGGACGGGGACCGGGGCAGGAGCACGGACGGAGCCGGGACGGGAGCGGGGACGGGATCTGCGGGCAGTGCCGGCGCTGCGGGTCTCACCTGCGCTCGGAAGGGCAGCGGCCAGCGGGTGTCCAGGATGCTGACGAAGGGGACCTGGAGGGCGGCGGCGAGGAAGTCGAGCTGGAGCAGCTCCCGGCGGGAGCGGGGCAGCGCCAGGACGGCGGCCACGCCGCGCCCCGCCAGCGCCCCGCACACCCACCGCGCCAGCGAGCCGGGGTCCCGCGCCGCCGGGCCGCCCCCCACCACCTCCAGGCTGAGGTTGTGGGGCAGCGTCACCTCCCCGGTACCGGTGCCGGTAGCTCGGGCCAGCGCGGCGCGGAGCCGGGCGCGGGCGGGCGCGGGCGGCAGCAGCGCCCCGAGGCGCACGGCGGGGCCGGGGCTGGGCCCGGAGGGGGCCGGGACGCGGCAGGGTTGGGGGTGTCCCCCCGCCGCCCCCAGAGCCGCCGCCAGCAGCCAGAGCGCCCGCAGCCCCGCCATGCACCCGCACCGGCCCCGCACCGGCTCCGGCCGCGGGCAGGGACCTCCGGCCGGGCCCCCCCGGCCCCGGGCAGCGCCGAGGCCCCGCAGCCCCCGGAGCGCCGTGGGTCACGCCGGACCCGGCCCACGCAGCAGCGCCGGACCCGCCCGCAGCCGCCCCGTCCACGCCCACGCGCGGCGCGGGTCCCCCCCTCCCCGCACCCACCCGCGCTGCCCTCCGAGCGCTGCCACCCTCGGCGCCCCTGGCACGGAGGGGCCCGCTGAGCACAGGGTGGTCCCCGATACCTCTGGAGCACTGGGATGTTCCTCCTCATCCTCATCCTCATCCTCCTCCTCCAGAAAGCCCCTGGGGTGGGTCCCGAGCCGTGAACTGCTGCCTTCATCCCGATAAAGACCCCCAGCCCGACCCTCCATCCCTCCTGAGTCTGAGGGGCAGCTTCAATATCCGGGGGTCCCGAGGCCCAGAGGTTCCAGGGGTGAGTGATTCCTTCTGCTGTATGGGGAAGGAGAGAAGGGCAGCAGCAGCACAGCCTTCCTCTGCTGAGGGAGGGGATGTGGGCTCACCCTCCTCATCCTCAGCGGGGAAACTGAGGCTCGACCCAGCCCAAAGGGTCCCTGCCACCAGCACACAAACACCAGCAACAGGGGCAGGAGCCACGCTAAATTAATAAGGAAAAATGAAGGATGGAGCCAAAATCCATCTGGCAAAAAGCATCGATTCATGTAATATCAATAAATGTAATGAGTCACAGCTAATGAATTCTCCTGCGGAGCTGGACCTGCAGGGAGGGCAGCTCAAATCCTGCCAGAGCACGGAGGGTCACGGGGGGCTGGAATCCCCCTGACCACGGGCCCCCCTTGCAGGGATAAACACAGGACAGCCCTCACTGTCCATGCAGGAGGGGCAGGGAATGAAAACCCCTCCCCAAACACCAGGCACAGCATGGGGGGCTCTCTGGGAAGCCCCATCCTCCCTTCTGCTCTAAGTGCAGCACCCCAACAGGAACCCCACTGTGGGATGACTGGGAGGGAGCTCTGGGGTTTGGGATTTTTGTTTTTGGGCTCCCTGCAGCAGGGATGTGCTCCCACCTCTTGCCCCACTGCAGCCCCTGGCTCTGGGTGCTGACAGTCCCTGCTGCAGCTGATGAATGTTGATCCAAAACCTTAGGAGGAAGAGGAGGAGCAGGAGAGGAAGGGAAAGGAACAGCTCCAGTGATTAAGCTAAAAGCTTTTTCTCTGGAACTGGGGATGCTCGGATGCTCTGGTTTTAAAATGCACTTTAAATCAGCTGCACTTGGTGTATTGAAAGGGAGGGGGGGTGGCACAGAGGGATGGCCAAGGGACACCTCAACACCCTGTAGGGACAGGGAAGGACCCTTGGGGTGAAGGCAACAGGGCAGTTTGGGGATAAAGAAGCAATTTCCCACTCCCAGTGAGCAGCCCAGGGATGCAGTGAGAGGTGGTCAAGGTCTGTGGCCATGTTAAAGAAACCAACACGGGCATCTTTCACTATAAAAACCAAATCTTTTATGTAAAAAATAAACCTAAACAAAACCCACAACCCCCGCTGCCATGCTGTGACAATACAAAAGGCCGAGTCCCCAAACACCGTGAAAACAGAGTCGTTGGATCCAAATATATATAAACTGTTGACTGAGGAGATTGGAAATAGCACCTTGCTGGTCCCCCCGCCCCTCCCCAGAGTGACCCTGTGCCCCAAAACCACCACCTGTGCTCCAAAGCCCAGGGACACCCCAGGCTCTGCCTGCCACACACATCAGGAGCCCCCTCCTCAGCCCTGGGAGCCAGGGACCCCCCCATTGTTGCAGCAGCCCCCCCAGAGAAGGAGCCCCTCAGCCCCTGCTGTCCATGCAGAGTGTGGGGTCTGGTGGCACCGAGCAGCAATCCCCAGGACAGGGTGGGCACAAGGGGGTCTCCAAAATCCAATCTCAAACCGGTATTGAGAGAAAAAAAAACACCCCACTTTTCTGTCTGCACTGCAGGGTCAAGTAACGAAAAGAAACAAAAAAACGGGGCGGGGGGAAGAAACGGGGAATGAGCAGGAGCTGCATCCTGAGCCCTCCCAGCAGCCGGCGAGGCTCCTCCTGCAGCGGCCGCCCGAGAGTCCCCCGGCCCCGAATCGGAGTGAACGCGGTCCCTGTGCTGTCCCCGCGCCGGGGTCAGTCCCGCGGCTCGGAGCAGGCTGTGCCGGCTCGGGGGAGGCTGAGCCGGGGCTCGCAGCCGGCTGGGCGGCGCCCGAGGGCGGGCGGTGCTTCCCCAGGAGCCGGGCAGGGAGAGGCGGAGGGGTGCGAGGGCGGGGGGAGCCTCTTCACTTGGCTGGTTTGGTGATGATGCGAGTGGAGAAGTCAAAGAGGTCCTTGTTGATTTTGCGGAGGTTGCTCACCTCCTCCTCCAGCTCGCTCACCTGGATCGTCAGGTGCTCCTGGTCTCCCACCAGGTTCTGTGACACGAAAACACAACAGACAAGAGTCAGGGCCTCGGCTCTGACAGGCACAGGATGCTGCTCCTTCCCCAGCAGTAAACACCAAACCCTTCAGTCCCCTCCCTCCTCCTCCTCCTCAAAGTGCAGCCCCATGGCACCAGCAGATTTTAGGGCTCTTTTCCCCTATTCCCATGTCCCAACTTGCTCAAATCAGCTGACAAGGATCCCCCTCAAGGGGTCAGTACCCAATTCCCAGCCTGGGAGCAGCTCTCACCTTTTCCCTCGTCGAGTACATCTGTGAGTACATCCTCTCTGCCTTCTCCAGGTAGCTCTGCCCAGGCTCCTGCAGGGACCACAATGGAGGGGTTGGAAGAGCAGACACAGACCCTCTCCCCATGCCCCTGGACTGGGTTCCCCATGGGAGGAAGCCTGGGTGATCCATCCTGCTGTCAAGCAAACAGCCCCTTGGCCTGCTGCCACCAACCACCAGGGAGCTTATCCATCAGCTCTGGGCAGAGGCAGACAGAGGCAGACACTGACAGTGGGGAGCAGAGAGGCTGGGATGGCTGGGCTGTGACCCTCCCTGCCTGGAAACGGTGGGACAGCAGAGCCAGCCCACGCTGCAGCACGGGGCTGGGGAGGACAAATGACTGCAGCAGCCAGGATGGGGAGGACGCAGGAGGGAACACCAACGGGTTCCAGCAGCTGGAGGAGAAGCTTTTCTCTGCCACAACCCCTCCTGGCTGGCTGTGCCCCTGCCCAGCGCCCCCAGTACCTGCTGGTGCAGCCCCAGGCGCAGCGTCACCCCCTCGGCGCCCGGCTCGTCGCTGCTCTCGGTGCCGTGCAGGTGCCGGCTGAACTTGGGCAGGGGCACGCTGGGCTTCCCCTCGGGGTTCAGCATGTTGGCAGGGGCCAGCACGATGAAGGCGTTTGTCACCGGACCTGTGGGGACACAGGGGACAGCTCAGGCTGGACCCTGCTGGGTTTGGGAGGCCTCGGGCAGCCCTGGCACAGGACTCTGCTCTGCCTGCCCAGGGCTGGTTGTGACCCCAAAAGAGCAGAGCCCGGCCTCCCACCACCCTGAGCTGCCATCCATCAGCAGCTCCGTGCTGCCACAATCCATGGCAGAGCTGATGAGTGTGTTAATTACTGCATTAATTACTTACCCGCCCCCTCCCAGCTGCTGTGAGCTCCCAGTGCTGTCCCCCCACTCCCTGTCAGGCACAGCAGCCCCCAGCACCCCTCAGCAAGCAGGGCACTGCTACCACAGCCCCACCATCCATTTCCCCTTTCCCATTTCCACCTTTCCAAGGTGAAGATGGTCCATGTGCACCTGGAGGGGGCTGCCAGGGCTGTGGAGAGGGGTGCAGGGTCAGGGAGGGGACATGGCGGGGCCTAGGGAGGCTCAGAGCTGCTGGAGGATTTTGGTCTTTGCAGAGCAGACAGACACAAGCAGCTCTGATATGGATGAGGGCCCTGTCATCACCATCCACCCCTCCAGAGCCTGCTCCTAAATCTGATCCTCTGAGGATTCAAGGTTGGGTCCCAGTAGCAGAGCAGCAGCTCTGGCCCCAAAGCTGTTCCTGGCCAGCTCTGATGGCGTCACTCCCTCCTTAAAGATCAGATCACTGTGCTCCATCAGTGACATTCCCACTGCACTGACAGCTCATGGAGCAGTTTGAGAGGAAAGGTGGAGAGGAGAAAACCTCAGGAGTGAACCCAGAGTTCCCCAAACCTGGTCACCACCTGGACACAGCCCCCACAGCCACTCAGTGCAGAAGTTCTGCACAAGATCACCTTGCCTCAAGGCCTGGGGCAGCAGGGGCCAGGCTGGGCATGGGGACCAGGCTTAGCTGGGGGGAAATAACCAAATAACCCAGCTTCCAATGCAGAGCTGCCAGCAGAACACATCAGCCAGAGCATCCCAGGATGGCCTTGCAGGGGGAGCCCTTGGGATGGTCTGTGCCACGCTGTGTTTGCAGAGACAAGGATGGAGCTCGTGTGACAGGATGGGAATTGAGGCCTGGAGGGATTTGGGGGCAGCAGTGGCTCCCAGGCTCATCCCACAGGTCCCCTGCTTCCCCCCAGAGTGGTGGCAGCCAGGCAGGGTGACCAGCACTGCCACAGCTCATCACCCAGGAGCAGCAGCCTGATTTCTCAAATGCCACCCACTGCCCCTGCCAAGGACAAGCCACCCTTGGTGACACAGCCCCCTGCACCAGCCTGGCCCTGAGCCACTCTCCAGCTCCTTGGATTTAATTTGCAGCAGTGTTGAGGGGAGGGCAGAGGGTCCTGTGTGTCCCCAGCCACCCCCCATGCCCAGGAAGCAGAGGGACAGTGCTGTCCCAAGGACACTGAGCCAGAGGCTGCTGTCACATCTCCATGTCACAGCCCTGTCACCTCTGCCTTGGGGAGGGAGCAGGGACAGACCTTGCTGGGGGGCTCATGAGAGGCCAAGCAGGGGACAGGGATCCATGAGAGGGGGCTGGGTTGGCCCTGCAGGGATTCCAGAGCCAGGGCACAGCTCAGGGGTGCTGGAATCTCAGCCTATTCCTGAGCACACACAGCCATGCCAGTGCCAAGGCTGCCAGGGAAACCAAATCCCTGCCCAGAGGCAGCAGAGAGCCAGCAGAGCACCCACAGCGTGGGGTCAGCCTGGTCCTGCTCCTCCTGGGAAGAGCCTGGTCTGTCCATTCCTGCCTGCAGCCTCAGGAGGACTCCAGTGCCCGGCTCAGAGCCAAAGCCTGGCCCCCCCTCCCCTCCTGGGATGACTCACAGCTCCATTTGGTTTGTTTTCACCCTCTAGTGCCAGCCAGGCTGGATGGGCACTGCAGTGGGTCCCAATTAGGGACGGTCCTTGGCAGCCAAAGGGAAGAGGAAAAGGGTCTGCAGGCAGCCTGGCTTGCAGAGACTGCCCTGAGGCTGCAGCTCAATCACCACGGAGGAACACAGGGACTGGCTGTCCCCACCATCACCTTTGGGAGGGGTTTGGGCCATGCCCAAGGCAGCCCCACTGGTCACTGCAGCACCAGGGGCCAGAAACCACAGTCAACAACAGGAGGGGTAAATCCCCCACTGCTCTGAGGGGGCTGAGGCACCCAACTGCTGCTCCTGCAATTTACTGGAGCCATCAGACTGAAATCCCAGACAGCTGCTCATATGGGATTCACTTCAGGCCCCATGAGCTCACTGCTGGGGTCACAGAGCTGTCTCCCCTGCAGACACAGCTGGGGTGCATGTGGGGTGACTGCTCCCTGGGGAAAACAAGGAGGAGGATCCCGTGTGGCCTCAGCGACAGGGTGAAATCCATGACTCACTCCTGACAGAGCACAGGGGGTTGTTAACACACGGGGCAAGGTCAGGGCAGAGCTCCAGACAGCCCAGGCTCCCTCCAACGCCTCTGCCCTTCCCAGGGCGTGAAGCAAGGGGCAAAAACACACCTGGAGTGCCCAGGGCAGCTCAGGTGAGACACTGGGCCTCTGGCAGTGAGGATCCTGGAGATAAGGACATTCCTACCTTTGTGATTCATCGTCTTGAGGCACTGCTTGCTCTGGATGTCCCACAGCCTGACGGTTTCGTCGTGAGAGCCCGAGAGCAGCAGGCTGCCATCTGTGGAGACTGACAGACACGTCACCTGGTTCCTGGAATGGGGAACAGGATGTTTAAACTCAGGATGACCCCAGGAGTGCCAGGAGCTGGTGAGGTGGGCAGATGGAGGCTGGCAGGTACGTCTGGTTCCTCACCTGTGCCCTTTGAAGACCTTCCCGTTCTCCCGCTCTGTCTGGAAGGTCCGGTCTCTCTGAACTGGCTGAAGAAATTCAGGAAGGAAAAGAAAGGAGTTAAAATTCAGGAAAGCTGAACCCACCAGGTTCATCACCATGTCTGGAGGGGGCAGAGGAGACACAGAGGAACCCTCCCATGCCCTGGCAGGTCACACCAGTCCCAGCAGGGAGGTGACAGTGGCTCAGGGTGACAGGGCACACCTGCAGCCCCACACACTCACCCAGGCACAGAGGTCGACCTGGAAGATGGAGCCATCCATGCCCCCACAGAACATGTGGTACTCAGAGAGGTCCAGAGTCACAGCCATGATCCCCACGTCGAAGAGCACGGAAAGCAGGAGCTCCCCAGATGAGATTTCCCAGAGCTGGAGTGAGAGGGGACAGGAGAATCAGGGGTGAGAATGTTCATGGCAGGATTGGAGGAACACTGATATCCTGAAATTCCCTCCTGGATGTGACTGGGAAACTGAGTCCAAGGCTCAGAATCCAGGCCCAGCCTCTCTGTGAGCAGGACAGAAGTTTCCCAGGCAGCTTCAAAACAGCTCTGAACCCTCTCTGTGGCCACCCTGCCCCCAGGGCATCCCCTCCCCACAGGCTCCAGCCTGCTCTGCTCCCTGTGGACATCAGCAATGGAAAAAAGAGGAGCTGACCCCGACATTCCCAGGACAGCAGGGACTGCAGCAGTCCAGCCTGGGGGCAGGTGCAGAGAAACTGCTGTTGTTGGAGAGGCAGAGCCCAGCTCTGGCAGCTCTGAGTCACTGCAGAGACAGCCAAGAAATGAAGCCACTGCAACCCGGTAAAGCTTGGGGACAGCTTGGGGACAGCTTCCTGCTAGCTGGCAGGAGCCTGGCTGTGACCCCAAGGGTCTGGCAGCTGTGAGATGAGCCTCACCTTGGCTGTCTGGTCGAGGGAGGCGGTGGCAGCCCGTGCCAGGGGCCCTCCAAAGCCGCAGCACAGGTCGGTGATGGGGAGGCTGTGCCGGGACCAGACGTGCCGGGGGTCGGGGATCTGGGAGGGCTCTGCCTGCAACACGCTGTGGGGAGAGCAGAGACAGGCAGGTCAGCCAGGACAGAGCCCCACGGGCAGCTGGGCCAGGCTCTGATCCCACTGGGGCTGGCTGCAGGGACCAAGGGGGACACGGGAGCTGCTGGCAGCCATGGCTCATGGATGCTGAGATCCCTATCCCACAGGGACAAACACCCTGGGAAAGGGCACAATCCCCTCTGTGTCACCCAAGGAAAGAAATCAGAACCATCTGTTCCCAAGAACAGGTGAGACCCTCAAGGAAAGGCTCCCTGCCCAGAAGGAGGGCACAGACCCAGCTGTGGGCTTAGAGGGATCTCCTGCTCCAAAATCCCTGTGGCACACAGATACTGAGGCTGAGATCCCTATCCCACAGGGACAAACACCCTGGGAAAGGGCACAATCTCCTCTGTGTCACCCAGGGAAAGAAGTCAGAACCATCTGCCTGCTCCCAAAAAGCCCCTAAGGAAAGGCTCCCTGCTCAGAAGGAGGGCACAGACCCAGCTGTGGGCTTAGAGGGATCCCCTGCTCCAAAATCCCTGTGGCACACAGATACTGAGATTCCTATCCCACAGGGACAAACACCCTGGGAAAGGGCACAATTTCCTCTGTGTCACCCAGGGAAAGAAATCAGAACCATCTGTTCCCAAGAACAGGTGAGACCCTCAAGGAAAGGTTCCCTGCCCAGAAGGAGGGCACAGACCCAGCTGTGGGCTTAGAGGGATCTCCTGCTCCAAAATCCCTGTGCCCCCCAGCCCCCCTTACTTGTAGAGGTTCCACACCAGGGCCAGACAGTCCTTGGCCCCTGAGAGGAAGTGGCTGCTGTCATCAGTGAAGCAGAGGCACGTGAGGTCCTGGTAGTGTCGGTTCAGGATGGCCAGGAGGTTCCCATTGGACACCTGGAGGGAGAGGAAGGGCAGGAGGGAGTCAAGGATGCCTTGGGATCATGTGGTGAGAAGGGTGGGTTCTGTTCCACCTCAGGACAGTGACTGACACCACTGAGGCACAGCTGGAACAGCCTGAACTCAGTGGAAATTCAGCACATGGCACTGGAAGAGGTGCTGACACTTTAACTCTGGAACCCAGTGATGCCAGAGCTGCTCCTCTGGCCAAGTCACAAATGTGCAGTAAAGATTTCTTGCTCACTCTTAATATTTATATTACTTCTTCCCTCCTCCCACAGGTCCTCAGGAGATGGCAGTGGGGTTATGAGAGCTGCAGGACACCCCAGAGGTGGCTCAAGGGGTTTAGGGTGGACAAGGAATCCCCCAAGCATTTCTTATTAAAAGCAACTGCAGATGGGGAGGGAACCAAGAAAAGAAAAAGCCTCAAATAAAATAAGAGTCTGCTTCTTCTCATGGTCTGAATTACACCAAAAAATCAAAGCAAACCTCAATTTAAGGGGTTTCATAAACAGCACAAAACTGAGCTCTAGGGGCTGGTTCCAGCTCCATGATGGTTTCCTCTCCAATGTGCCAGAGGGACAGTGCCATACTTTGGAACACATCTGAGGGTGACAGTGCCATACTCTGGAACACATCTGTGGGTGACAGGAGCTGAAGCAGGGCCCAGCTTGGAGCATCACAGGCAGCAGCTCCCACTGCAGGCTCAGCCTCAGGGATTTTTTTCTCAGCTAAAAGCACTTTGGCACAAACAAACCCTGATGGGTTCAGGTAGAGCCACTCACACCATGAGGCTCAAACCTCCAGGTGAGGCATCCTGGGGTTTAATCCTGGGCTCAGGACAAGATACTGCTTTCATTTGCTCAGTGGTGTGCTGGGAACACAACAGTAATCCCAAATTAATCCAGCAGTAATTAACCAGCAGAACAATGACCAGAGCACAGCAGGGGCTGCTGGCACCCTGGGCACACACAAATATGCAGCTGAAATGTGGGAGAAGCACTGAATGAAAACCAGATCCTGTGCTGCTGCCTAGTGAGAGCAGTGCCTGACCCCTGAGGCAGAGTCAGGGCATCCAGAGATGCCTGGAAAGAGGAGAATGAGGCAAAGTGAAGCCTCTCCCTGAATTCCTCCCACTCTTACTTCAATGAGCTGCTCTGTGGGCTGAGAGCAGCACAGCCTTTATCCCAGCATCAGGATTTACAAACATTTAGGGGATGGGGACCCTGACTCCAGGATCAGGATTTACAGACATTGGAGGGATTGGGGACCCTCCCTGACTGTGCAGGGTGTGAGTGTGAGTGCCCCAGCACCCCATAACTCCCACAGACCGTGCAGGGTGTGAGTGTGAATGCCCCAGCACCCCATAACTCCCACAGACCGTGCAGGGTGTGAGTGTGAGTGCCCCAGCACCCCGTAGTACCTCCCACAGGTAGATGCTCTCGGCGACGCCCGCCAGGACGTAGAGCCCGTTGGGAGAGGCTGTCAGGCAGGTCACAGGCCCGGGACAGATGATTTTCTGCTGCAGCTGGTCCTGGGACAGAGAGAGAGCACAGTGAGGGCTCAGAGAAGGGAAGGGGCTGCAAGAATGGGGGCTCAGGGGGATCTCTGCGAACAGAGGGATGGGGGGCACTTGCACAGGATGATGGAGGGAGGGGGAGCCTGAGGGTCCAACAGGGGACAGATGGGGGTCTTTGCAGAGAATTGGGCCATGAAGGGGTGTCTGAGAACAGAGGGGAGCATCCACGAAAAGAGGGGCCATGGGGGGGGGGGTCTCTGTGGAGAGAAGGGCCATGAGGGGGTCTCTGTGGAGAGAGGAGCCATGAGGGCGTCTGACCATGGATTTAGGGGGGCTCTGTGAATGAAGGGGCTCCTCATCACAGGGTCGGGGGTTTCTCAGGAGGGGTGCCCCCGTCACATCCCCCACAGGGCCCGGAGTCCCCCCGCGAAGCCCGAAGCCTTCCCCCGAGCCGAGGCCGCCCGGGCCCGCCCGCCGCGCCGGTACCTTCCTCTGGAGCTCCCAGACGTTGATGTAGCTCTTGCCGAGCTGGGCCCCCAGCAGGTGCTCGCCGCCCAGCAGCGCCAGCCCGCGTGGGCCGCTGTTGCCGCCGCGGTAGCCGGGCAGGGCCGAGCCCGAGTGCAGCTCCCAGACCGAGCAGTTGCAGAGCGGCCCCGCCGCGTCCGACACCAGCGCCACCTCCATGGGCGCCGCCATCTTCGCGGTCCGCCAGGGCCACAGAGAGCGCGGCCGCGGCCCAGAGCGCCGCCTCCGCCGCCCGGCGCTGACCAATCAGCGGCAGCGTCGCCACGGACGCGCGGGGCGGGAGCTGCGCACGCGGCAGGAAGCTCAGCAGGGCCCGTCCCGGTCGATGCTGGATGGGTGACACGGGGCAGCGCGTGTGCACATGGGGACTCCATGGACACCCCACAGCTTATGGGGACTCTGTGGAGACCCCATAACCCTATGGACCTCCCACAGCCTTATTATGGGGCTTTATGGACCCTCCACAGCCCCACAGCGACCTCATGGACACCCCACAGCCCTATGGACCTCCACAGCCCCATAGGAGCCCCACGGACACCCCACAGCTTATAGGGACCCTATGAAGACCCCATAACCCTATAGACCTCCCACAGCCCTATGTGGACCCGATGGACACCCCACAAGCTTATGGGCACCCTGTGGAGACCCCATAACCCTATGGACCCCCCACAGCCTTATATGGACCCTACAGACGTCCCAGAGACCTATGGAGACCCTATGGAGACCCCATAACCATATGGACTCTCACAGCCCCATAGGGACCCCATGGACACCCCACAATCCTATAGGCACCCCACAGCTTCATGCAAACCCCATGAGCACCCCACAAAACTAAGGATGCCCCGGATACCTCCCAACCCTATGGATGCCCCACAATCCTACAAGCACCCCACAGCCCTATGGGGAACCCATGCACACATCTCATAATCCTGTCATCACCCCATAAATCCATTGATACCCCACAATCCCACAGGGATACCCCAAATCCATAAGGAAATCCTATGGGCACCTCTAAGGCAAGAAACCCCAAACAACACAATTTTTTTTTTTTTTTTAATATTTCTTCACTTTACAGGGTTACAATTGTCTTAAATATTCTGACGTTTAAATACAATCTGTATAATAATGTTATTATAAAATGTAAACTTTCAGTGTTTTTTAAGTTTATTTTCTCTTTTTTTTTAAATTTTTTAAATTTTTTTTTTTAATAATAATCAAAAAAGTCTCAATACCTGAATGTTTTGCAAAAACTGAAATCTTTCACCGGGGCCCCGGGTGCGCCCGAGGCCGCCGCGCTCAGAGGTAGAATGTGGTTTATTTTTTTATTCCTTTTTTTTCTTTTTTTTTGTCTTTTGTGGTTTTTTTTTCTTTTCTCATTTTCCTTTTTTACCTGAGTTAAGATATGCAACGCTGGGGGGGGAAGGGGGCAGCTGCAGCTGGGGCTGCTCCTTTAGTTTAATTTTCTTTCCAACCCCCCCCCCCCCAAAAAAAAACTGATTTAGGCTCTTTTTTATTATTTTTAAATCGATATGCAAAAAAAGAAAAATAAAGTGGAAAGTCACCCGCTCTCAAAAACAAAAATAAAGGGAGGGGCAGAGAAAGGAGGGGGGAGGGAAAATAAAAATAAAAAACCCAAAACAACCCAAAACAGTGACTGTACAATGCCAAAAAAAAAAAAAAAAAATCACAAAGAAAATCTAAGCCTGCCCTGGGCATGAAAATTCCCCCTTGGAATTTCTCCTTATGGGGAGCTGGGCTGGACCCCCAACAGCAGCAGGAGCTGGACGGACCCTCCCAGGCCCCCCCAAAAAAGGGTCCACGAAGCCACCAAGACCCCCACCCCAAAAAGAGCCACCAAGGGGATTCCAGCATGGAAAAAAAAAAACCCCAAAACAACAATAAACCAGCTGGAAAAAAAAAAAAAACCCAAATCCCCTGAGATCGCCACTTCCCCGAGTGAAATTAAAAATAAAAAAGGTTGGGGTTGGGGGGCACCTGGGGAAGGGGGGAAAAACCCTGTGCTCCAGGTGGGAACCTGAGAACGGAGATACCGAGGGGGGCGAGGGGGTTTCGGTATCGGCTTGGATTGTGTCTCACGCAGATGTGGGTGAATCATTTTTCTTATTTTTTGTGTGGGAGGGGGAGGAGGGAAATATTTAAAAGAAACTGAGATTGTGGGGTTTAAAATAAATGCTTTGGGTTGTGTGTGCTCCAGAGCGTCCTGCAGCTCCGAGCATCCCCATCCTCTGGATCCTGCTTGGTTTTGGAGGAAATAAGCCCAAAGTGGCTTTAAACAGTAGTTTTATGCAAGGGGAGGAATAAAAATTAGGATTTGGCGGTGGGGGAAGGAGCAGAGCTGGACCCAACCACCGATAAGGAGAGGAGAAAGGAGATTCCAACTTTTTTCCAAGCTCCCATTTTCCCTGATGAAGACTAATATATATCATTTGCATGTTAAAAGATTGATTCTTTTTTTTTTTCTTTTTTTTTTAGAGAATAAAATAGAAGCTATTTACAACAAAACAATCGAAAACAACCTCTTAAAATCCTGCAGAGAGTGGAGTTCCCAAAACAAAGGAGGGAAAAGGATGGAAATGAATAAAATATCTCCCTATTTCCAATTTTTTTTTTTTTTTTTTAGGATTTTTGGTTTTGTTTTGTTTTTTCCTTTAGAATTCCGGGGGGGTTTCGCTAGAGCTCGCGTCGGCAGGCGTCCGTGCGTCTGTCTGGAGGTAACACGAGTTAAAAAATAACAATAATTATAATAATAATAATAATAAATGTACAGTGCAAAGTGTGATGTGAGTGAGGTAAACGGTCCCGGAGCGGCGCAGCCGGACGGCCGGCGGTGGCTCCAGCAAAAC
The DNA here is from genome assembly GCF_028769735.1 of Zonotrichia leucophrys gambelii. NCBI lineage: Eukaryota > Metazoa > Chordata > Aves > Passeriformes > Passerellidae > Zonotrichia > Zonotrichia leucophrys. The sequence continues at coordinate 3,521,778 of NC_088197.1, read as the reverse complement.
CCCCCGGGCTAAAGCTTTTCTGCCTGGAAAAGGAAAATCCAACAACACGAGAACAAGGGCAGGGCCCATTGAGAGACTGAGAAGATCCAGGAGAAACCCTGGCAAGACCTGGGGGAGACCCTTGGTGAGATCCTGGTGGGACCCAGGAGAGATCTCAATGAAACCCTGGTGGGACCCAGGAGAGATCTCAATGAAACCCTGGTGAGACCCCAGTGAAATCCTGCTGAGACCCCAGAGAGACCCTGGCAAGACCTCGAGTGAGACCCTTGGTGAGACCCCAGTGAGACCCAGACAAGATCTCAATGAAACCCCAGGGAGACCCAAATGAGATCTCAATGAAACCCTGGTGAGATCCCAGTGAGACCCCAGTCTCACCCAGGTCTCGGGTGAGACCCTTGGTGAGACCCCAGGTGAGATCTCAATGAAACCCTGGTGAGATCCAGGTGAGATCTCAATGAAACCCTGGTGAGATCCAGGTGAAATCCTGTTGAGACCCTGACAAGACCTCGGGCCAGACCCTTGGTGAGATCCCAGTAAGACCCTGGCAGGACCTCGAGCAAAACCCCAGAGAGACCCTGGCAAGACCTTGAGTGAGACCCTTGGTGAGACCCCGGTGAGGCCCCAGTCTCACCCAGGTCTTGGGTGAGACCCTTGGTGAGATCCCAGTGAGACCCAGGTGAGATCTCAATGAAACCCTGGTGAGATCCTGGTGAAATCCTGGTGAGACCCCAGTGAGACCCTGGCAGGACCTTGAGCAAGATCCTGGTGAGACCCTGGCAAGACCTCGTGTGAGACCCCGGCGAGACCCCAGAAGACCCCGGCGAGCCCCGGTGTGGCGCCGTCCCCCCGCGGGCGCCGGTGCCCGAGGCTGGGGGCGTTAAGGCGAAGAAGCGCTGTTGGAGGTAGAGCTGGGGGGCACGGCCAGGCCGGCCGGGGCGGGGGGCACGCTCCCACCGCCGCTCCCCACCCCGCTGCCGCCGCTGCTCCGGCTGCTGCTGCCGCCGTTGCCTTTGCTGTAGGCAGAGGAGGAGGAGGAGGAAGAGGAGGAGGAAGGGCCGGGCGTCTGGGCGAACAGCACACCTGGGGGAGAGAGGAGAGAGCAGAGCTGAGGCACAGGTGCTGTGAGATGGGTGGAGGGCAGCAGGCACGCGGCACAGGGCAGCCCCTCACCTGTGTACACGATGCCGTTGATCTCCACGGACATGCTGATGCTGTTGGTGCCGTTGCTGCTGGCGGCGGCGGCGTCCGGGCGGTTCTCTGCCGGGGAGAGCCGCGTTACCGAGCCCGCCGGGGCCGGGAGCCGCGCGGGCACGCGGGGCCGGGGCCGGCACTGACCTGGCGAGCGGGTGCCCTGGCTGTTGATGCGGATGCTCATGGGCAGCTGGGCTGTCATGGCCAGGAGGTTCTGCTGCAGCGCCCGCTGCATCAGCCGCTGCTGCTCGTCCGTCACCAGCGCCAGCTTCTTCTCCGGCGGCTCCCCCGACTCCAGCTTCTCCCGCAGCTGCTCCAGCGCCGCGGCCTGGGCGGCCGCTGCCACCTGCACCGCGGCCGCCTGCGCCGCCACCACCGGGTGCCCGGCCAGGGACACCGGGAGCCGGCTGGGCATGGAGATGGGGATGGGAGAGTCCTCCTCTGCCGGGGGAGCGGGTGTCAGGGGTGGGGGCACAGGCGGTGCCACCACCCCGGGGTGTCAGCAGTTTGGTGGCCTGCTGTCCCTCCAAAAGGTCAGAGATGGGTGGTTGGAATCAGGGTCCCCAGGGTGTTAACAGCTTGGTGCCCAACGGTCAGAGATGGGTGGTTGGAATCAGGGTCCCCAGGGTGTCAACAGTTTGGTGCCCAAAGGTCAGAGATGGGTGATTGGAATCAGGGTGTCAACAGTTTGGTGCCCTAAGGTCAGAGATGGGTGATTGGAATCAGGGTCCCCAGGGTGTTAACAGTTTGGTACCCAAAGGTCAGAGATGGGTGATTGGAATCAGGGTCCCCAGGGTGTCAACAGTTTGGTGCCCTGCTGTGCCTCCAAAACTCAGAGATGGGTGATTGGAATCCGGGCCCTCAGGCTGAGCCCTGGAGCCCAAGGAGGGGAGAGCAGCATCACCCCCCTGCCCGCTTCCCCCAGCTCTCCCCGTTATTATTACATCTCCAGGGCTTAGCAGGGGGCTCAGCTTGCAATCACACCCTGGAGCAGGCACACCCCAGAACAACCATTACCTTTCTTGATCTTCTGGCCAGGCGTGATGGCGCCGCCGTTGGTGGCAGACGCCAGCCCCAGCGCTGGCACTGGCAGCTTGGGCGAGGAGAGCAGGCCGTGGGTGCCACCGGGTGAGTAGGCAAAGAGGGAGCCCCCGAAGCCCTGCCGCCGGCCCTCCCGCCGGTTGCTGTCGATGGCCGCCTGCAGCTCGTTGGGGTTGCTCAGCCCACGCTTCTCACACTCGTAGGGGTACAGGTACTTCATGTACCTGCGGCCAGACGGGACACGGGAGGGATGGTGAGGGTGACACAGTGGCTGGGCACCCCTCCCTGTGTGCCAACCCCATTGTTCTTTCCCTACCGCTCACACACAGGGCTGTGCTGAGCAAGAGGGACCCCCAAGGACTCCCCATGTGCCACCCCCATTGCTCCATCCCCACTGCTCACACACAGGGCTGTGCTGAGAGCCTCCATCCCCTGCACAGGGCAGGGGGACCCCCAAGGACTCTCCCCACTCCCCTCCGAGCCCCCTCTCACTGGGTGCGCAGGGTGAAGGCCGCGCTGGTGATGGAGGTGGGCAGGCTCAGCCCCTTGGTGATCTCCCTCCACAGCTTCTTGTTGATGACCTCCACCAGCCCCCCCTTCTCGGTCACCAGCGTGTACAGCATGTACAGGTCCAGCACCTGCTTGGCCATGATGGGGATCCTGTTCACGGGGGTCCCTGGGGAGCGGCGGGAGGAGAGAGCTGCTCTGGGGTGCTGCTTTCTTACCCAGAGTGGGGGCGCAGCTGCTGAGACCCCCACGGGGCAGTGGAGGGGCTGGGGGGGCTCATGCTGCTCCCTCCCCTTCCACTGTCCCCTTCTTTTCCCCCCCAGGCCCTCCCCTGAGATTAGCCCCGAAAACAAAGGAAACAGAAACTCGCAGTTTGCAGCCACAGCCCCGCTGCCGTGGCTGAGCCGGTTCCTCGGGCTGAGCCAGTACCCAGCAACACAAGTTATTTATAACGGGGGGGTGGCACAATCTGGCTCTGAGGGTCTCCTATGAGCTGGAGGGGCTCATCCCTCCAGCTTGAGGAGGGGGCTGGCATCCCTTATTGGGGTCCCCACCCTCCCAGCCCTGCAGTGGGGGACCCCAATGGATACAGGTGTGGTGATTCCAGGGGATGGAGATTGGGGGACCCCAGGGGACACAGCCAGGGGATGGGACAGAGCCAGGGGGCCCCAGCCAGCAGCCGCAGCCCCCCTGCACAGGCACACGTGCCTTCCCAGCGCTGTCTGACAAAGGGCCAGAGCCAGCCCTGTGTCAGCACTTCCAGCGCTGTTTTCCACGCAGGAACCAGACCCTCGAGCAGGATTCAGCCCTTCCCACCCCGGCCCCCTAGCCATGGCCTCTCCCCGGGCACAGAGAGGGGCTGCAATAACGCAGGCAATGGGCAGAGGGGGCACACAGCCAGGGGCTGCAGGTCTGGGTGTGAAGGGAGGGGGACAAGGAGGGGCTGCAGGCTCTGGATCCAGCCCAGCAGGTTTGACCCCGCTGTGCTGGAGGGGTTAAAGATTAACCAGCAGCTCAGCCGGAGCCGTGACCTCAGGGCACTAATGAGGGGCAAGGAAATGAGCCCCTGGCCTTGGGGGGGGGGACGTGGGGGGTGCAAGGTGGGTGTGGAGGAGCAGGGTGGGCACAGAGTGGGCAGGGGGGCACAGCGTGGGTGTGCAGCTGGGTACTCACCACGCTTCTGCATGAAGCTGAAGAGGTCATCCAGGAACTCCTTCCTCCTGGGGTCGCCATCCAGCTCGTAGAGCTGCATAAAGAAGAGAGAGATGCTCAGAAACCCCCTTAACCCATGTGTCCCCCCAACCTGAGACCCCTTGGCTTCCTCTGCAGCAGCCTCAAAGGACACCAAATGGTTTGAGGGTCCCTGTAGAGGTCCAGGGGGTTCCTGCAGAGGTCCAGGGGGTTCCTGCAGCTTGGGCTGACCTTGCCAGCCCTGGTTGTAGCTCAGCTCCGGGATCACGGCTGGAGTGGCTCCCAGGCTGCCAACACCGTGCTCAGCCCCAGCTCCTCCCAGGAACGCTGACCCCTGTTATTTTTAACCTCCACAGCCTGCACAGCACAGCAACTCTTCAGCGTGGTCCCTCCACGCTTGGGGTGCCACAGAGAGAGAGCCATGGCCAGGAGGAGCCAGTGTGCCTCACCATGAACCTGTGTGTGCCACCACCCTGCAGGGACACGTCCTGCACTGGGGGAAGGCAGAGCTGGGCCAGGCTCTGACACGCTGCTGCACCACCTCCATCACCGGCTCTGCTTGGGGCATCTCCATGTGGGACCCCCCACCCCGGCACATTCCTGCCCTGATTTATGGCTTTTATGGCTCAGCACCGGCCGGTTGGAGCGCCCGGCACGCCGCAGGCACACACCACACCACGCCAGGCAGCCTCTCCCCAAGCCCAGCGCTGTTCCTGCCTGCAGGCTGGTGGATAATCCCCCCTCCCAACCCTCCCAAACCCGGGCAGGGTGCTGGAGCAACGGCTGTGGGGGCAGGCGTTGCCCAGACACCACCACAGCTCTGCTTTTCTCCATGACAGCTCTGAGCAACTGCCAGGGGGGCCGGGAGGGGGCTATAAATAAATAAATACCCCCCCAAAATAAGCCAGGCACGCACTGCAGGTCACCCGTGTGCCCACTCCCTCCATGGCATCAGGAGCATGGGCAGGTGGATGGGTGGGCATGGTCCTGCCTTGAGCCCCCTCCTCCTGCAGCCCCGCGGGGAGGATCCGGATCCTGCAGGGCCGGACTCGCCCGCCGGCGCCGATCAAAGGGATCAATGGGGCCGCATGATAAGCGGGGCCATAAACCCCCCCAGTTCCCCTGGGAAACTCGGCAGGCTCGACCAGACCCTTGCACAGCCCCAGGGCAAGGGCAGGAGCCACCAGCACCACCGGCAGAGACCCCCAAAACCCCCTCAAAGACCCTCCAAGCAAGGGGTCTGGTGTGGGAGTGTTGTGGTGGGAATGAGCCATGGCACAGCAGCAGTGCTGTGATTTTTGGGGCTGAGCTGCTTGTGCCAGCTGAGGGATGTTGGGCTGGTGCCAATCCAGCCTCCCCCGTTTCCTTGAGCAGCTCCAAGAGCCACACACAGAGAAAGGAAAGGGCTTCCCCAGCGCCCGATCCCATCCTGGGGAAGCACCGAACACTCTGGTTCATCCAAGACCCTCGGGGTCATGATCCACCCCCCTCCTGGACTCAGTCCCGAGGGGAATGGACGCGTTTAAGAGGATGAAAGAAAATTAACCGTCAGCTGAGGAGAGCGTGGCCGGCCAGGACAGGGGGATTAGTGGCTGCGGCAGGCGGCTGCCCCGAGTGCGAGCCCCGGTGGTCCCACGCCAAACTCAGCTGATTGCAGCCACTCACCCCCCTGCCCAACTGTGATAAAGCCATGGGGGTGCCCAGGGATGGTGGGTAGAGGGATCCCTGTTCTTGCCCTGCCGGCACACCCGCCACGGCTGCCGGGCAGAGGATGTTGCACAAGCTGCTGCTGACGGTTACGGTGCCAAGCAGAGAAACAGGCTCCCCTTGGGACCCCCCAAACCCTGGTTTACCTCTGTCACTGCCAACAGAACCAACTGCCAGTGACGGGCACCTGCCCAAGGTGCTCATCTGGCAGCACTGTGGGGCGAGGACATGCCCAGCCATGGCTGGGACGTGCCTGGTGTGCACTGTGGTGTGTGACAGGGTGCGTTTGCCAAGCCCTGGTGTGCACTGTGGTGTGTGACAGGGCGCGTTTGCCAAGCCCTGGTGTGCACTGTGGTGTGTGACAGGGCGCGTTTGCCAAGCCCTGGTGTGCACTGTGGTGTGTGACAGGGTGCGTTTGCCAGGCTGCCCCTGTCCTCCCTTACCAGCCCTGTTCCCCCTCGACCCCCAGCACAGGCAGGACACGGAAGGGGACACACAGAGACAAGTGACTCCCAGCTGCCCCTCGCAGGATTTCCTTGCATTGACGCCATCCGCAGCCAACGGCACAGCAGCCCCGAGAGCCCCAACGGCAGCGCAGGACAGCTGGGACAGCGGGGCTCGGAATGCAAATTGGGGAACAGAAACGTTCTGCTTTTGGCAGCATGCGAAACCCAGCGCAGCTGAGCTTGGCACGGGCCGGCGCTGCTGCACCGAAATCAGCAGGTGCTGAGTCTTGTGTGCCTGCTTGGTGCTGCTCCCTGCCCCGTGCCCGTGCCCTGCTTCCTGCTCTCAGCCCTGGTTTGTGCCCAGCTCAAGGCCAGCTCCTCGCAGGAGCACGCGGCGTCGCGGTGCTCGGTGCAAAGGTACCGGCGTGCAGGCAAGGCCGCCCGCTGCCGCTGAGTCAATACATTTATGTTTCGTAATTAGGGAGCTGGAAACGACTTAATCCAGAACGCAGCTGCCCCAGGAATATCCTCTTACCGTGGGGTCCCCACGGCAGGGTGTGGTGGCAGGGGACACTGTGGTACAGCCATCCCAGCCTGGCTTGGGGGGAGCAGGAGATGCTCCCCACAACCCTGAGAGTCCCCTGGGCTGGGAGATGTGACTCCACGCACCCAGTGCTGACCACTCCAGGGTGAATGCTCGATGCCAGCAGCATGGGGTGGCTCTGGCCACAGTGTCCATCCCACCTGGCCGCAGCACAGCCCCTCGGCCCCCGGCCGGCTGAGGACACGGAGCCAGATGGCCGTTGCCAGCAGATCCATAATTAAGTGGAGGAGGAATTAGGCAGGCGGTGGGCGGGTGGCCCTGACCCCGGCCCCAGCACCCCCGGCAGGATGCCGGCCCGGCGTTTGGTGTGGATGACCGGATTAATGTTTCAAACCAGATTACAGGAAAATCCCAACCCCGCTGGCTTTCAAAGGGCAGGCGGGAGGAGGCGGCCCCATGGCAATGCCAGGAATGCGGGAGAGCCCTCGGCTCGGGCCGGGGATGGGGGGTCCGAACCCTCCCCAACCCCCCGAGCAGGAGGGGAAGCATCATTTCACAAGGCTCATGTTGGTGCCAGGCAAATCCTCCCTTCGGCAGGACTCCCTTGTCTGCCCCATGAGATGTCATGGAGGAGTCCGTGTCCCTGCATCCCACGTCCAAGTTAAAAACATAAAAACGCCTCCCCTTCCCCCCCCCTTGCTCGGTTCCGGGTTTTCAGGCCTCGGGGATTAATTTTCAAGTTTCTTTTCCATTGCCAGGAAGTGGCAACACTCTCGGTTTTCCTCCTTCTCTCCAAAACCGGTTTGAGACGTGCACACCGTGACGTGAGCCGGGACTGGGGACAAGACCCAAGGGCCACTGCAGCAGGGATGGGGGCTGGTGGCAACCTCCACCTTCCAGGGGTTAAACTCCCCCAAATTCCTGTATTTAAGGAAAAAACACAACGCAGGCAGTGGCGGGGAAAGCTCGGCAGGTAGCAGGAGCAGCAGTGACAGGATTGAGGGGTTACTCCTCTCCTTTTCTTCCTTTCCTTCCTTCCTCTGGCAGCCCCCGGGGATGCATCCCTTTGTCCCGCGGACAGCGAGGGGCCACGCTGGGCTGGGGAAGAGCCTGCTCACACTAACGAGTTCTTTAACCAAGAATAAACACATTTATGGCGCGTTTCCCGTCCCACTCCCAGCCCCTACACAGCCCCCGGCCTCTGGCACGCCGGGACCCGCAGTGGGGTCGGAGAGGGCACTTATTCAGAATAAGAAAGTCGTTTGTAAAAACCAGAGCCAAGGATTGACGCGGGGCGTTTCGGAGGCGCTGGGGATGTGATTTCCTGTAAGGCAATGGCTGAGTCAGGGCTGGGGGTACCCGAGGCAGCAGCTCCTCTCTCCAGGCACAGGGTGCAGGGTTTGCTGGGGTAAATCCCTCCCGGTGAAGGGCAAAGGGAGCAGTCCAGCCCCGGAGCAGATTCCTACGCAGATAAAGCGCTCGGCTTAGGTACAGGTCACCCCTGGCTGTCCCCATCCCTAATCCCCTGCGAGCCCCCCGGGGCACAACCCGCCGTGGGAAGGGGCTGCTGGGGGTAGGGAGGTGTGTGTGCCCCTTCCCCAAAAATGTCCCAACACTTTGCTGGTGGGGGATGTGCTGGCTGGAGCCTCGCCCACATGGCCAGAGCTGGCGGTGACTCCACTGACCGGCCCGGCGGGATTCCTGCTGCTGGAGCATGGCCGGGCTGGGCTGGGCTGGGCTGGGGGGCCGCTTCCGCGGGGGCAGCTGGGCAGGGGGCCCGGGAGCTTCCCGTCGGCACCATTGTTCACACCGGTTCCCAGCATTGTCCCCTCTTCAGGGGACACGGCCCCAGCGCAGGTGCCTCTTTGCACCAGCGCCTCCTCCTCGGGCTGGACCTGGTGGTGGGCACAGCATCCATCGGTGACAAAGCCAATCCTGATCCATGGGCAAGGCAGTCTGGGGGTCCCCTGAGACCACCCAGTGCCCACCTCCTCGCCACACAGGAGCCATGTGGGTGACCCTGGGGGTACACGGCGGGCGGTGTCACGGCACGGCGGGTGTCAGGGCTCGGCGGGTGTCCCCGAGCGGCGCAGGGGACGCTGAATGGGCGAATTAGTCACCGTTTAACCCCGCTGACCCCCCATTGTCCGTGCGCTGTCGGCCGCCCTCCCCAGCATGGCCGTGCCGCTGTGCCCAGCCAGCCGGCAGCTCCCGGGATCCCGAGATCTGTGTCTGTGAGACACCGGGCTGACACCGGCTCCCGGGATGCCTGTGCCGCTGCTGTTTGCTCCCAGGATCCCTGCCCCTGATCCCTCCTGAGCTGAAACCAGCTCCTGGGATGGCTGTGCTGCTGCTGTTTGCTCCCAGGATCCCTGCCCCTGATCCCTCCTGAGCTGAAACCAGCTCCTGGGATGGCTGTGCTGCTGCTGTTTGCTCCCAGGATCCCTGTCCCTGATCCCTCCTGGCTGACACCAGCTCTCGGGACAGCTGTGCCATCACTGTTTGCTCCCAGCATCCCAGGATCTGTGTCCATGAGACACCAGATCTGATACCGGCTCCTGGGATGGCTGTGCTGCTGCTATTCACTCCCAGCATCCCAGGATTCGTGTCCCTGCCATGGGCCAGGCTGACACTGGCTTTCAGGATGGCTGTGCCACTGCTGTTTGCTCCCAGCATCCCAGTATCCCTGATCCCCCCTGGCTGACACTGGCTCTCGGGACAGTGTGCCACCGCTGTTTGCTCCCAGTATCCCGGGATCCGTGTCCCTGCCATGGGCCAGGCTGACACCAGCTCCTGGGACAGCTGTGATGCCACTGTTTGCTCCCAGCACCCCAGGATCCGTGTCCATGAGACACCAGATCTGACACCAGCTCTCAGGATGGTTGTGCCGCTGCTGTTTGCTCCCAGCATCCTGGGATCCATGTCCGTGATCCCCTAGGGCTGACACAGCTCTCAGAACGCCTGTGCCACTGCTGTGTGCTCCCAGGACCTGTGTCCCTGATCCCCCTGGGCTGACACTGGCTCCCTGTGCCACTGCTGTTTGCTCCCTTGCCGCAGAGGAGGAAGCGATTCCTGCTGCCGCGGCGTTTCCAGCGGCACTTTGCTGCTCGGCCGGCAGCGAGCCAGGCTCTGGCTGGAATCAAAACTGGTTCCGTGTCTGAGTGAGGACGTGTGGCACAGCCTGGTGAGGGGTCAGGGATAACTGGGGCGCTGGGGCTGTTCCCTGGGCTGGCTGGCTGGATGGGAGCCAGCCCGGCAGCTCTCCCGGCCCTTGCTGTGTGCGTGCTGGTGCATGCCCTTGACACATGCTTGCTATCACACCGGACCTTGTACAAATATTAATCCAGCCGAGTCAGGCGCTGTTGAGAAAGCTCGTCCGAGGAAGGACAGACACCAGGCTGGCTCCTGCCACCAGGGAAGGCAGCTGAGAATGAGCTATGCAATGCTAAGCTGGGGAAATGTGGCCAGAGCAGCCAAGTCAAACTCTTGGGGCACCTGGTGAGCCCCCAGCTCGGGCTGTCCCTCCTGTGTGACTCCAAAGATGAAGCTCCTGAGGGTTGGAGGGCCAAGACCCTCATTGAGGACCTGACCCGGGTGAGGTGGCAGCAGCAGCAGCAGCGAGGCCTGGAAGCCAAGACAGGGGTTTAAATTCCACCATATGTAAATGATCGTCTTAGAAGGGGATCGCGGTAAGCCCCGGCAGATGAGTCACCGGGGCTTCCACCGCCCGCTGGGATTTGGCTAATTGCAAATCTGTTCCTGAAATGCGAGGTCCTGCACCTCTGCCCTCCGTCAGCACCACCGAGGGGGTCCCTGGGGTCCCGTGGGCAGGGCCAGGGTGCACAGAATGCCTGGGAACGCCACGGCAGAGCCGCTGGAGGAGCTGGAAGGGGTCCAGCAGCCACAGATGGGGTTGACAGGAGCCAGCTGTGGGCTGTCAGCCCCGGGAACCATCACTGCTGAGCTGCTCTAGCAGCGCTGAAACCTCACAGTTTCCTCACGCTGAGAGGAGGAGGTGGTGGTGGGCACTGTGATGGCACCACAGTGACAGACGCCATCCCACTGTGGCACCTGAGCGGGTGGCAGTGTGAGACAGCATGTCCCAGGCGCTGGAATCTCCAAAATCAGGCACTGGTGCCCAAGTTGGAGGCTCCACAGGGGAAACAGAGGCAGGAGGTGAAGCCATTTGCTGCAGGGGTTTAGGGCTGGTACCTGCCTGGGTGCTCCCAGTGCCACCTGAACCAGGGTAAGACCCCGAGCCAGCTGCTGTGGGGGGACAGGGAAGCCACTGCTGCCACAGCAGTGACACAGCCCAGCCTGTGGGACACACAGGGAGCAGGGGACTCTCCTCAGGGGTGAGCCCTGTCCTGCAGCAGCCCCAGTGCAGGGTGGATTATCCCAGAGTGGAACCCAGGCACGGGCAGATTAAGGGTCAGGGAGCGGGTCAGGAGCTGGGCCAGGAGCTGCACCCTGAGCTCTCAGTCTGGCTGCCCCAGGGGCTCTGAGCAGGGCCCCCCAGCCCCAAACACCCCCTGCCCTGGCCCCCCTGATTGCAGCATGTCCGGCTGGGCCCTGCGACCAGCTGCCATTTCTCCTGCGGTTTGGGCCAGAAATAGGGTGATGGAGCAACCCTGCCCTTGCCCAACGCTGCAGTGGGGGCGGGGGGCTCTGCTGACAAAGGCCCTGCTCCCTGCACTGCTCTTTTCTTTTTTTTTTTTTTTTTTCCTCTCTCTTTTAAATAAACCCTGTTAGTTCAGCTGTGCCGAGAGGGGAGGCGGCCGCCACCTCCGCAACCCTTGAGTCAGCCCGGGGGGCTGGGGCGTGGAGGGAACAGGGCTCTGGGAGGGCCAGGATGGGGGAAATGAGGGCCAGGGGTGGGGGAAATGCATTTCCCCCATGCTTTAATCCCCCCCAGCTCTGCAGGGATTAAAGCATGGGGGAAATGCAGCTTTGGGGGGACACAAGCAGTGGGGAACCAGCCCAGCTCTCAGGACAAGGGGTGATGGGGGTATGGTCTAGCTGGGTGAGCACCTGGAGCAGAAAGGATGTCCCCTTGTCCCTCAAACTCATTAATCATCCTGGGTCTTGTTTGGAGAGATGGCCTGACAGTGCTGGGATGCTGGGAGCAGCACCTGTGAGCACCCAGGCATTTGGCTGGGGGAGGCTCTGGGAGGGCCAGGGGTGGGGGAAATGCATTTCCCCCATGCCTTAACCACCCCCCAGCTCTGGGAGAGTTAAAGCATGGGGGAAATGCAGCTTTGCGGGGACACAAGCAGCGGGGAGCCAGCCCAGCTCCCAAGACAAGAGATGATGGTGGCACGGTCTAGAGGGGTGAAGGCACTGGCTGAGCAGAAAGGATGTGTCCCCCCTGTCCCTCAAGCTCATTAATCATCCTGGAGAAACGTCCTGAGCAGTGCTGGGATGCCGGGAGCAGCACCTGTGAGCACCCAGGCGTCTGGCTGGGGGAGGCACTCGGCGGCTAAGCCGCTCTCGCCGAGAGAAGTCCCTGACCTCTGGCCAGGGATCTGGTGGGATTACAGCCCCGGGAATGCTCCCTGAGCTCTATGAGCCAATTACTGTGCCGGATCCCCCGGCTGGGAGCACCTCTTGGGGCAGTGCTGCAGGGTGAGAGGGGCTCAGTGTGGGGTGAGCAGACCTTATCTTGGGAGGGTGTTGGGGAAGATGAAACAGGAAAGCCTTATAAATATGATTGTCTGGCAAAAGATTTTGAGAATATAGAAATTAGAAGCGAGATTGAAATGAAAGCAAGTTTTGAGATCCTTTAGTTACTGAACAATGGGAAAACAACGGTGTGGCTGACTGAAGGTAATCTCCTTTTGATGGAACAAGACCCTCTGCTTGCAGACAGGTCCAAGGGTCCAAGCAGACCCTGCTAGTTTGGCAGAAGGGGCCCAAAGAGGAGTTTTTAAGGTTTAAAATGTAACACAGTATGGTAATGTAGTGATTCCTATAGGTTCTATGGAAACACTACAGGATTTGTGTCTTGTACTACATTGGTTAGTGAGAATCAGAATATTCAACACAGAAGATGATTTATTGTATTGTAACAGGAACTTCACACTTTTACCTCTTGTCTCTTGCTTCTTGCTTTTTAGTCTCTTACCCCTTTTATGCTTTTACTCTCTGTCGCTCTCTTCTCTCAGGCCTGCTCTGAGCTGTGGCTGCAGCTCCCACCAGGGCCCTGCACCCAGGCCCTTTGCAATAAACCCCAAGTTCCACGACCAGAAGAAGATTTATTGTGTTGTAACAGGAACCTTGTCCTTTTTTACTCTCTCTTTACCCTTCCTCACTCTCTCATCTCTTTACCACGCTCCTGCCTTCTCTCTCTTTACCTCTCTCTCCTCTTGGGCCTGCTCTGAGCTGTGCCTGGCAGCTCCCAGCGGGGCCCTGCACCCAGGCCCTTTGCAATAAACCCCAGAGATCTCTCATCTCTGTCCGTCCCGACTGTCCTACCCCCATCAATCCTAAGGAGGGGTCCACTGCTGACTCCCCCCACTGCCCCCCAACTCCTGTCCTGCTCAGATCCCCTCTTTGCCTGCCTTATCTGCTGCTGGCCTGGCCATGCACTGCAATCGCCTCCCCGGCACAGCAGCACCCTAACCGGGGGCCCCAGGGCACTCCCCCCCTTATCTGGGAGCCAAACTGCCTCAGGGTGGGTGGGTGGGTGGGGGGAAGTGGCCCCCCGGCCCTGTGATGACACTCGGGTCCCCCTTCCCTGCACTGGGGCCCCCTCGCCCTCCCTGGGGGCGGCTCATCCGCTCGGCTGCCTAATGCAATAAAGCTCTAATCAATATTTTAAAGAAAGTAAATGGACCCTCCCGCCCTCGTTAAGAGGCCACGGGGCCCCCTGGCTCAGGCCCCACGCCCCCAGCTGGCTTTGGGCTTTGAAAAGGAGAATAATCCACGAGAGAAAGGGGTTCAGAGGGGATCCCCCACACCTTAAGGAGCTCCTGGGGATTCAGAGGAGGAGATACAGGGCTGTCTGCTGATCCAGACTCTCTGGAAAATCCCAGTTCCAGCAGCCATGTGCTGGTCTGGGCGGAGGGGGGGTCCGGTTTCAGCCACCCCCGCAGCCCTGCCGAGGTCGCCGAGTTGCTTTCGGTTTATTTTTCCCCCAGCAGTGCACTTTGAAACGCTCTATCTCGGGGTGAGCTGCACCAGCCCAGATAAGGGCTGAGGTTTTCGCGCCTGGGTGCCACCGGCACCGCTCAGATGTCCCCAACACAAGAAACCTCTTGCCCCACTAAAGCACCAGCACCCCCCAAAACCCCTCAGCTGGCACAGCCTCCCATTGGCACTGTGGCGACTTCTTAAATCCTTCCTGAAGCAGAAATGGGGGTGTTAAACATCAGCCTGAGGCAGCCACTGCAGGACACCCCAAAAGGGAGCACCCAAAATGGAGAACCCCAGAGGGAGAGAGGCGGCTGCTGCAGCCAGAACGAACACAGGGAGGAGATGAACACAAGGAGAAGATGAACACAGGGAGATGGATTCCTCAAGCTCCTGCAGTGTGGGATGGGGCACTGGCATGCAGGGTGCCCGCGCCTGAGGGAGCACCAGCAGCATGGCAAACCCTAAAAGAGGTAGAGAGGCTGGAAACTCCAGCTCCAGGGGCTGCCACTCCACCAGAGAGGCTCCCACTCCTCCCACTCTCAGTATTAGCAGGGAGCAGTAACAGCAATAATGAAACAGAAAGATCAGAGCAGGGATCTTGGGGGGGCAGCAGCAGCAGAGCCCCCACAGCGCTGGGGCACAGAACTCCGAGCACTTTTAGCCCTTTGCTTGCTGGATTTTTAGCCATTTCCCACGGGGAGCCTCTTCCTACCCAAAAATGCCCCTTTTTCCCCCCTACCCACCCCGAGGAGCCTCGGTGCCCCCGAGTTCCCCGTGTGGCTGGGGGCTCCTTTGTTCTGCAGCGCCCGGGTCAGGCCGGGCTGACCTCTGCCTGAGCAGTAGCCGTCCCTGGGGACGGGGAGGTGCCACGCGCCGGCTCCCTAACCTCCCTCACCTCCATAACTCTTCCTCACGCCCTCCCCTTCCTCCTCCCTTCAGCTGGGCCCCATCCTCCTCCTGCCTGCGGCCCCCCACGGCTGCAAGCCGAGCACCAGTTCACAGGAATCCGTCCCAGATGGGTCAATAAAAACCTGGCGGTGGAGGGAGGATGGGGGCAGCTCCTGGCTGACAGGGTTTGGGTGTGGAGACAAGGATGGGGGTTTCGATGGTGGCATTGCCTGGTGAGGGCTTCTCAAGCACAGAGACCCATGGGCCAAGGATGCCGGCAGCACCAGCACAACCAGAGCTGAATCCAAACTGGATCTGAACTCCCTGCAGGGAGAGCTGGACAGCCAGGGAGTTAAGTTGGTGGCCGGTACTGAGGAGCTCCTTGACAAAAAATAAAAAGCAACCCCAAAAGAGCCCATCCCTCGCAGAGCAGGCAGGCAGAACATTGCTACAGCCACTCACAGCACCACATCCCTGCTGGCTCAACCACACAGGTATCAGAACTCAGCACATCCCTCCGGGTGTCCAGAGTTGCCAAGGACCCCACCGAGGGGCTCAGAGAACCTTGCATGCAGCCCAGAACACCTGGGAATTTGATTTTGACCCCTGAAGCAAGTTGCCAACTCTGTATGAGGATCTGAAAGTCACAGAAGTTTAAATAGTATAATAATAAAATTATCACAGGGTGAAAATGTAGATTTAGGATTTTTGGTATGGGGGTTATGGGGACAAGATGGAAGAACTTGGGCGTGTCTAGCCTTTTTTCTTCTTCTTGTTCTCCATTTTCTGCAGTGATGTTGGCACTCTGGGATTGGTTTAGAGTAGAAGTGCACTGTCTAACATAGGTGATAGGTATTGGGAATTAAGTGTAAATATGTTATATGTAGTTTGTAGTATAAAAGGACAACAGTAGTTGTAGTTTGTAGTATAAAAGTAGTTTGTAGTATAAAAGGAGAGTGCCTGTGGCTGCCCTGCTGAGCAGAAAGTAACATTTTATAGATAAGAATTAATAAACAACCTCAAGACCGAAAAGTGAAGAGTCCAGACTCGTTCTTCAGGCACAGGCCGAAACAAAGACATCCTGCACATCTTGAGGCAGCAATTATCAAACAGCAACCTGAGACATAGGGACCCTGATGCTGGGGTTCCCCCTAAAGTGTCTCCACTAGTGAGGATGGGGTACAGCATCCCCTGCCCCACATGGGGACCCTGCTGCTGGGGTTCCCCCTAAGGCACCTCCATCAGTGGGGATGGATGGGGTACAGCATCCCCTGCCCCACACGGTGACCCTGCTGCTGGGGTTCCCCCTAAGGCGCCTCCACCACAGTAGGGATGGGGTACAGCATCCCCTGCCCCACATGGTGACCCTGCTGCTGGGGTTCCCCTAAGGTGCCTCCATCAGTGGGGATGGATGGGGTACAGCATCCCCTGCCCCACACGGTGACCCTGCTGCTGGGGTTCCCCCTAAGGCGCCTCCACCACAGCGAGGAGCATCGAGGATGGATGGGGTTCGGCATCCCCTGCCCCGCGCTGCCCTCCCTCGCTGTTTACATTCCTGCTGCTCCTTCCCAGCTGGGCTGCTGGGCCGGAGCCCGGCGGCACGGCACGCGCTGGAGCCCGGCCAGGAGGAGCTCCCGGCCAGCGCCGGCTGTGCCTGGCCCCGCTCCAGGGGCCGCGATCCAAGCGCGCTCGCTCGCTCGCTCACACGGGGCTGACGTGCCGGGGAAAGCCTCTCCGGGCCCGGCATCGCCTCCGCTCCTTCTCCGCCCACGGAGGATTTCCAACCCCCTCCGGCTGCTTCCAACATTCAACACCAAGCTGGCTCTTCCCAGGGACCCCAGGAAGGGACGTGGAGGGAGACGGAGCATGGTTTGGGGGGCAAGAAAAGCACTGGGAACACGGCTGGTGTTCCCAAGTGTTGTGGCTGTGATAGGGAACCTGGCAGAGGCCACGGCACTGACACGCTGACGAACAGGAAGATCAGAGTTGTGGTGTTGAAAAGCTTTTTCACAGCTACGAGTTCACGGCCCTGGCCCCTCGCTCGCCGGCGGCAGGAAGCACAAGAGAGGGAAACCACAAGAAGAGCAGGTAGCCTGGGTGCAGCGGCGCGAGGGATGCGCAGGGCAGGAGCATCCTTGCATCCCCACAGCTGGACAGGGGAATCCCTGCAGCTGGACAGGAGCATCCCTCCATCCTTGCAGCTGGACAGGAGCATCCCTGCATCCCCAGAGCAGGACAGGAGCATCCCTGCATCCCCACAGCTGGACAGGAGCATCCCTGCATCCCCACAGCTGGACAGGAGCATCCCTGCATCCCCATAGCTGGACAGGGGAATCCCTGCATCCCTGCAGCTGGACAGGGGCATCCCTCTATCCTTACAGCTGGACAGGGGCATCCCTGCATCCCTACAGCTGGATAGAAGCATCCCTCCATCCCTACAGCTGGGCAGGAGCATCCCTGCATCCCTGCAGCTGGACAGAAGCATCCCTACAGCCAAGCAGGAGCATCCCTCCATCCCTGCAGCTGGACAGAACATCTCTCCATCCCCACAGCCAGGCAGCACCAGGACGATGGCCACTGGTTCCCTCTGCCAGCCCTGTTCTGAGCCTGCCCACATCCACGTGTGCCAGCAGATCCCAGCAGCCCCTTCCCCCATTTGGGATGTGGCAGCCTCCTCAAAGTGAAGGGGCAGAGGTGGTTGCATCCCTCCTGAAAGGCCACCATGCCCTGGCTGCTCCATCTGGGTCCCATCTGCTGCTGCTGGTGCTGCCCCTTCCCCCAAACTCTGATGCATTTAAACACACATCAAAGGTGCCGGGCAGCCCCTGGGGAGCCCTGGCTGCAGCAGTTTTCTTCTGTCAGTGAGAGTGGACTGCAGCCAGCTCTGGTGCTGGGAGAGGAGGAATGTGCTGGCCTCGCTGCCTGGGGAAGGCAAGGAAGGGAACAGCCAGGTGCTTTCTCCCTGGTTTCACTTTTTCATGGCATTTTGGCAGCAGCAGGGGTGCACCTCTGCCCCCCACCAGACCTTGAGTTGGCCTGCCAGGCATCAGCTCTGTAGTGACAGTGATGGGAGACAGACAGGTCTCCATGGAAAATGGCTTAGGGAGAGTGGAAAACCAAGAGATCCATCAGATTTATAAATCTGGGGTGATTTTTTCATAACTTCCAGCAAGAATCCTCCCAGATCCCTGCAGCCAACCCAACTGCACTGCCTGTACCAGAACAACCCAGACACAGAACCCACTCCCAACCAGGGAAGGGGCGAGACCGAGCCCAGCACTAAAACCCCGGAGAAATCCCACGCATTCCTAATGACAACAGCAGCTGGATCCGAGGAGAACACAGCCGGAGGCGGCGCTGCCAGAGGCACCTCCCCACACTCTGAGGACACAGGGGTGAGCAGGAGCAGCGACAGGGACGGCACGGACAGCGCGTCTCGGCGGGCACATACCTGCTTGAACTGCTCCTCGTAGGTCCAGTCGCCGTGGTCAGGGGCTGGTGGCGGGGGCTGAGCGTGGCCCAGGCCGGGGGGCAGCCGCTCCTGCCCCCCTGGCAGCCGTGGGGGCTCCCCCCGGTAGTGCTGGGGCGCTGGGGGCTTGCGGAGCAGCAGGGACCCCGCGCCCGCCCGCACCGCCTCTGTCGAGCTGAGCCCTTCCTCTCCCATGTCTTCTTCTTCCTCGTAGTCTTCCTCTTCCTCCTCCTCCTCTTCTTCCTCTTCCTCCTCACCCAGGTCCTCTTCAAAGTCATCTTCATCCCATTTGCCCTTTCTGGAGCGGGAAGGAGAGGAGAGGTTTGGTCCCACACTGGTTCCTAAAGCTCATCCCTCTCTCCTGCTCATCCCAGCTGTGGGGTTGGGACCACCCACCCAGCACAGCCCATTGGTGGGGGCAGCTCTGTGGGGCACAGCCAGCCCCCCAGCATCCTGGGAGCAGCTCCATCATGGATCTCTCCTCTGCCAGATGGCTCCTGGCCTGGCCCTGCCCTGAGAGGATGCACGGGTGCTGCATAATTTAACACCAGCCTGGGGTCCTCTGTCCCAGCCCCACGTGGCTGCTGGGCAGGGATGGGATGTTGTGCCAACCCAGCATGAGGAATCACCACCACAGAGCCAAACCACTGCTCTGAAATACCCCAATAGCTCTAACCCAAGCCACAGGATCCCCGCAGCCTGCCCAGCCCCACCAGTGCTGTGCCACTTCCCTGCCCCTTCCCCAAACCCACGAGAGAGCCGCCTGAGCACACTCACAGATCCTCCTCCTCTTCAGAGCCCATCTCCTGCTGGTACCCGCCGCCATCTTCCTCCTCCTCTCCGCGCTCCTCCTCTTCCTCCTCCTCGGAGGCCTGGCTCTCATCCGACAGCCCCGGGCTGGGCGAGTGGCTGAGGCCGGCGGCGGCCGCCCGCATGGCAGCCAGGGCGGCCATCTGTGCCCGCTGCATGTGCGCGCTCTCGGGCTCCGCTCCCTCCTCCGAGGGCGCTGCCGCCTCCTGCCCACGGCCCCGGGGCTGCCCCGGGGGCTGCGAGGGCTGCGCTGGAGGGGACGTGCAGCGTGCTGGCGGCTGCTGCTGCTGCTCCTGCAGCGCCTGCTGCAGCCGCGCGCGCTGCTGCCGCTGCAGGTTCTCCATCACCGCCTGCAGCTTCATGGCTCTGCCGGCGGGCGGGGGGTCCCCGGGGGGCCGGGGGGCGATGCACCCGGGGGGCAGTGCCCGGGGGGCAGCGCCCGGCAGGCTGCCGCGCTCCAGCGGGGCTGGGGGCCAAAGCTGGGCAGTGCCACGGGCAGGCAGCCCTGGAGGGGGCTGCCGGGGGGTGAGGGCAGTGCCGTCGGGGTTGACACCGGGTTAGGAAGGAAGGATGTGGCCCCCTTGATCCCTCTCAGGCTTGGTCCGATGTCTCCTTGGCGTAAGGGCTACGGTGCGTTGCAGGTTTGGCGCTGCCCGTTGGGATTGGGGTGCTGCTTGTCCCAGGCAGGCTCCAAAACTCGTCCTCGGGCTCAGCAGGCAGCAGCTGGAGCACGGCACATCGCCCTTTCCCTCGCAGAGCTGGCACTTTCAGGGTCCCCTGCTCGCAGCCGGTGTCCCTAATCCTCAGCTGGGTCAGTGTCCGGCAGGCGTCGGCGCAAACCTGTGGGACAAGTAGAGCAGAGGGTCAGCGGAGCTGTGGGCAGGAGCTGGCGAGCAGGAAGGAGTTAAAGACAGCGCAGGAGCCTCATTAATCTCGAGCTAATGAGATAGGGCGGCCGGGCCTGCTGCTGGAGGGGGAAGGGGCCTGCCGGACCCGATAGCCCTGCCCGGCCCTGCAGGCAGCGGATACCGGCGGACCCACGCCCGCTGATAACAACAGGCCCTGCTGGGGAGGGACATCCACCGGGTCCCCCACAGGGGACAAGGCACATCCCTGGCTGGGGATCCCACATCGTGGTGGGGCGTGGGCAGCACTGGGGGCTGCGCTGCACACTGGAGGGGCCCCAAAGCACCCCGGGGCAGATCCCAGGGGATGGACAGGCAGAGCTTTGAAACCCTGGCAAACAGGCTCAGCCAACCAGCCCCAGAGCCCCCTTACTCCCCTTCCCTGGGGGGCCTCCAAGGCAACACGAGCCTGCAAGCAGCTCATCTGTGCTTTGCCCCACTGGAAAACACCGGGGGGATTTCAGCTCGAGCCTGCAGAACCCCAACACCCTGGTTTGGGTCCCTTCTAGCACTGAGCTCTCAAGCCCTGGTGTGGCCGGCAGCCCCCGGTGTGACCGGCAGCTCCCAGCCATGACCTCGCCTGACTGACGGCAGGGAAGGAGCTCGGCAGGGAAGGAGCTCACCGGAGCACCGCGGTTGTACCGGCTACGGTCTTTGCCCGTTTCAGCTGCCACGGCAGAACCCTCACGGGGCCAGACCGTGGGGCCGCGGGGCCAGAACAACCAGCAGCTACGCTGCGATCCCGCGCATTCTGGAAAGAGGAACCCGCTGCCAGTGTGGGCTGCGGGGCCGCGGCCGGGCGGGCGGGCGGGAGCCGCTTCCCCCACGCCTCGCCGCGGCTGCATCCGCTCCCGGCCCGGCTCACGCCATGCACGGACACGTCGCCACCGTCACGGCAAGCTCGGCAGCCACCGCCTCCATGGGGAGCCAGCAGAGGCGCGGCACAAGCCGGCCAGCAGTGGCCGTGCCTCAGTTTCCCCTCTAACCAGCGCTCACGGAGGGGAGATCGCGGCACGGGCGCTCCCGCACCGCAGCCGCCGCTCACCGGCCGCGCACCGCACCTCAACCCCGTCCCCAGCTCCATCCACCAGCGAACCGGAGCCGGACCGAGCCGGGCACGTGCTCCCGGCTCCCCGGGTGACACGGTGCCAGCACCGGGCGCGGAGCCGCCTCCCCCAGCACCGCGGAGCCACGCTGCCGCTTCTCCACAGGGAAACCCGAGTGGCGCGGCCACAGCCGGGGCTCCGTGGCACCCCGGTGACCTTGAGCCGTGCCCCTTTGTCCCTCCGGGGCCACGGGGGCCGGTGCGTTCCACGCCGTGGGGCGGTGACCGGGGGGTCCCGCGAGGGATTCGAGGCGGCGGCGGCGTCACCCGCGTCCCCGGGGCAGGTGCTCGGCAGCGACAGCGGCTAAAAATAGGCAGCGGGGGTGTGACGGAAGGGCCTTTGTGCCACCGACACCGGGGCTGGGCTGGCCGCCGCCGGACACCCCCCGGGCGGGCTCACGGCGTTGCCGGGAAGGGCTCCGGGGGTGTCGCGGAGGCTGAGTGAGGAAGAGGAGGAGAAGGACAGGGTGGGTGCCCGGTGGGTGCCGTCCCCGGGGAGCCCAGGAGAACAGGAGTCCCATCCCCAAAACTGAGCCCGGCCCCGCTCCCGGCGGCACGTGGCACCGGCGGCGCCCAGCAGGACCGGGCACGGAGGCGGCGGGGCCCCAATGGGCCCTGGTCCCGCGAATGAACGGGGGGAAACGGCCGCCCCCGACGCGGAGAGGCGAGCCTGGGTCGGCCTGGCCTGGCCCCTCCGCCGTCCGGACCCCGGGACACCGCGGGGCTGGGGGGGGGCACAGGGCGGGGCCACGGGGCTCTGCCCGGCCCGGACAGCAGCGCCCGGCGAGAACGGAGAGTCAAGGCCGGGACCGACCGCGGGGGAGGAACCCCAGCCCCGCGTGGGGGAGGCGGCCGGTAACCGGCCGCGGGGGGAGGGGGGCGCCGCGCTCCCGCCCAGCACCGGCAGCGGAGGGCTCAGCCCACCTCGGAGAGGCGGCCGGTCTTGAGCTCCGTTCCCCGGCCCCGGTCCCGCCCAGCCCCCGACTCCCGGTCCCGGCTACGGCCGCGGCGGAGCTCCCGTTCTGGGTGCCGATCCCATCGGCGGGAGCGGTGCGGCGGCTCGTCCCCCCTTACCCGGTGCAGGCCGTGCGCCGCGAAGCCGCATAGCAGCCGCGGCCGCCCGGGGTCGGGCTCGGCGGGGCCGGTGCGCGCGGGGCCCGCGGCGCTGCTCTCCCCGCGGGCGGGCGGGCGGCGGGCGGGCGGCGGGACCTGGCCCCGCCCCGCGCTGCCCCGCCCCGCGCCGCCATTGGCCCGCCGCGCCAGGAGCGCCCCGCCCCTCCCCGCCCCGCGCTCTCATTGGTCCGTCTATCCCGGAGAGCCCCGCCCCTCGCCGCCATTGGTCGGCATGCAAATGCTGCGCGCGGCGGGGGCGCGGCCGCAGCGCCGCCTCGCGGACGGGCGGGGGAACGGCGCCGGGCCGGGCGCGGGGCCCGGTAGAGCGGCGGAGGGGGGGCGGTTAACGGGGGGCAACGGGGGGTTTAACGGAGGTTAACGGGGCTTTAACGGGGGTTAATTGGAGGTTCACGGGGATTAACGGGGGAGCTATGGGCGGATAACACGGATTCACGCGGGGTTAATGGGTTCCGGCCGCCGCCGAGCCCCGGTTCCTGGGGCTCCCCGAAGCACCCCCGGTGCCCCACCTCCCGCGACGCCCGGGGCGGGCTTCCCGTGCCCCCGCCTCCCGTGACGTCACTTCCAGCGGGCGGTGCCGGGCCCGGTGCCGCCGGTGCGGGCCGGGGGTGGAGGAGGCGGAGGGAGGTCCCGGTCCCGGTTGTGGTCACCGTCCCGGTTCCGATCCCAGTCCCGGCGCGCCATGGTGGTGCTGCGGGGCGGCGCGGGCCCCGAGGAGCCGTTCCCGTGAGTGCGGGCCCGGGGCCGGGCGGGCCGTGGGGCGGTCGGTGCGGGCTGGAGCCCCCCGGGCTGTCGGTGCGGGCGGGGAGCGGCGGCGGCGGCGGCGCCTCCCGGGACAGCCCGTCCCCAGCTCCCCGGGCCCGCGGGCGGTGTCAGAGCGGAGCCCGGCACCGGCATAATGAACCTTATAATTAGCGTTTATCCCCTGGAGGTCACGGTGCTCCTCCCGGTCACCGGGGGTGGGCTGGAGCCCCCCGCTCCTGCACCGGTGTACCGAGGCCTCGGGACGGAGCTGCGGAACGACTTTATTCTGCTGCCAAGGGGTCAGTGACAGGAATAGCTCCGAAATCCCCCGGCAGGGAACGCGTTCCTTGGGAATGGGACAGGAGGAGAGAGCAGGAGTGTCTGTCTGTCTGTCTGTCTGTCTGCCAGGCCCGGTGTCCCCGGGGTCACGGTTTGAATGATCCCTCCTGGGGTCCCATCTCAGCCTGGCACCGATGCTGGCCCGACACGGGTCACTGTCCCGAGGTCGCTGTCCCCTGTGACCCTCCCTCCAGGCTGGCACTGGGCGGAGGTGGCAGTGCCAGGGCAGACGTGGCAGTGCCCGGTGCCAGGGCAGCCTCAAACAGCCCTGAAGGCTTCAGGAGCAGAGCTAAGTGTGGCTCAGCCTGTTCCCTTCCCAGCCACGGTGCCCGGGGGTGCTCCCTCTGGGTTTTGACATCTCCTTTGGGGCTGTGTCGGCTCCAGGGAGTGCCCGGCTCGCAGCTGTGTACTCAAACCCTCGAGCTGGGGCCGGTGTAAGGTGACTCCCTCTGTTTATTCAGGTTTTTGTAACCGTCTTTGTATCACAACTTGATCCGCCAGCCCTGGTTGCTGGCTGTGGCAGGTTGGGTTACTGCTCCCCACCCGTCCTCTGGGCATTGCCTTGATACCTGAGTCTCTTTTATTCTTTCCAAGCCCACCTTTGACATGGTTTTCTCTCCGGTGGTTGTTTATTTTTTACCCCCCACCAGCAGCTAAGACCGTATCACTGCCCCCATGCAGGAAAAGGGGAAAAAAATCAAGGTTTTGGCGAGGGTGAGGAGCTGGCTGTTAGCCCAGGCTGCAATCGGACAGCACAACCTGCTCTGCCCTGTGCCCAGATCAGCTCTGCCAGCACCTGATTGCAGGACTGGGGCTCCCATAAATGCTGGAAAGGAGGGGACACGGTGGGGACAGGGCCCTGTGGATGGAGCAAGGCTGTGATGGCGTTCACAGGGGTTCTTGGGTGAGGGAAGAGACGGAGATCTGACTCCATGTTTCAGAAGGCTTGATTTATTATTTTATGATATATATTACATTAAAACTATGCTAAAAGAATAGAAGAAAATGTTTCATCAGAAAGCTAGCTAAGAATAGAATAGAAAGGAATGATAACAAAGGTTTGTGGCTCGGACAGACAGCTGAGCTAGCTGGGCTGTGGTTTGCCATTAATTACAAACAACTCTATGAGACCAATCACAGATCTACCTGTTGCATTCCACAGCAGCACATAATCTTGTTTACATTTTGTTCCTGAGGCCTCTCAACTTCTCAGGAGGAAAAAAGTCCTAAGGAAAGGATTTTCATGAAAAGATGTCTGCGACACAAGGCTGTGGCAGTGGAAGCAGTGGTCACTCTGGGCAGCTCCTGGTCCTGGATGGACACTCCTGGGGGTTCTTTCAGGGGTGTTGATTTTCTCCCCCACCTTGTGCTATGCTAAAGGAAACCCACACGACCCTGAGGGGAAGTGAAGGCAGTGAAACTTCCTGTCTTTGGTGTTTGGTAAACTTTGAAACCCGAGCAGTTGCGTTCAGCACAGCGCTCGTGGCGTTGCTTCATTTTCCCATAAAACACCTCAGTTTTGTGGTCATTCCTCAGCTGTGCCTGTGACCAAGCAACACCCTGACTGTGTGGTGAGCAGAGCACCTTTGGGTGCCCCCAGGAGCTGGCAGGTGCCAGGCTGGGGTGCTGTTCCTGCAGGTGGCAGGGTCGGTGCCAACCCGCTCACGACCACGGTGAGCGTGAGGGGATGGATCCATTGCTTTGCTTCCTGGTGAGCAGGGACGGATCCATCGCTTTGCTTCCTGTGTGGCACACTTAATTGCCCAGGTTAATCACCCAGGTTAATTACCTGGCCCTCCCAGTGCTGACACACAGCTGCTTAGAGCTTGGAGGTCACGGTGACCCGAGGGAGAAGGAGGATGTGTTGCTGTAACAATGGTGCTGATGCTCCGGTGCCCCATCCCGCTGCTGTGGCTGCCCCAGCGCCCTCAGCTGGGCTCACCCCTGCTGCTGTGCCCCCCAGGAGGATCGAGGACTGCCTGCCCCTGCTGCAGGACTCCCCCTCCAAGCGTTTCTCTCCATCCAAGAGGAAGCAGTACTACATCAACAAAGCCATCCGCAACTCTGACCTCATCCCCAGGGCCAAGGGCCGCAAGAGCCTCCAGAGGCTGGAGAACAGTAAGCACCAGCAGGGTTTCTCCCCCAGGGCAACCCCTGAGCTGTTCTGGGGGCAAGGAGCCTCTCTGGAGGTGCTTTTCCCCCCTCTGAGGCTTTGCTCTTGGCCCCAGCTCGTTACCTGATGACCCTTCTGGAGCAGGATGACTGCGGGAGCGACGAGGGAGAGCTCAGCCACTCTGCCACCCCCAGCATCTTCACTGAGGCCTGCAACAATGAGACCTATGTGGAGGTGGGTGCAGCCACCCCGCTGCCTTGGGGACACTGGATTGGTGTGTCATGCTTGTAGTTCACTCCTCCATCCATCCCTGTGCCCTGAGCTGCTGCACGGCAGATTCTGCCTGGTTTGGTGTCAGGATGGGATCTGTGTGTGCTGGGGGATGATGGGCTCCTGGCATCCCTGGAATGGGGGAATTTCCAGGCAGATGCTCTCATGGAGAGTTGTGGCTGCAGGGCAGTGAGTGCCTGGTGAGCTGCAGCACTTCCTCCTGCACCAAGCCCCTTGCCAAACCCCCATTGCCTCACACTGGGTGTTTTGAAACGTGGCCTCTCCCTGGTGTGACAGGGCCACACTCAGGGCCATCCCTGGGGATCAGAGGGTGAAGAGGGGGCTCATGGGGTGTGGGAAGGGGCCCTGGGTGACTGTGCACCCTCAGACCTCTGTAGTGGGGCTTGGTGGCTTCTCTTGTCAGATCTGGAACGACTTCATGAACCGCTCGGGAGAGGAGCAGGAGAGGGTCCTGCTCTACCTGGAGGAGGAGGCCAGGAAGAAGCACAGGAGGAAGCTGCCTGTCAAGAATGAGGACAAGTGGAAAGGTGCTGGGAGGGGAACCAGGGTGGGGACAGCCTCTCCCTTTCCTTCCTTGTGTACATTCTGGGAGGGCTGCACCCACTCCCTGTCTGTGGTGGGGCCAGGGGATCCCTGAGCTCACCCTATGGGTGTGGCAATGGGGGGGGATTATGCCTGTAGACCCCCAGCATGGACCTGGGAGGGTTTTTGAGAGCCAGAAGTGGCTGGGATGATGGGCACAGCCACCCCCAAACCCCCTGTGCTGGGGAGGGCATTGCTGTTTTAGGGGTGACTGTAAAGAGAGCAGCTAGGGGGACACTGGCTCCTCCCAAAAAGTGACACTGCGGGCTCTGGAGTTGTGTTAGCTGTGCCTAAATCCCTTTTCCTTCCAGCAGAGCTCCCTGCCTACACCCCCCAGGAGTGCTTCCAGCGCATCAGCCGCCGCCTGCGTGCCACCCTGAAGAGGGGCAGGATCCCCATGGTGAGCTGGGGACAGCCTGGCACAGTGGGGGTCTCTGGGGTGTTGGAATTATTACCAATAAAATATAGATATCTAAATAAAATAGATAAAAATATTACATATAAATATTATATAATGTATAAATAAAATATATATTATATATAATATATTATATATTTTATATATAATGTATAATATATAATGTATAATATATATAAATATTTATTATATATAAACATATATATATTTTTAAATATATATATATAAAATGTAGTATATAGCATATAGTATATATTATATAGTATAGTTGGACAGGACGTGCCTGAGCTTGTCTGGCCCTTGCTGCTTGACCAAATAGTGGCACTGTGGTGTTTTCACCCCACAGACGCTTTTGGCTGGCTGGGTGTGTGGTGATTTCACCCCATTTTTGGCTGTGGGATGTGTGGTGTTTCACCTCAGAGACACTTGGATGTGTGTGTGTGATTTCCACCCCAAAACACTTTTGGCTAGCTGGATTGTGGTTGTTTCACCCACAGACACTTTTGGTGGTGTCACCCAATTTGGCTGTCTGTGGTGTGTTCACCCCACAGACACTTTTGGCTGTGGATTTGGGGTGTTTCACCCACAGACACTTTTGGCTGGCTGGGTGCTGCAGCTGGGCCTGTGGGGACAATTCCAGGCCTGCAGGAGCTCTGGTGGTGCTGGGATGGAGCTTCCCCCCATAACAGGGGCTGCTCCTCAGGTTTCCCTCTGTGGAGAAGCTTTAAGGTTATGGTGAAGGAAAGGAGTCGGTTCTGATGGAGGGTTTGGATCCAGAGCTTTATTCTGGCCCACAGGCCTCTGAATCCAGCACAGCTCCAACAGAACTCCCTGAGCCCGTGGTTGCTGCTCCTTTAACCCCGGGGAGAGGGGCAGGGAGCCACCAAGCAGGGACAGGAGGGGAGGGACAAAGGGACAAAGGACACCTGGATGGCCCAATGCCCCCCCAGGGGTAGAGGGCATCCTTTGAAAGTGCCTATCTGGAATTCCAGGATTGACAGACAGTGTTCTGAGGGGAAAGGAGAGGTGTCTGACACACCTGGGAGGGAATTATGAGGGAGAAACCCAGAATATCTGAGGCAAACCATGACTTGACAACAGTGGGGGCTGCCAGGGGTCCCTGCACAGCCCAGAGCTGTGCCCTGACCTTGTGCCACATTTCAGAGCAGCTCCTGGGAACGTGCTCGCGCTGCAGACACACATCCAGCTCCCAGCACATGGGCTTTTCCTGGCTCAGTTCAGATTTTTCTGGCGCTTACAGGGCTTTTTTTAGTGGTTGTTTCCCAGTTTCTGTGCAGTGACAGCAGGTGACAGGTGAAACTGGGCATGGGGACCGCAGTACAGCCTTTGGGGTCCTCACAGTGACCCACACAAGGTTATTTGGGGCAGCTCTGATGTATTTTGAAAGGGGATTAAAGTGCCCCTGGAAGGAGAGAGATAATGTGACCGTGTTCACAGGGGTCTTAGGATGAGGGAAGAGATGAGGATCTGACTCCATGTTTCAGAAGGCTTGATTTATTATTTTGTTATATGTATTACATTAAAACTATACTAAAAGAATAGAAGAAAAGGTTTAATGAGGAGGCTTAGCTAAGAATAGAATAGAATCAGAAAGAATGATAACAAAGGTTTTGTGGCTCGGCTCTCTGTCTGAGCTAGCTAGGCTGTGATTGGCCATTAATTAGAAACAACCAACATGGGCCAATCACAGATGCACCTGTTGCATTCCACAGCAGCAGATAATCAATGTTTACATTTTGTTCCTGAGGCCTCTCAGCTTCTCAGGAGGAAAGAAATCCTAAAGAAAGGATTTTTCATAAAAAGATGTCTGCGACAAGGTGAAATTTGGGGCAACTCTGATGTATTTTGAAAGGGGGTAAAAGGAGGGAGGTGAGAGCAGCCCTGCACTTGCTCTGCCAGCCCTGGGGGTGCTGCCTCCCTGCTCCGTCTGCTCTCTGGGGCTCTGTTTGTTTTGCCCTGGTGCTAATTAGAGCCTCTCAATGCAGCCTGGGCTCCTTTTTGTTTGCCTTCAGTGTGCTGCTCTGTGTCTCAGGGCTCACTGAGCTTTGGCTGTTGGCTGTGAGCACCAGGGATGGTGCCAGCCCTTGGCACACACAGTTGGCAGGAGCTGGATCCTTCCCTGCCCCAGGGGCTGGAGATGGGAGATTCCTCCTCCTCCTGCTGTCTGCCATCCAATTAATTTGCCCAGGAGCTGCTGGCAGTAAATCTTGGGGAATCAGTTGTGCCATCACTGTCCTTTCCTCACTGAATTCCTGTCTCTCCTCACAGGGGACTCTGGAGGGGCTGGAGGAGGAGCTGCTGGCCTTCTTCTCTGTCACCCCTCAATCTGTGTACACAGCACTGATGGATAACAGGTATTTCCCCATCTCTGGGGTTCCCCAGGCTGCAGAGGGGATTTGGGAGCACAGAACACCCACCTGGCCTGTTCTGTGTGTCCCCAGGGTGGAGGGCAGGGCAGGCACACACAGGTCAGGCTCTAACTAACCCTGTCCCCTCTCCCCCAGCTTTGAGAGGCTCCTGCTCCACGCCCTCTGCCAGTACATGGATCTCGTCTCTGCCAGTAAGAGCCCCGTGTCTGCTTGGTTTTAGTTTTGATTTTCACTTTGTTGATGTTGTTTTTCCCCTTTGCCTCCATCACTATCTTTTCCTCCCTTCCTCCTCTGGGCCCCGCCTTGCCCTGGGGCTCAGAGATAACCCCATGTCCCTTCTGCTTCTTCCCCAGCAATGCCCTGAGCTCTCTGGGCAGCCCCAGTGGTCACCAAGCTCAGCCAGACCTGGCACTGAGGGCAAATTTGGGTGGTCCAGAGCTAGAATCTGCTCACGGGGTTCCTTCTCCTGCAGCTGCTTCCTCCTCCCAAGGATCAACCGTGCCATTCTGGGCATCCCCAAAGGTTTTGTTGCCAAGGCAGGGATGGAATAAGGCTCCATCCCTCCAGAGGAGGCTCTGCTGTTTCATTAGGAGCCAATTGTGGCAATCAGCCTGTGCACTAATGATGGGGAGAGTGAGCCCCAGGATGGAGGGCACAGAAAACAGGGCAGCCTGTGCTCACCACAAACCCCAGGATGGAGGGCACAGAAAACAGGGAAGCCTGTGCTCACCACAAACCCCAGGATGGAGGGCACGGAAAACAGAGGAGCCTGTGCCCACCACAAACCCCAGGATGGAGGGCACAGAAAACAGAGGAGCCTGTGCTCACCACAAACCCCAGGATGGAAGGGACAGAAAACAGGGGAGCCTGTGCTCACCACAAACCCCAGGATGGAAGGGACAGAAAAGAGGAAGCCTGTGCTCACCACAAACCCCAGGATGGAGGGGACAGAAAACAGGGAGCCTGTGCTCACCATGAGCCCCAGGATGGAGGGGACAGAAAACAGGGAGCCTGTGCTCACCACAAACCCCAGGGAGAGGAGGGGAAGGGCTGTTGGAGACCCCTGAGAGGATGAGCAGGCTTGTGCTGACCTCTCCATCCCACCCACAGGCTCGGACATCGAAGGGAAGCGCCAGATGAAAGTGAGCAACAAACACCGCGTGTTCCTGCCCCCGGAGCTGCTGCTCTCAGACTACCTGGGCCAGATGAGCTGATGCTGCCCCCACAGCCCCTCGTGTGTCCTGTGCAGCCTCTCCCGGACCCTCCTCAGCCCTTCCCCTGCTCCCAGGCCGGGGCTTTGTGGCTGTGCTGGCAGCAGGGCACAGGGTGCAGAGCAGGTGCCTCTCGCCCGCCCTGCTGCCAGCACAGCCCTGCTGGAACTGCTCGTGTGTCTATTTATAACCCAGGTGTTTTTAAAAAAGAATCAGGCGGGGCCAGCCTCCCTCGGTGGGGTGATGTGGGTCCAGATTTTTCTGCGGTGAAACAGCAGCTCCCGGGCGGCTGCTGAGCAATCGCTGAGGCGGCGGAAGAGCCTCGGGGCTGCCGCGTTCCCTCCGGGGCTGCCGCGTTCCCGTTGTTCCCGCAGCCCACCGGGGGCTCGGCCGGGGCGGGGTGTGGGCAGCTCCCGGTGCTTTTTACCCCATGCCCAGCCTGCAGAACGGGGCTGGTTTTAAGTGTAATATAGCTTGTGTTTTTTATCACGTGTGTATGTGTGTGTGTATTTACACATGTGTGTGTGTGTGTGTGTGCTGGAGGGGTGCAGGGGACTCTGCTTTTCCATGGGGGGGCAGATATGCCAAGGGTTGCTCGTAGGGAAATCTTTGCTGGTTGCTCTTGTCCCACCGTGTCACTGACTGCCATTAACCCAGACCCAGGAGGCTCGGCCGGGGCGGGGTGTGGGCAGCTCTGGGTGCTTTTTACCCCATGCCCTGTCTACAGAACGGGGCTGTTTTTAACTGTAATATAGCTTGTGTTTTTTATCACGTGTGTGTATTTACGTGTGTGTGTGTGCTGGAGGGGTGCAGGCCCCTTCGGGGCTCTTCTTTTCCATGGGGGGGCAGATGATGCATTTTGGGGGTCCCTCTATGTGCCAAGGGTTGCTCGCAGGGAAATTTTTGCTGGTTGCTCTTGTACCACGATGCCATTAACCGTGGGCACCCCCAGACCCACGAGGCCTGACCAGGGCTGGGTGTGGGCAGCTCCCGGTGCTTTTTACCCCATGCCCAGCCTGCAAAACGGGGCTGTTTTTAAATGTAATATAGCTTGTGTGTTTTATCACGTGTGTGTATTTACATATGTGTGTGTGCTGGAGGGGTGGGCTCTGCTTTTCCGTGGGGCATTTTGGGGGTCCCTCTATGTGCCAAGGGTTGCTCGCAGGGAAATTTTTGCTGGTTGCTCTTGTCCCACGATGTCACCGACTGCCGTTAATCGCGGGCACCCCCAGACCCCGGGGAGCCCCTCGCGCCTCCTTCGCTGGTTCAGCAACAATAAAAACGGTGCTCCCCTGCTCCGGCTCTGTGTCTCCATGGGGATGATGATGAGGAAGATGAGGAGGAGGCTTGGGGAGGGGTTTGGGGGCCGCTGGTTGGGCACGGGATGGAAAATGTGGGTGCGGCGGGGTGCGAAAAATATGGAACGCTTCACGAATTTGCGTGTCATCCTTGCGCAGGGGCCATGCTAATCTTCTCTGTATCGTTCCAATTTTAGTATATGTGCTGCCGAAGCGAGCACGAGTGTACCCGAGCCCGCAGCGGTATTTAAAGGTCTAGAAGTACACCACCGTCACCATACGGTGACTATACTGTGGTTCGGTATGGAATGCACAATGAGCTCCCTCAGTTATTTCTCAATCTTTCACTCGGTATTTTCCTCAGGTTTTACCAAAATTTTAAAAATACGCCGGTTCTGTTCGCTGTTCGGCGCGGTGGCTTCTGGGTAGTTTTTTATGCTAATGAGCTCTCTGAGAGTGTCCGCGGCAGTGCCTGAGCACGCCGATCAGGCGCGCCACGGGCAGCCCGCGGAGGCGAGGGGGTCCTGAGGAGCGGCGGGCCCCGGTGAGTGAGGCGGGATCGGGACCGCCGGGAGCCGCCTGTGAGCGCTCCCAGGCCCCTCCTGTGACCTTCCCGCCGGCCCCGTGTCCCCCCGGCACCTCCCCGTGTCCGGCCCCGGGACCCTCCCACCCGCCGTAGGCTCGATACCCGCGGGCCGCTCCCTCCGCCTCCCCCCGGTACCGCCGGGGTCTCTCCCGGTGCGAGGCTGTCCCAAACCGTGTCCTGCGCCCCCCGCTATAGCCCCTCCGGCTGGGGTTCGGTGTGACCGGCCTTGTGTCGCCCGCAGGCAGGACCGAGGCTGTCCCGGTGTCCCGTATCCGGTGTCCCGGTGTCCGGTGTCCCGGCGGGATGGACCTGGCCTACGTGTGCGAGTGGGAGAAGAAACCCAAGAGCAACCACTGCCCGTCCATCCCGCTGGTGTGCGCCTGGTCCTGCCGCAACCTCATCGCCTTCACCACGGACCTCCGCAATGAGGAGGAGAAAGGTACCGAGAGCCCCTCGGGAAATCCCTCCCGGTGCTCCCGGGAGAGGCGGGGATCCGCTGGCCCGGAGCTCTGCCCTGCCCCTGGAGCCTGCTCTCCTCCTTTTCCTCCCAGCTTTCACCCTCTGCGTTTGTTCCCTGGAGTGGTTTTGTTTCCCCTAAACCAGGACCGAGCACTGAGTTCCCAGCACTACCCCAAATCATTCCTATAAATGATAAATTTTCTATAAAATATTTTATATTTTTCCCTGCATCACCCGAGGCTCTGAGGCTCAGCAGCAGTGCCAAGGGACAGGAAATCACTTCTCTGTTCACACAGATCTCACCCACATGGTTCATATCATCGACACCGAGCACCCCTGGGATGTCTACTCTGTCAACTCGGGCCACACTGAGGTCATCACCTGTTTGGAGTGGGATCAGTCAGGTGGGCTGGGCTCTGTGTCATTGTCACCGTGTCCCCACCCCTGCTCTGCATGCCCCAAAGTAATGGGGTGCAATTCCGTGGGGGGTTTTGGGTGTTCCCCCTGTTCTCAGTGTCATTGTCACCATGTCCCACCCCAAAGCAATGGGGTGCAATTCCCTGTTGGGGTTTTACCTGTTCCCCTTGTTCTCATGCAGTGTCATTGTCACAGGCTCCAGGCTGTTCCCCCTGTTCTCAGTGTCATTGTCACCATGTCCCACCCCTGCTCTTCATGTCCCAAAGTAATGGGGTGCAATTCCTTGGGGGGTTTTACCTGTTCCTCCTGCTCTCATGCAGTGTCATTGTCACAGGGTCCAGGCTATTCCCCCTGTTCTCATGCAGTGTCATTGTCACCGTGTCCCTGCCCTGCTGTGCATGTCCCAAAGGGATGGGGTGCAATTCCTGGTGGGGTTTTGGCTGTTCCCTCTGCTCTCAGTGTCACTGTCACCATGTCCCACCCCCAAGGATATGGGGTGCAGTTCCTGGTGGGGGTTTGGCCATTCTCCCTGTTCTCAGGCAGTGTCATTGTCACCATGTCCCACCTCAAAGGGATGGGGTGCAATTCCTGGTGGAATTTTGGCTCTTCCCCCTGTTCTCACACAGTGTCATTGTCACAGGCTCCAGGCTGCTCTCAGCAGATGCTGATGGCCACATCAAGTGCTGGAGCATGACAGATCACCTGGCCAACAGCTGGGAGAACACAGTGGGCAGCGTGGTGGAAGGGGACCCTGTGGTGGCCCTGTCCTGGCTGCACAATGGGGTCAAGCTGGCTCTGCACGTGGAGAAGGTTTGTCTGAGCTTCCTGAGGGATCTGGGCTGGAATTCTGCTGTGGGCTTTGTGAGGGAAGAGATGAGAATCTGACTCCATGTTCTCAGAAGGCTGATCCCTTCCCTTCCCTTCCCTTCCCTTCCCTTCCCTTCCCTTCCCTTCCCTTCCCTTCCCTTCCCTTCCCTTCCCTTCCCTTCCCTTCCCTTCCCTTCCCTTCCCTTCCCTTCCCTTCCCTTCCCTTCCCTTCCCTTCCCTTCCCTTCCCTTCCCTTCCCTTCCCTTCCCTTTTGCTCTCTTATAGTGGATATTTGTGCTCCTCTATAGTGGATATTTTTCCTCCCAACAAAGGAGGAATGATGAGGAGGACTCCATTGATATCGGAACGCTAATTAATTACTTTTTTTCTAATTTTGTCTGCGAACACTCAAATTTTTTTGCCCTTTGTTCCAGTCTGGAGCCTCGAACTTTGGCGAGAAGTTTTCCCGGGTGAAATTCTCTCCATCCCTGACTCTGTTTGGTGGGAAGCCCATGGAGGGCTGGATTGCTGTGACCATCAGTGGCCTGGTCACCGTGTCCCTGCTCAAGCCCAACGGGCAGGTGCTGACGGCCACCGAGAGCCTTTGCCGCCTCCGCTGCCGCGTGGCCTTGGCCGACGTCGCCTTCACGGGCGGGGGCAACATCGTGGTGGCCACGTCTGATGGCAGCAGCACCTCCCCCGTGCAGTTCTACAAGGTTTGTGTCAGCGTGGTGAACGAGAAGTGCAAGATTGACACCGAGATCCTGCCCTCGCTCTTCATGCGCTGCACCACCGACCCCGCGCGCAAGGACAAGTACCCGGCCATCACCCACCTGAAATTCCTGGCCCGGGACATGTCAGAGCAGGTGGGCTGGTGTGGAGAGTTTTGCTCCCCTATAATGGATATTTTGCTCCTCTATAGTGGATATTTGTGCTCCCCTCTAGTGGATATTTTGCTTCCCTATAATGGATATTTTTGCTCCTCCATAGTGAATGTTTGTGTTCCCCTCTAGTGGAAATCTTTGCTCCCTGATAGTGGATATTTGTGCTCCCCCATAGTAAAGATTTTTGCTCCCCTGTAGTGGGTATTTGTGCTCCTCTATAGCAGATATTTTTGCTCCCCTCTAGTGGATATTTTGCTCCTCTATAGTGAATATTTTTCCTCCCCTGTGGTGGATATTTGTGCTCCTCTATAGTGGATATTTGTGCTCCCCTGTAGTGAATATTTTGCTCCCCTATAGTGGAGATTTGTGCTCCCCTATAGTGGAGATTTTTGCTCCCCTGTAGTGGAAATCTTTGCTCCCCTGTAGTGGATATTTTTGCTCCCCTCTAGTGGATATTTTGCTCCCCCATAGTGGAGAATTTTGCTCCCCAATAGTGGATATTTGTGCTCCCCTGTAGTGTATATTTTTACTCCTCTCTAGTGGATATTTTGCTTCCCTATAGTGGAAATTTTTGCTCCTCCATAGTGGATGTTTGTGCTCCCCTGTAGTGGAAATCTTTGCTCCCTGATAGTGGATATTTGTGCTCCCCCATAGTAAAGATTTTTGCTCCCCTGTAGTGGGTATTTGTGCTCCTCTATAGCAGATATTTTTGGTCCCCTCTAGTGAATATTCTGTTCTCCTATAGTGAATATTTTTGCTCCCCTCTAGTGGATATTTTGCTCCTCTATAGTGAATATTTTTCCTCCCCTGTGGTGGATATTTGTGCTCCTCTATAGTGGGTATTTGTGCTCCCCTGTGGCGGATATTTGTGCTCCCTTCTAGTGGAGATTTTTGCTCCCCATAGCGGATATTTGTGCTCCCCTGTAGTTGATATTTGTGCTCCCCACTAGTGGATGTTTTTGCCCCTCTATAGTGGATATTTTCCCTACCCTATAGTGGATATTTGTGCTCCCCTATAGTGAATATTTTGCTCCTCTATAGTGGAGATTTGTGCTCCCCTATAGTGGAGATTTTTGCTCCCCTGTAGTGGATATTTTTGCTCCCCTCTAGTGGATATTTTGCTCCTCTGTAGTGGATATTTTCCTCCCTTCTAGTGGATATTTTTGCTCCTCAACAGTAGATATTTTTGCTCCTGATGAAGGAGGAATGATGAGGAGGACTCCATTGATATCAGAAGGCTATTTAATTACTTTATTCTATACTACATTATTCTATACATCTAAAACTGAACCTCCTCCTGGCCTTCCCCAGAAGGTCTGGAGGTCACCAGCATGTCCTGCAATACCTTTGGCATTCCTCGTTGTCCTTTTGGTGCAGCTGCAACCCTAATCCACCTCACCTCCCACTGATTTGATCCTCTGCTTTTTGCTGCTGGAGCAGGACCCTGGGGATGGAGGGAGGGAATGACCAGGGCAGTGTTGTCCCTGTTTTGATGCTTGTGGTGGGGGGCTCTGTTCCACAGGTGCTGCTTTGTGCCTCCAACCAAAACAACAGCATTGTGGAGTGCTGGTCCCTTAGGAAGGAGGGCCTGCCTGTCAACAACATCTTCCAGCAAATCTCTCCTGTGGGTAAGAGTCTGCTCTGGGCACTCTCAGGAACAGGAGCTTGGTCTGAGGGAAAAAACAGCACAGTTTCTCACATCCATTATCCCATATTTGTGATTATTCAGAATCTTATGTTTATTTTCAGTTGTTTTCAGTCCATTCTGTCTTTTTGCATCACAGGCAGCAGCTTGCTGTTTTCAGGAAGGGGTTTGGTTGTTGCTTTCACTTAATAAAAGATTTTAAAATAATTTTTTGTGTTTTGCTGCACAGCCCTTCCTGCCACCAGTGGAGCAAAGGCTCCCAAAGGACCAGGACTGAGCAGCAGAGCTGGATTAATCCCCTGCTCTGGTTTCACCTGATCTCAGATAAAACAGAATTAATCAGGGCAGTTTGTTTAGTGAAATATAAAGGATTATTGTATGTAAGGATCTTAGTCACCCAAAGCAGAGCTTGCATCAAGAGAGATTTAGCAAAACATGTTGTTTGTATAATTCAGGAAAAAAATAGGGAACTATGAGAGAAACATACTGGAAATATATGAGAAATATATGAGAAACATACTGGAAATATATGGGAAATATATGAGAAACATACTGGAAATATATGAGAAATACACCAGTACTTGATCTGTGATCCTGCCTGGGGGAGCCTGAGCAGAAATAGGGGCAGATTTTCTGATCTCTGTGGGAAAAAATTCTCCCTAATTTGCTTATTTTCACTCATTTTGCTCATTGCTAGTGGGAGACAAGCAGCCCATGATCCTGAAGTGGAGGATCCTGTCTGCCACCAACGACCTGGACCGGGTGTCAGCTGTGGCACTGCCAAAGCTCCCAATCTCCCTGACCAACACTGACCTGAAGGTGGCAAATGACACCAAGTTCTTCCCTGGGCTGGGTAAGGAATTCCTGTTGTCTTTTGTCATAAACATGTGACTTTTGCTTGAATTTAGATTTAGAATGGGGGTTTAACAGGCAAGATGGAGGAATCTGGGTGTGTCCTGTCCTTCTTTCTTCTTTTTGTCCTTCATCTTCTGCTGGGATGGTG
The DNA here is from genome assembly GCF_028769735.1 of Zonotrichia leucophrys gambelii. NCBI lineage: Eukaryota > Metazoa > Chordata > Aves > Passeriformes > Passerellidae > Zonotrichia > Zonotrichia leucophrys. Next base: position 3,484,522 of record NC_088197.1, on the reverse strand, counting down.
ACACTTTTGGATTGGTTTAGAGTAGAGACAGACTGTCTAACATAGGTGGTAGGTATTGGAAAATTATTGTAAATAAAGTACACATAGTTCTTAGTATAAAAAGCCAACACCACCCCAAGGGCAGGGACTGTGCCACAGCCTGACCTGCTGGATAGATCTCAGCAGGTCAGAGAAAGAATGGAATAGATAAGGAAAAATAACCTTGAAAAGCAGATCTGACTTCTTCTTGTAGAGCTGGGAAAAAAGACTTTTTAGTACCTCAGGGACAGAAACCCAAGAAGCCCCCAGCCCTTTGGCTTCTCCATGGGCTTCAGTGGTGGCCACTTGTTGGGGAAGATGAAGCAGGAAAGCCTTATAAATATGATTGTCTGGCAAAAGATTTTGAGAATATGGAAACTATAAGTGAGATTGAAATGAAAGCAAGCTTTGAGATCCCTTGGTTACTGAATGAACAACTGGAAAACAATGGTGTGGGTGACTGAAGGTGATCCCCTTTTGATGGAACAACACCCTCTGCTTGCAGACAGGCCCAAGGGTCAGAGCAGACCCTACTGGTTTGGCAGAAGGGCCCAAAGAGGAGTTTTTAGGGTTTAAAATGTAACACAGTATGGTAATGTAATGATTTTTATAGGCTATATGTAAATGCTGTAGGATTTGTATTTTGTACTAGATTGGTTAGTGAGAATCAGAATATTCAACACAGAAGAAGATTTATTGTGTTGTAAGGGGAACTTCGCTCTCTTATCCTCTCATCTTCTCTCTCTCTCTCATCTTTTTTACCACTGTCTTTACTTCTCTGGGGCCTGCTCTGAGCTGTGGCTGGCAGCTCCAAGCAGACCCTCTTTGCAATAAACCCCAAATTCCACAACCTAGCTTCAGGGATCTCTCATCTCCGTCCTTCCCAACCATCCCACCCTGACACTCCCACTTTGGGTGAGGGCTCTGCCACACTGGGAGCAGCTGTTTGCTCAGTGTCACTCCTCTCCTGTCCCCAGGGCTGGCCTTGGCTTTCCATGATGGCAGTGTGCACATTGTGCACAGGCTGTCCCTGCAGATGATGGCTGTGTTTTATGGCTCCTCCTCGCAGCGCCCCGTGGACGAGCCAGCCCTCAAACGCCCGCGCACCACAGGGCCCCTGGTGCACTTCAAGGCCATGCAGCTCTCCTGGACATCCCTGGCCCTGGCTGGTGTGGACAGTCATGGAAAGGTTGGTGGATTATGGATTTAGGAATGTGCCATCTTGTTGATGGAGTGGCAAAATTGTCCTTGGTCTCATAAAAAAGGAAAAAAAAGCCCAGAAGTTTCTCTCCTCAGTTAGGTAAAAAGACATCTCATAGGACCTTGGGGACTTCACCTCAAGGATAGCTAATTGGACAGATTTGGGATTTCACCTCAAACCTAAGGATAGCCAATTAGATAGAAGCCAAAAGCAGTTTACTAGAAGAAGAACAAATAAACTAATGGCTTTTGTGAAGTGTTTTACCAGGAGCAAGAACCTCTTGCCCTGGCTTGTTTTTTCTCTGTTTTATGTATATATATATATATAATAGTATAGTATATGATAGTCTATCATATATATTATATATATTATATTATAATATGTAATGTTATATACTATTATATAATTTATAATATAATATAGCTATATTGTTATAATATTATAACATTACAATATTATATTATATTATATTATATTATATTATATTATATTATATTATATTATATTATATTATATTATATTATATTATATTATTACATAAAATGATAAATTAACTTTCTAAGAATATGGAGTCAGATTCATAATTTCCTTCCTGCCATGGAAGACCCTGATAATACCACACTCCTGAAAATACCCCACTCCTGAAAATACCACACTCCTGATTCCATTTTCTCTTTGTTTCCTCCCTTCAAGCTGAGCATGCTCCGCATCTCCCCCTCCATGGGCCACGTGCTGGACATGAACATGTCCCTGAGGCACTTGCTGTTCCTGCTGGAGTACTGCATGGTCACTGGCTATGACTGGTGGGACATCCTGCTCCACGTCCAGCCCAGCATGGTGCAGAACCTGGTGGAGAAGCTGCACGAGGAGTACATGCGTCAGAATGCAGCCCTGCAGCAGGTGGGGGCTCTGGGCTCACCCCCAGGGTGGGCATGGGGTGCTCAGGGATTTGGAGTGGGGTACAGCCAGTGCCAGTGCTCAGGACATTGCTGGCTGTGCTCTCTGAGTGCCCTGCTCAGGCAGGGATGGAGCTGGGAAGAGCTTTCATATCAGCAGCTTCACATTCCCTGATATCAGCGGGGTCTTAGCTGCTGGAAACTTGGGGTGAGATGCTGAAATCTATTTTTGGCACATTTCTGGGAGCAGCAGCACGTGCCCAGCACAGCGCTCACGTGCATGGCTCCTGTCACTCCTGCAGCAGAAAGGGAGAGCAGAGAATAAAGCAGCAGCAGCAGCTTTAATGAGCTTATGCTAATTCCTGCCTTTTTGCTGCTTTTCCCCGTGGCTCAGGTGCTCTCCACACGCATTGTTGCCATGAAGGCATCTCTGTGCAAGCTCTCCTCCAGCACCATCGCCCGTGTGTGTGACTACCACGCCAAGCTCTTCCTCATTGCCATCAGCTGCACCCTGAAGTCTCTGCTGCGCCCACATTTCCTCAACACCCCTGACAAGAGCCCCGGGGACCGGCTCACCGAGATCTGCTCCAAGATCACGGATGTAGGTACTGACTGCTCACAGCATCCTGGGATGCTTTTGGGATTGGGGTGTCCTCTTTGGTGTCACAGCCTCCCAGTAACTCATCCTGCTCTGCATTCCCAGCTTTTGGGATTGGGGTTGTTCCCCTGTGGTGTCACAGCCTCATCCTGCTCTGCCTTCCCAGCTTTTGGGATTGGGGTGTCCTCTTTGGTGTCACAGCCTCCCAGTAACTCATCCTGCTCTGCCTTCCCAGCTTTTGGGATTGGGCTGTTCCCCATGGTGTCACAGCCTCATCCTGCTCTGCATTCCCAGCCTCTGCATTTCCAGCCTCTCTCCTGGAAAAGCTTATTCCCCATCTGGGTGTCTGCAGGCAGAATAACCTCTTCCTCTGAGAATCCTGCTCTGCATTCCCAGCTTTTGGGATTGGGCTGTTCCCCTGTGGTGTCACAGCCTCATCCTGCTCTGCCTTCCCAGCTTTTGGGATTGGGCTGTTCCCCTGTGGTGTCACAGCCTCATCCTGCTCTGCATTCCCAGCTTTTGGGATTGAGTTGTTCCCTTGTGGTGTCACAGCCTCATCCTGCTCTGCATTCCCAGCTTTTGGGATTGGGCTGTTCCCCTGTGGTGTCACAGCCTCATCCTGCTCTGCATTCCCAGCTTTTGGGATTGGGCTGTTCCCCATGGTGTCACAGCCTCATCCTGCTCTGCCTTCCCAGCTTTTGGGATTGGGCTGTTCCCCATGGTGTCACAGCCTCTCTGGGTTTGTGGAGGAGGACAAGGGTGACCTCCAAATGGGGGTGTGAGGTTTGGATCCATCTTTCCTGAGCCAGGCAATGTCTTGCTTCTCTTCCAGACATTGACAAGGTGATGATTAACCTGAAGACAGAAGAGTTTGTCCTGGAGATGACAACCTTGCAGTCCCTGCAGCAGCTCATCCAGTGGGTGGGGGATTTTGTGCTCTACCTGCTGGCCAGCCTTCCCAACCAGGTGAGACCCATGGACACAAACACCCGTGGGAGTGCTGGGGAGCTTTGCCAGGGCACACAGGGCACATGTCCCTGTCAGCACAGGCACTGGGGAGGAGTGAGGAACAGCAGAATTAGAGAATGGCCCTTCCCATGCCCATCTGGGTCTGCTGACCAGCACCTGGGGGATTTGGGGACACTCCTCTGTCGCTGTCAAGGTGATCACAACACAAAGCAGAGACCAGAAGCAGTCTCAGATGGCAACTCTTTATTATTGAACATGGCTGACCTTTTATACACTTTCTAATTGTTTCTACTTCTTCTACCCTAACTATTGGCCACAATAAATCAGCATTACACCATTGGTGAAAAGTTACAGTGACTTCAATTAACTTTTTAAAAATACCTTGTCCAGCTGCAAAGTTCTCTTCTTATCTTTCTTCAATCTCTTGATCTCCTTGATTACAGCCTTGGAGAGAGCTTTTTATCAGCTTCTTCTTGCTTCTCAGCTTCTTCTCACTCCTTTAGCTAACTTTAGCCCCTTCTACACTCCTCTTGGAGCTCTGCAGAGGTGTCACCTTCAGGTGACCCTCCACCATCCCCAGCACACCACAGGGTGTGTGCTGCTGGAAACAGGAGCTGTCTGGATGCAGTGTGGTGGCTGGGGCTGCTGTGAGCTCCATCTTTCCTTACTTTAGAAGCTGCAGGATTTGCACAACACCTCACTTTCTTTTGAGAACTCTGCTGAGTTGTGCCAGCCTGCTGGCATGGGGAATGGGGGCAGGTGAAACCCTTCAGCTTGCATGCAGAGGGCTTCTCCTGGAAAAGCTTATTCCCCATCTGGGTGTCTGCAGGCAGAATAACCTCTTCCTCTGAGAAACTTCATCAGTTATTTCCCATCATTCTTATTTTTAAAAATTTACCTTTTAATCAAGTCAGATAAAGAGTATGGAACCTTTTCCCGAGAGGAGAAGAGAGCACTAACAACTCCCTGACACACAAATTTGGAGGATGGTGATGCTTTTTCCAGGGAGCTGAGCTAACAGTCTGGCTGTAAGGAGTTTAGATCTGGAGCCAGACATCATGGTTAAGCCTGCCTGTGGTTATAATGTTGTTTGAGTTTTGTAGAAGTTGCCTGATGGAATCTGAACTAAGAACAAAACAAAAACCCAAGGAGAGCTGGTTCTGGTGATCCTGGTCTCTATTTGATCTGGCACCAGAGCTGGCCTCACCCAGGCTGGTGTGAGCCTCACCCAGGCTGGTGTGAGCCCATCCAGGCTGGTGTGAACCTCACCCAGGCTGGTGTGAGCCCACCCAGGCTGGTGTGAGCCTCACCAGGCTGGTGTGAGCCCATCCAGGCTGGTGTGAGCCTCACCAGGCTGGTGTGAGCTCACCCAGGCTGGTGTGAGCCCATCCAGGCTGGTGTGAGCCTCTCCAGGCTGGTGTGAGCCTCACCCAGGCTGGTGTGAGCCCATCCAGGCTGGTGTGAGCCCACCCAGGCTGGTGTGAGCCCATCCAGGCTGATGTGAGCCCACCCAGGCTGCTGTGACCCCCTCCCACAGCTCTGTCCCCCCACAGGGCTCCCCAGTGCGGCCTGGGCACAGCTTCCTGCGCGTCCCTCGGCGTGTTCTGGAAGTGTGTGCTGCTGGAAGCAGGAGCTACCTGGATGCAGCTGGGGCTGCTGTGAGCCTCACCCAGGCTGCTGTGACCCCCTGCCACCCCTCTGTGTCCCCACAGGGCTCCCCAGTGCGGCCTGGGCACAGCTTCCTGCGTGACGGCGCGTCCCTGGGCATGTTCCGCGAGCTGATGGTGGTGATCCGCATCTGGGGGCTGCTGAAGCCCAGCTGCCTGCCCGTGTACACAGCAACCTCAGACACCCAGGACAGCATGTCCCTGCTCTTCAGGCTCCTGACCAAGCTCTGGCTGTGCTGTGAGTGTGGCCCTGAGCTGTAATTCCTGCGGCAGCGGGGTGGGACGTGACTCCGAGGGGGTCTGGCACGTTGAGAAAGGGCAAGTGCTGCTGCCAAGGTTATTGTTTTCCAGGCTGAGTTGGCAGTGGAGGAGGAGGCTGCATGCAGCTCTCTGGAGCTCTCAGGGAGAAATGTAAAGGTCACAGGGGTTTTTTTTCTTTCATTTCCCACGCAGGTCGTGAGGAAAATCACATCACAGAGCCCGATGATGCCCTGATCGATGAGTGCTGCCTCCTGCCCAGCCAGCTGCTCATCCCCAACATTGACTGGCTGCCCATCAACGATGGCATCATCAGCAAGCTGCAGAACAAGCAGCTGGTCAGGCTGCAGTTTGGGAAGGCTCCTGGGCTCGTTGGCCACACTGTCTCCTCCCAGTTTGATGCCTTTGTCAGGTACAAACCCCTGGAACTGTACAAACATGTTGTTTGTCAGGTACAAACCCCTGGAATGGGTCAGTGCACAGTGAGAAGGACTCTTGGCAGCTCTGAGGTTTGGCTTGTCTCCTTGCTGCTCTGACCCAAGAGCAGTTTGTCTTCTCTGCTCAAATTCCTTTCCCAGCTTATGTTGGGCTGGGAATTTTAAGTACTGAAAAGTGATAGCAAATGGTGGGGGGGAAAACCCCATTAATTAATGTGATTAATTGTGACAGTGAATCTCACGGCACTGGGTGGGCAAGTGGGCAGAACTTCTGCCCTGTTGGTCAGTGAGATGCAGCTCTCTGTCCTGGGAGCAGCTGATGGAAAGTGACACTCTAGGAAAATCCTGTTCTCCCTCCCCAGGGCCCCTGGACAGCCCAAAATTGACCACCTGAGGCGGCTGCACCTGGGTGCTTACCCAACAGAGGAATGCAAGTCCTGCACCAGGTAAGTGGCACTTGCAGTGGAGCTTGGGCAGGGCTTGGAGTGTCCTGTGTCCTTCAGGAGCTCTCTGAAACTGGTTAGGGTTGTGCCCATGTCATTGTCAAGAGAGTGGCATTGTTGCAGCCTGACCCTTGGGTTAAAAATCAAACAATCAGATAAAGCTCTTACAGTAATCTGGCCTGGAGGAGAGCCTACAGCAACTCCTTTACAGCCCAGTTCTGTGGGTGTGATCATTAAAGCACCTTTGTGGTCATGGCAGGGCTGGAGTGAGGAATTTCCCCACTGCCCTTGCCCCCATTTTGGGGTCATCTTTGCACCAGGCTTGCATTTCATGCTGCCCTACTCATCCACCCTCATGGGAGAGCCTGGATTGCAGGATAATGGCTCAGGGAACAAGCATCCATCTAAGTCATGTGATTGAATTAGCTTTAATTACTGATTTTAATAGAAAGCCTCTGTAGCAGATCATTTTTGTGAGATGACTGTCAGTTGTTTCATGTATAAACAGCAGCTGGGGCTGTTCCTTGCCAGGCTCCAGCTCCAGCAGAGCCCTCAGTGGGATTGTTGCTCGCTGGTTTCAGCTGGTTTTGGTGCTCACTGCAGATGACAGGAGCTGATTTCCCCCAAATCCCTGCGTGATCCCTGCAGCTCCCCAGCAGTGCTGCACCCTCTGTGTCCCCACAGGTGTGGCTGTGTCACCATGCTGAAGTCACCCAACAAGGTGACAGCAGTGAAGCAGTGGGAGCAGCGCTGGATCAAGAACTGCCTTTGTGGAGGGCTGTGGAGGAAAATGCCCCTCAGCTACTCCTGAGCCCTTCCTGGGGTGCAGTGAGGGCCAGGAGCTGCACAGGGCTCCCTTCATGGAGGTTCTGGGACAAAGGAATGGCAGCTCCTCTTCCTCATGCTGGAAAAGCTGTGCTGGGAAACAGAGCTGAGGGAGCTCTGCCTCTTTCCAGGGAAGAGCTGGGAAGGAATGCCAGAGGTTCCCCCATCATTTGGGGCCCAGGAGGGGAGAGCCTGGCTGTGTTTTGTGGCTGTGCCAGCAGAGCAGTGCCCTGGGCAGGGTGGTGATGGGGTGAGAGCAAAGTCCCAGCTGAGGGGGGCACAGCTGGTACCTCACATCCATCCTGTGCCTTGGGCAGTGCCAAGCATGGGCTGGGCACTCCTGATCCCTCAGCAAACTTGTCCCTGAGTCAGAATTTGGCTCCTGCGTGCCCATCAGTGTTGGGTGGGAGCAGGAATGTGAATGCTGCTGCCTGCAGTGAACCCTGCCTTTGCCTCTTGTTGTTGTAAATAAAAATTCTCCTGATTTTGTACAGAACCAAGTGTTTGTGCTTTGTTTCTGTGCTGTGACGTGGCCAGGGTAGTGGAGCCATGGGAGGGCAGCCAGAGCATCTGTCAGGAAAGGAACCACCATCATTGGATAAATGGATGTTTTCAAGGTTTGCCTTATAGACACTCAAGGAAAAAACATCAGATCCTTGGGGTTGTGCAAGCCTCCAGCTCCAGCAAGGCTGGACACTTGAGCGTGCCAGAGGAGGAGCATTCCTGGTGCAGCCAAAAATCCTTTCACATTTTTACCCTCCCTTGCCCTCAGCTGCTGCTGCCCCGGGCAGGAAATCAGAACCTGGTGGAGCCCCTGGGGCTGATCTGGGGCTGCTCCTCACCTATGGCTCCTTCAGCTCTTGGGGGAAAAATCCTGGAGCTTTCTCTGCTGTTGCATCCCAGCCAGCAATTCCAGGTCCCCACAGAGCATTTAAGAGCCAGTCTTAGTACATTCCTTTCCCTCTGGAACCATGATTTCATTATTCTTGAGAAGTGGAGCTGGTGACAGAGTTCATCCCTCGACTCCAGCGAGTGTTTCACTGCACAGAGCTGTAAGAGCTGCACAGACCTCACCCCCTCTCTCTGCTCTGCTGCTAATTAGGAACAATCAAATGGCTAATTAGGAAACTGAACCTTATTAAGGCTCTTTTCCCCTGTAAGTAAAACTCAAACAGGGCCCTCTGTGAGCTCCTCATAGAACAGGTTTGGGGTTATTTAATGTTTGATTGGGAACAGCTGCAGAGGAAGGGCATGGGGACGCATTTGTGTCCCACTCATCTCCCTGCTGATCATGGAGCTCCTGGGATGGGATGAAAGGGTCTGGCAGTGCCCTGGGCTGTGCTGCTGCCCTGCTCCCTCCCAAGACAGGGCAGTGGCAGAGCAGGGCTCTGGGGGTGACCAGGGTGTGGTGGAAAGGTGGCTCTGCCCTGTCCTGCCCTCAGCTCCTGGGAAAAGAGGATCCCAGTGAGAATCCAGCATGGATCCCACTGTGGGGGCCAGAGCTGCCACTGCCATATCAGCTACAGGCAGGTTCTGCTTTCCCAAATGTTCACACAATGTCCCAGATCTCCATCCTATTGTGGCCACACTGCAGGATGTGTCCCCAGCTCCCACCCAACAACACACCGTCCCCAAGGGCACAACCTCAGCATGTCCCACCTCGTGTCCAGCTTCCCCATGGGCAGGGGCTCCTGCACAGACCCCCCCATCTCCTGTTTCTCCCCACTCCAGCCCAGCAGCTCTGCAGGAATCATCATCATCATCATCATCATCATCATCATCATCATCATCATCATCATCATCGCTTTATTGCAGCGGTCGCAGGCAGCGTTCTGAGCACCTTCAGCAAAGCCTCTCGAGGGCTGTGACCCCCAATTCTCCCCCACCCGGGCCCTGTGCTTTGTGAGTGGGGGGCCAGGGACCCCCTTGCTGGGTTCCTCACCCATCCCCTGGCCCAGCCCTCCCTCCTGGCTGGTGGGGACGCGCTGGCAGCGGGGTGGGCAGCGCTGGGAGCCCGCGGCACAGGGCAGGGCAGCACTGTGCGTGCTCTGGCCGTGCTGGCAGCAGCAAGCCTGGCAAGGAGCAGGTCCCCGGGGTGCCCTCAGCGGGTGTCCCCCTCCCCATGGGCGGCAGAGGCCATGACGCTGTCGATCCAGTCGGCGTAGGGGGCGATGCGGGTGTAGATGGCCGGCTTCTTGTAGTTGCCGCAGACGCGGGAGCCGGCAGTGAGCACTCCCTCGGCCACCCCGCCGCACACCAGCGGCCCGCCGGAGTCTCCCTGCAGGACCAGACCTCATCAGTACGGCCAAGGGTTTGCTAGGACACTCAGCCCATCTCCCACCCCTCGTTCCTTCTTCCCCCAGGCTCCTGTGAGCTGCTCTGCAGTGGATAGCAAGGGACACCACCCTGGGGATGCTGTCCCCTCTTGCTCCTCAGCTCCTCACCTCTCCCAGGCTCTGGGCATCGTGCCCATTGCCCCCTCCCAGCCCTGGGTGTGTGCTACCTTGCAGGTGTCCTTCCTGCGGGAGTTGGTGCACATCACGTCGGGGGTGATGGTGCCAAGGGTTTGCTAGAACACCCCAGCACAAGGGGGACCCACCCAGGGGACACTGTCCCCTCCTGCTCTGCAGCCCCTTGCCTCTCCCCATTGCACCCTCCCAGCCTTGTGTGGATCCTTGTTGGGTGTGTGGTACCTTGCAGGTGTATTTCCTGCAGGAGTCGGTGCACATCATGTTGGGGGTGATGGTGCCAAGGGTTTTCCAGGATACCCCATCACAAAGAGAACCCACTCTGAGCACGCTGTCCCCTCCTGCCCCGCAGCCTCTCCCAGGCTGTGGGCATTGTGCCCATTGCCCCCTCCCTGCCCTGTGTGGGTGGTACCTTGCAGGTGTATTTCCTGCAGGAGTTGGTGCACATCATGTTGGGGGTGATGGTGCCAAGGGCTTGCTAAGACCAAGGATTTGCCAGGACACCCCAGCACAAGGAGAACCCACCCCGGGGACGCTGCCCCCTCCTCCTCCACAGCCTCTCCCAGGCTCTGGGCATTGTGCCCACTGCCCCCTCCAAGCCCTGCATGGATCCTTGGTGGGTTTGTGGTACCTTGCACGTGTATTTCCTGCATCTTGCAGGAGTTGGTGCACATCGTGTTCTGGGTGATGGTGCCAAGGGTTTGCCAGGACACCCCATCACAAGGAGAACCCACTCTGAGCACGCTGTCCCCTCCTACTCTGCAGGTCCTCGCCTCTCCCAGGCTCTGGGCATTGTGCCCACTGTCCCCTCCCAGCTCTCCATGGATCCTTGCTGAATGTTTGGTACCTTGCAGGTGTATTTCCTGCGGGAGTCGGTGCACATCATGTTGGGGGTGATGGTGCCAAGGTTTGCCAGGATACCCCATCACAAGGAGAACCCACCCTGGGGACACTGTCCCCTCCTGCCCCGCAGCCTCTCCCAGGCTCTGGGCATTGTGCCCCTCATCCCTGCATGGATCTGTGGGTGGTACCTTGCAGGTGTCCTTTCTGCGGGAGCCTGTGCACATCATGTTCTGGGTGATGCTAAGGGTTTTTTAGGACCAAGGGTTTGCCAGGACACCCCAGCACAGGGGGCACCCACCCTGGGGACCACGTCCCCTCCTCCTCCTCAGCCCCTCACCTCTCCCAGGCACTGGGCATTGTGCCCCTCATCCTGCTGATCTATGGGCCTGCAGGTCCTCCTGCGATCGTGCACTCATTGGTGATGTGCCAAGGTTTGCTAGTCCCCATACAAGGAGACAAACCCCTGGATCTGTCCTCGCCCCGCCTCCAGTCTGGCATGTCCTCATCCTGCGTGGATCTATGGGTGGTACCTTGCAGGTGTCCTTCCTGCGGGAGTCGGTGCACATCATGTTGGGGGTGATGGTGCCGTCGTGGCGGGTGCGGTGGTTGCAGACGTCCCTGCTGATCACGGGCCGCTCCAGCTGCTGCAGTTTGTCGGGCCGGGTGCCGCTGTGGTCCGTGGTGCCCCAGCCCGCCACCTCGCACACCGTGTCGGCCGCCACGTCCCTGTCCTCCCGCTGGAAGGGCAGCACCCGCACGTCCGTGTTCAGCTCCGCTTCCTCCTCCAGCTGCCGCAAAGCCACAGGGGGAGCCGGGTCACAAGGGCAGGTCACACTTACCCCAGCAGGGCACGGTGAGCCCAGCCCTGACACTGAAACCACCCTGGCCTCTGCCACCCTCAGGGTTTTGCCTCCTTGTTGGAGCCCCAGGATGCAGCCAGAGAGCAGAGCTGGAGCTCTGAGGAGGATGGAGGCATTTGGTCACAGCTGGGGGAAGCAGGGATGCTCCCATGGGACAGGGAGGGATGGCCCAGCCTGACCCTGAGGATTTCCTCCACCGCAGGACAGTGGGATTTGCAGGAATGGGGCTGTGCCCGGTGGGAAGGAGGGTGCCAGCAGCCCACCTGGAGGAGGAGCAGGTCATCCTTGTTGTTGTGGATGTTGCTGCCGGGGTGGGGGAACTGGGCACGCACTCGGTACAGGCGTTTGTGGGGCTCGGGCTGCGACAGCGAGTGGGCACCCAGCAGCACCTGGAAGAGTTTGCCATCCCTGGAAGAGATCAGAGAGTGGGGCAAACAATTGGGGTGCTGTGGGGGGGTTGCAGAGCCCCAGGAATCCCTACAGCCCTCTGTGCAGGTGAGAGCTGTCCCACATTCTGACCCTGGAGTCCCACAGTGGGATTTGCCCTGAGCCCTGCAGCCCCCCCAGCCCTGCACCGACCCCCCCAGGCACACTCACGTCTCCTCCATGCAGTGGGCAGCGCTCAGCACCCACTGCCGGGCGATGAGGAAGCCCCCGCAGACGTGCTGCCCGTCCAGCTGCAGCGAGGCCATGTAGGGCTTCAGGTGGGGCTTGGCTTCAGAGCCCCTCAGGATCCGTCCCCGGGGCTGCCCTGCAGACAGAGGCCGGGGACACTGAGCAGTGTCACTCCTGTGCTCCCTTCCCACACCCCCAGACCCCTCCTCGTGGGCTGTACCAGCACCTGGCTGCAGGAATTGGGGGGCCGAGCAGGGACCCCCGTGCTGGGTGTGGGGGGAGCACTCACCATCCACTGGGGCCCAGAGGAGCAGCAGCAGAGCGAGGATGAGGATGGGAGCAGGGTTTGGCCCCATGGCTGCAGAGCTGGTGATGTCCAAAACCCGCCCCGGGGTTTTGGGGTGCAGGGAGGACGCTGCTCACTGGGGCTGGGGCTGGGACTCGCTTTTATGTCCAGTTTGGGGCAGGAAAAGGGGGGGAGGAGGGAGCAGGGGGGGTTTCCGCAGCGTGGGCTGAATGTTTTGAAATATTCAGCTTATAAAAGGGGTCAAGAGTTCCCGGCACAAACAGCGCGGGAGGAGGAAACAGCCCGGCCCAGCTGCCGGCCCTGGCACCCGCCACCGGGGATTTCTGCACCGGGGGTTTAAAAACGCTGGAAAAGTTCAGGCTTTTGGCAAAAGAGGAATACGGGAAATTCAATCCCAGCCCTCCCCGTTGGGATGGGGGGCCGGTCCCTGGTGGGTGCTGCGTGCCCAGGGGTACAAACCCGTCCGGTCACCCATCACATCACCCACCACATGCGGGGCTCTGGGGGGCGATGGCAGCCGCAGGGGCGGTGTCCGCGATGCCGGTGGCCGTGGCAGCCCCGCTCCCCGCTGCCTTTCTCCCCGGTGCCGCTAAGCGGCGCCACCGGCCCGGCTCCCGCCCGAGCCCCATCCCGGGCCCGTCCCCGGAGCTGCTGGGGAAGGTGAAACAGGAAAGCCTTATAAATATGATTGTCTGGCAAAAGATTTTGAGAATATAGAAATGATAAGCGAGATTGAAATGAAAGCAAGCTTTGAGATCCCTCAGTTACTGAACAACAGGAAAACAATGGTGTGGCTGCTGAAGGCGATCCCCTTTTGATGGAACAACACCCTCTGCTTGCAGACAGGCCCAAGGGTCAGAGCAGACCCTACAGCCTGGCAGAAGGGGCCCAAAGAGGAGTTTTTAGGGTTTAAAATGTAGCACAGTATGGTAACGTAATGATTCTTATAGGCTGTATGGAAATGCTATAGGATTTGTGCCTTGTACTAGATTGGTTAGTGAGAATCAGAATATTCAACACAGAAGATTTATTGGATTGGAACAGGACCTTTTCTGTCTTACCCTTTTTACTCTCTTACCCTCTCATCCTCTCTGCCCCTCTCTTCTCTCAGCCTGCTCTGAGCTGTGGCTGCAGCTCCCAGCAGGGCCCTGCACCCAGGCCCTTTGCAATGAACCCCAAATTCCTGACCTGGCTGCAGAGATCTCTCATCTCTGTCCATCCCAACCATCCTACCCCTGACACTCCTACACAGAGCCTCTCACTGCTCCCACAGATCCCGCTGCCTTCCCCCCTTGCTGGGATGGCCACCGTGGCTACCAAGAGCAGGGTCTGGCTGAGCAGGGCTCCAGAGGACACCCATCCTCTCCTCCTTTCCCTGCTCCACGAGCTTTTACACCCCCACATTCCCTTTGTCCAGCTGCTCAGACCCCTCTGACCCCCTGACATCTGACCCCCCGATCCCTCCAGGCCAGTGGTCAGCAAGTGGCCGGACACATGGGCAGGGAGATCCCTGGAGGCTCAGGTGTCCCTCTGTCCCTCAGGTGTCCCTGTGTCCCTCAGGTGTCCCTCTGTCCCTCTGTCCCTCAGGTGTCCCTGTGTCCCTCTGTCCCTCAGGTGTCCCTCTGTCCCTCAGCTGTCCCCTCTGCAGTGGTGGCTTCCCCTCCCCGCTGTCCCCAAACTGGGCAGGGGTCGGAGCAGGGTGGTGGCGTTGTGGGGAGGGGGCTGAGCCCGGCTCAAATCCGGGATTTTCCGCAGCCTAATCGCAGCTTGCAGGGATTCGGGATTTCCGTGTTAAATACGCCGGGAGATTTCTGCACACTTAGGGCCAAAAATGGAACGAGGGCACCGTGAGGAGACCCTGGAGCGGGAGAGGGTGGCTGGGGGGAATCAGTGAGTGTGGGGTGCAGGGCATGGGGTACAGGGTGGGATATGGGGTAGGGCACAGATGGGATCCTCTGCAGGGTGAGGATGGGGCTGGGGGCTGCTGCCTCTGCCAGGAGGGGCTGGGAGCCTCCAGACAGCAAAGGGAGCTGCACCCACCTCCCTCCCCAGGCCCAAATCTGGGAGACACGAGGTCCTGCTTGAGAGTGGCTCCTGACATTGTCCCTGGGGGTATTTGTGAGCTTGGATCCAGGAATCCTTCCCTGAAACCCTCGGGTGCCACGGGCAGGGCAAGCACTCCCAGCCGAGAGAGCCCAGGGAGGCTGGCAGAGCTCTGGGGTGATGAATTTTGGGGTCACATCTCACCCCCGTGCTGTGGCACCACCCCTCGGATCCCCCCAAGCCAATGCAGGGGAGGGGGCTCTGCCGGCCAGGAGGGGCCTTGGGGCAGGGGGCACCACCGCAGCAGCACAGGGGGACAAAGGTTGATCGGGGGGGCTGGAGATGGGTTGGGGGCAGCCCCGGGACCCCCCGGTTCCTGAGCACGGTGCGGAGCGAGGTCGCTCCCGCTGCTGTGCTCGGCCCCGCCCGCCCTTTGTCTCTCCTCCTTCTCCCCCCCGACCCCCCAGACCCCCCCCCCAGCCGCCATCCCTGCACCGGCGGGGGCTCCAAGGGGGCTCGCTGGGGGCTCGGCGCCCCGGGAGGGGCCGGGGGCTGCGGGGCGGAGCGGGGGGCGGCGGGCGAGGCAGGAGGAGGAGGAGGAGGAGGAGGAGGAGGCGGCGGGGGCGGAGGAAGCCGCCGCTCCCCGCGCTCCGCCGAGGCAGGAGCATCCCGGATCGCGGGGACACGGGGACATCCCCCCACCCCCGGCCGCCGCTGAGCCCCGGGGCCGCCGCCGAGGTGAGTGGGACACAAAGGGGCCGCTCCTCCTCCTCCTCTCCCGATACCCCCTCCCCATCCCCGGCCCCGACCCCCGCCCGCGGCTGCGGCACCGTCCGTGCCAAGGGGAGGTTCCCGCTGCGCCCCCGCCCTCCCGGTGATACCCCCGGTAAATCCCCCGGTATTTCCCCCCCCCCATCACCCCTTCCTTTCATTGCCCCTGGTCGCTCCATCCCCGTTATCCTCCCCCCTCGTTTCGGTGCAATCTCGTGGGGTTGGGCCGGGAGGGTTCGGGGAGCCCCGGCCCGGCTCTGCGGGCACACCCCCCTCTGCCCGCCCTCCGCATCCAGCCTGTCGCGGTGGTGACCTCCTGTCGCGACAGAGCCTCCGCCCCACCTGTTGTTGTCACAGCCCCTGCCTCGGCTGGGCACCCCCGGGGCGCTGGGGGCACCCCCAGTTCCAGCCTGGTGAGGGGGGCACTGCTGGGACCTGGGGGTGACCAGGAGGGACAAGAGGTGTCCCTGCAGGGCCGGGGGGTGGCTCGGGGGCCTCATCCTCCTCCAGGGACTTGGAGGGTGACCAGGGGTGACCGTGCCTGCCATGTGGTGACATTGATGCCCCCACAGCCTGGTGGGACCCCTGTGCCTGCCCAGGACCATGATCCCCCCGAAGGAGAAAACTCGCGCCCCCAAGGACAGCATGACACTCCTGCCCTGCTTCTACTTCGTGGAGGTGGGTGTGGGGAGGGTGGGCATGGCCTGGGGGCTGTGCAGGGCCCTGGCACAGCAGGTTGGGTTCTGTGCCCCGTTCTGTGTGGTGCCATCACTCTGGGGGTCGTTGGTCCCCACTCTGTCCCCCCCAGCTGCCCATCGTGGCCTCCTCCGTGGTGACGCTCTATTTCCTGGAGCTCACGGACCTCTTCAAGCCGGCCAAGGTGGGCTTCCAGTGCCATGACCGAGCTCTCTCCATGCCCTACGTGGAGACCAACGAGGAGCTCATCCCGCTGCTGATGCTGCTCAGCCTGGCCTTCGCCGCGCCCGCCGCCTCGGTGCGTCCGGGTTTGTCCCAGTGGGGATTGGGGTGCTCCTGGTGCCTGGCAGTGCCCAGCATCCATCAGGGGGGCTCTGCCAACAACCCTGCCCTGGGTTCCTTCCCAGATCATGGTCGGGGAGGGCATGGTGTACTGCCTGCAGTCCCGGCTGAAGGGTCGTGCTGGTGCCGAGGGCAGCATCAACGCCGGCGGCTGCAACTTCAACTCCTTCCTGCGCCGCACCGTCAGGTTTGTGGGTACGTTGTGCCAGGGTCTGGGCAGGATCTGGGGGCTGGAGGGGATGTGGGGCCACCCTGGCTGTGACAGCAGGAGCAGAGCCCCACACAGACCCTGGACAGTGCACCAGACCCATCCCAGTGGGTGCCCCAGGGCTGGGTGAATCCTGGCTGCCCCTCTGTCCCCATCCCAGTGGGTGCCCCAGGGCTGGGTGAATCCTGGCTGCCCCTCTGTCCCCCATCCCAGTGGGTGCTCCAGGGCTGGGTGGGTCCTGGCTGCCCCATTGTCCCGTTCCTGCCATCCCCAGGCGTGCACGTGTTCGGGCTCTGTGCCACAGCCCTGGTGACAGACGTCATCCAGCTGGCCACAGGCTACCACGCTCCCTTCTTCCTGACTGTGTGCAAGCCCAACTACACCCTGCTGGGCACCCCCTGTGATGCCAACCCCTACATCACCCAGGACATCTGCTCAGGCACCGACAAGCACGCCATCCTCTCTGCCAGGTACGTGCCAGGGGAGCCCTGTGTGGCACTGCCAGCCCTCCTGCCCTGTCCCAACCATGTCCCTTCTCCCTGCAGGAAGACCTTCCCCTCCCAGCACGCCACTCTGTCAGCTTTTGCTGCTGTCTACGTGTCGGTGAGTTCCCAGCACTGCTTGGCACAAGTCCCATGCCATGGGCAGCTGTTTCCCTCTCCTGCTGGCACAGACAAGCTCTGCCCAATATTCTGTGCCCATGCCGGGTGTGTGTGCAGTCACCTGCAGCTCCACACGCACCCAAGGGCTCTGTGCATGACTAACAGCCTGTTCCTGCCCCAGATGTATTTCAACTCCATCATCTCGGACAGCACCAAGCTCCTCAAGCCCATCCTGGTCTTTGCCTTTGCCATTGCTGCCGGCATCTGTGGCCTGACCCAGATCACCCAGTACCGCAGCCACCCCGCCGATGTCTACGTGGGCTTCCTGATTGGAGCTGGCATTGCTGCCTACCTGGTGGGTGCTGCTGCCCAGGGAGGGGCTGGGGGATGCTGTGGGGCTGTTTGACTCCAAACTCTCCAGAGCAGCTGTGGCCATGCCATCCCTGGAAGTGTTCAAGGCTGGACATGGCTTGGAGCAACCTCATCTAGCGGCAGGGACTAGATGACCTTTAAAAGTCCTTCCCAACACAAACCATTTAGGATTCTGTGGTTCTCCTTCCCACAGGCTTTCCATGCTGTTGGCAACTTCCGTGCCCCGACGGAACGAGTCCCAGCCCAGGCACCGGCCAAGGACGCGCTGCGGGCGCTGACACAGCGAGGCCACGACTCTGTCTACCACCAGAACAAATCAGTGAGTGCTGTCATTATAATGCAAAGTTCAATTGTCATTACATTGCAAAGGCTCCATACTGCTGGAGTTTTGTACCTACTTGGTGTTTCTTGTAGGCAGCTCCTCTAGGCACTGACTCTTCCTTGTCCTCTGACTCTTCCTTGTCCTCACAGTAGCCAACTGTGTGTCAGTGCTCACAGGGGTCTCAGGGTGAGGGAAGAGATGAAGATCTGACTCCATGTTTCAGAAGTCTTGATTTATTATTTTGTGATATATATTACATTAAAACTATACTAAAAGAATAGAAGAAAGGATTTCATCAGAGGGCTAGCTAAGAATAGAATAAGAAGGAATGATAACAAAAACTTCTGTCTCGGACAGAGAGTCTGAGCCAGCTGACAGTGATTGGCCATTAATTAGAAACAACCAACATGGGCCAACCACAGATGCACCTGTTGCATTCCACAGCAGCAGATAATCAATGTTTACATTTTGTTCCTGAGGCCTCTCAGCTTCTCAGGAGGAGATGTCTGGAACACAACAGACTCCAGACCCCTCAACCAACCAATCTACTCTTTTATAACACTCTTCTTATCGCCTACAGGTGTGGCCTGTTAAAATCAGGCCTGCTCCTAATCTTTAGTAATTGGTTCAGCTGCAACTCTTTAGGGGATAAGATGACATTCTATACCACCTTCATTCACCCACACTGTTTCTTGGTTTGGAAAGGCAGGAGTCTGCTAAGGAAGGCAGGAGCCTCCCCTGAAATGGAGAATGTAAACCCTCCCCACCCCTCTGAATTGCTGTAAATTTTAAATTAAGGGGCTCTCAGGCAAAAAATATGGGAGCAGGAAATAACAGTTCTTTAATAGGGAAAAAAAAAAAAGGATAAAATAAACAATGTACACTAGAACAACACTGCCAGAGCCAGAACACACCTGACACCTGTGGGTCAGGGTGTTGGTGGCAGTCCCATTGGAATTGTGGCTGCAGCCCTCCTGCAGTGTCAGGGGTGGTTCTGTTGGAGCAAGGGGGATCTGTAGAGAAGGATGTATTCTTCCTCTGAGGATCCAGTGGAAGAGGCAGCTGCTGTTCCTATGGGGAATCCAGTGCAGAAGCTGTGCTGGTATTCCAGAATCTCCAGATTATATCCAGGCAGGAATGGTTGGCTGGGGTTCCAGAATCTCCAGATTATATCTGGGGAGCAATGCTTGGCTCCTCCCTCTGGGCTCACATCTCCCAATGGGATGCTGTAGTTCTTACCAGCCATGCAGTGACATTCAATAGCTGTTATCAGCAGATGTCCCCTCCTGAGGGACGTGTGAATGTGGTCACTGAAAGAGAGAGATAAAGCAAACTGCCCACTTGACAAAGGACAATCTGCCATACAGATGTTAACAGAAAACACCTTGCATTGCAATCTGGAACAACTGCATCCCCCTCCAGGTGAGCACCGACGAGCTGAACCCGCAGGCGCGCCTGGAGGAGGCGGCACGGCCGGTGCCCCGCGAGAAGAACTCCCTGGGCAGCCTGAAACGGGCCAGCGTGGACGTGGACCTGCTGGCGCCACGCAGCCCCATGGGCAAGGAGAACATGGTGACCTTCAGCAACACCCTGCCCCGCGTCAACACGCCCTCCATGGACGACCCCGCGCGGCGCCACATGACCATCCACGTCCCCGTGGACGCCTCGCGCTCCAAGCAGCTCATCACCGAGTGGAAGCAGAAGTCACTGGAGGGTCGGAGCATGACGCTGGCCGAGGAGGCGGCGCAGGGCCGGGCTGTGGGGGAGCCTGGCGAGGAGGTGCCCCCCTCTCTGTACCCCACGGTGCAGGCACGCTCGGCTGAACGAGCAGCCATGGGGCCCCGTGTGCTGATCCAGCCCCGGCCGGGCGCCTCGCAGCTGGTGCACATCCCCGAGGAGAGCCAGGCGGGCGCTGGAGCCGCAGCCGGCAGCGGGGCGGCCGTGAGGGCCAAGTGGGTGATGGTGGCAGAGAAGGGGGGAGCGCAGAGGGTGGCCAACCCCCCGCGCCTGATGCAGGTCATCGCCATGTCCAAGCAGCAGAGCCTGGTCTCCGTCACGCCCAAGCACTCGGAGACGTCCTCGTCCTCCACCAGCTCTGACTCCTCGCAGTACCGCTCGCCCTCGGAGCGCGACAGCTCCAGCATCATCACCATCGACGCCCACGCCCCTCACCACCCCGTTGTCCACCTCTCCGCTGGCAACGGGCCCTGGGAGTGGAAATCGGGGCCGAAGGGGCCGGAGGGGTCAGACACCTACGAGCTGGGTGAGGTGGGGAAGGATTTCCACGGCTTCCGCCCGGCCAAGAGCGCCGGCGTCTCGCCCGGCTCCTCTGTCAGCGACATGGAGCAGGACGAGCCGCGCTACGGCAGCCTGGCCGCCATCCCGGGGGCAGCAGGGGGTGGTGGGGAGCGGGTGGAAGCCCCCCCTGAGGGGCTGCTGGCCACAGCCAGCCGTGACTCCACGCTGAGGAGGAAGCCGGCCGAGCGGGACGGGCCAGGGGACAGCGAGGTGGACCTGTACTACAAGAAGATGCAGGCAGGCCGCAGGTTTAAGGACTGAGCCCCGGTGCCCCACGCCCCTGTTCTGGTGTGGGGGGCTCTGTGATGCTGGGGTGCCTCTGCAGGGGATGGCAGGATGGGGCTGGATTTGCTCTGGACCAGCACGGCCACGCTGGTGACATCTGTGGGACCCCCAGCACGGGACCCTGCTCCTGCTCGGGCAGCTGGTGGGGCTCTGTCCCCCACAGGCTGTGGGGCTCGGCAGCTCCAAGCACTTTTGACTTTGTTTTTCTCTCTAACACTGGTGCTGACATTTCCGAGGGGTTATTTTATTCCGGCTCTGGAAGTGGATGTCGGTAGGGGGGCGGGGAGGGACAAATGGTGCTGAAGGGCTTCGGGGGGGAATAGATTAAGGGGTTTAACAGGGGGAAGAGGCTGCTGTGGGGCACAGGCCCTCGTTCATGTGGGGGTTTGTGGGTGCTGGGGTCCTGTGACAACCCCCCATCCTGGTTTGTTTGAGGGAGCCTGAGGGTGGACAGGCTGGGAGGGGGGGTCTGCCCAGTGCTGTGGCTCTGGGTGTGAGAGGCTGTAAATAGTGCAGGGACTGGAGGAGAGGGGGGTTTTGGGGTGGGGGTGCAGTGGGGGCTGAGCTCTGCCCCAGGAGGAGCAGCCCTGGGCTGCAGCCGAGGTTTGGGGGGAGCAGGGACAGGGAGGGGATCTCCAGGCTGCGAATGTCGGGCAACAGCTGGAGCTGCTGTGGTTTGAAAAGCAAATAAACACGTGGATGTTGCCTGGCTGGGTTATTTTGGCAGGTGGGGGCAGCTGAATCCCACGACTGGGTTTGGGGGGTAGGACCAGGGCTCCGTGGGAGTTCCCAGTCCCGGGGAGCAGCGCTGGGGCAGCCGTGTCCCCCCCTCCAACAGGACACTGTGCCGATGGCACCAAACTGCCACTGCCAATTGGATTAACAGTGGATATCCCAAAGCCTTTGCCTTGCAAACATATGGATTATCTACATAACCCCGACTCGGTGCTGGAAAAGCCACCCGGGATTAGCAGGAGGATTGTGGCAGCAGCTCGTGGGGTGGGGTAGAGATGAGGGGTCCCACTCCATCCAAGCAGCACGAGGGGCCTGGGGCTGCTCCATCCAGCCGTGGTGACCCGGAGCGGCTGGCGAAGGTCACCGGCATTGACGCCGCGCTCCGGCGGTGCCGGGCGGGGGTCGGGGCGGTGCGGGGGCTCCCGGCCCCGCGGCGCCCCCGCGCTCACGGCTCATTGCGGTGCCGATGGCGTCACACGCCGCTTCCCGCCGCCTCTGACCCAGCGGTTTCCATGGCAACTGGCAGCCCCGCATGGCTCCCGCAGTCTCGGGCAACCCCCCCCACCCCAAACAGCCGCTGCTGCATCGCTTGGGGACCCGCGGGGTCCGGAGGGACCATCCTCATCCTCATCCTCATCATCCTCCCCCGCCCAGGGCTGCAGCAGGAGGGGCTGTCAGCCCCCACTCATCAGCTCCAGCCCGGACTCTGCCTCGGCACCACTCGTGTCCCTTTTCCCTTGGGGACACCCTCTCCCCACAGGCAGGGCCCGCCTTTGTGACACACAAAGGGCTCAGCCCTACTCCCGGGCTCACTTTACCATTTGGGATTCCCAAATCGCTCCTCGAATTGGGGTTCCAGCTAATTCCCTTTCCGCACCCCGCAGAGCTGGGGGCGTGGGGAGGGCCCGGCTTTAGGGTGCTCCTTCCTCAAGGCCGGGCTTTGGGGTGCTCACCCTGCAGGCCGTGGCTTCCCCCGGCTCCGGGCAGGGGCTGGAAGAGCCCTTTGGTGCAGAGTCTGCGTTTTTTCCCCTTAAAGGAAGCGTTCAGGGCAGTTTTTCAGAGCCAGCCCGGGCTGGGGAGGAGGCAGAGGCAGCTCCTGACACGGTTCTGCTGTGGGAAGGGACAGGACACAACCCCCTCAAAGTCACCGCTGTTCCCATGGGGACCCCAATCCATCGCTGCCACCCCGGGGGGATCCTTCACCCACCCCAGCAGCCGATCCGTGTCCGAGGGGCCAGGGAAGGGCTCAGGGATGCCCGCGGTGGTCGCAAAGCCTGGGCTGGGCCCCAGAGAACTCAGGGAGGCAACCCCGGAGCGATGACCCTGGGCCCGGCTCTCACAGGCAGCTGTTACAAATCCCATCGGCCTTTCAAGGAACAACACTGGTCCCTTTGAGGAACCCCTCGGTAACCCTGGAGGCAGAGGGCTGTGCAAACGCCTGTGGAATATTCTGGAGCCTAATGGCAGCTCAGCCCACAGGGATGGGCCCAGCAGAGCCGCAAGAGCAGCTCCAGGTGGGGATTGTGTCCCCATGGTGACTTTGGGACAGGAGTTTGAGCTGAGCTGAATGTGCAGAACCAGATCCTGAGGGAGGTCATGGAGAGATGGGCATTGCACCTCATCCCACGGGATGGAGAATGCCACATCCAGCCCCACAGCTACAGCACAGGACTACAGAGAGGAGGGTTTGACTCAAAAGTGGGTTATTTTTCATGGATATTAGCCAGAACATATGGAAAGTTTAGGAACATGAAGTAACAAAGTGCTGGAGCGTGACACAGGCAGGGCATCAGTGAGCCCTCAGGGCTCTCTCCAGGTCAGACCCCATCCCATGGCCCCATGGAGACAGGGACACGCACTGCCAGCCCAGAGGGTGGGAAAAGTCAGTTAAAATAAAATGAGGCAGCTGGAATTACATGAGAAGGAAAAATCAGAAGCAAAACAGGCACAATAAAGAGGAGGAAGATCAGGAGTGAAGGATACAGAAGAATTTATTGAAAGCACAAGTACAGACTGGGCACCAACTGCTTCTACAATCTCAACAGGAAATAATGGAGCTACAGAAAGGTACAAAGGTTGTTATAAAATAGTTTTAATTTCATTTCATTTTGCATTACAAACATTCTTTGAAAGAGGCAATGGAATTCTGATGGTGTGTACACTTCCCCTCCCCACCCACCTTCCACAATACTGAACCTGGAATTGCTGTTATCAAAATATACAATACATCTGGTCACCATAAAAAACTGGGTTTTGCTGCCCCTCATGTCTTACAACAGGTATAAAAAAATTATAAATATGTACACCCTTAGTTACTCACATTCTTTACATGCAAACACAGGATCCGAAGGGAGCCCCCGCCGTGCTGGGGGGCCTGGTTACCCCAAATCCATCTGGGATTGCCATGGGACACCCCGAGTGTCCCAGCTGGGGCCCGGCCCCAGGAGCCTCCCCAGAGCTGGGGAGGGTGATGGGGGCACTGAGTCACCCCAGTGCTGCTGGGGCCCCCTGTGGGAGGTGTTTCACTAAGGAGGGGACAAACCAACGGCCACAAGAGCCCTGGCTGTGCCCTCCTGCTCCTTGGGGAGCTTTGCAGGGAGATCCCTGGCTCCAGCACAGATTTAGGGGTACCCAAAAGCAGCTGGGGTGATGCTCTAAGCAGGGGTTTTGCCCTTTTTTGGGGTACCCAGCACACCACAGCACCAGGCAGAGCCTCACTTGGATCTCACATGCTTCTCCAGCATAATTCATATCCTTGAGAGTCCAGGGAGGAACTACAGAAAGTTAAGACTTTTCCAAACACTCAGTGCTAGGCAAGTCAAGAGCTCCCACACCAAGCAAGGAAATCAGAACTTGCAACACTAAGACAATTAAAAAACAAACTTTGGTCCACAATTTGCAGAAAAACCCTGAAAAAAAGTACAAGATTCTTGTTATTTTTGCATCCGAACAGGTTGCAGGTTAGAGGGAAATGTAAGGCAACATCGGATCACACGGAATAGAAGGCAGAATGGCCCGGGAAAGAGTTGTAAGCCAGAAAAAAAAAATTAAATTGTTGTATCATTGGGAAAAACTGATCTGCTGCATTCTACTTTTAATAAATTCCCTTCCTAGAACAACATCTGGGCTTATAGGTTCAAAAGGTAAAAAAAAAAATCTTTAGCCTGGGTCCTTTTCCTTCTATTTCTGAGCTGTTTGTGCTCATTCTCTCACACCCTCGGCTCTGCTCATCCTCAGCCACGACCTCAGCCTGGAAACTACTCCTGCCCTACAGCTTTAATTACAAAACAAAGAAAATAAAGTACAGTATACACGGGTAATACCACAAAGGAGTAAATTTAGATTACGTTTATACCATCTTATCATTCTATAAAAGGTACTTAAAACTATTTCTTTTGCATATAAAGAGATTAGAATATTTGGTCAACTGGAAATATTGCTAGGCACAGAGGACAGCAACGGCATCAAAGTATAATACAAGGATTCAAACAAAAGCTCAAATGCTGAAGACATGCTCTAAGAACGACGGCGGAGCTACAGCAGCCTCGTTAATCTCCAATTAAGGGCACAAAGGTACCTCCTGCAGGCACCTTTCTAATTGTGGGGTATCCAAGGATTCTCCAAATCCTAGCCAAGCATTTAGGTATATACACACACAATTTTGACAAACTCTGATTCATCTTTCACAAGTGTCCCACGGCGGCTCTGCTGTCCCTCTGTGAGGGCAGAGCCTGCGGGCTCGCTCCTGACACTGGAATGTGATTTGGCCTTGGGAATGCTCCCCCACCCAGAGCTTTGCTCAGCCAAAGGCTCTCAGGTAACTCCCACCTGTGAGTTTGCAGGTGGCAATGACCCACGAGCAGACTGGGAAGTGGCACGGGGCACACTGTGGAGATCGAGACACACACACACAACAGGGGGCAGCAGGGAACGACTGCCCTTGAGTCACAGCCCAAAATTTCCTTTATCCACTTTGCCAGCTCCCCCTGCTGATCGTCAGCCAGAGCCGCTCCCCCTCTCAGCTCTGCCCATCCCCTCCCTGCAGCTCGGATGTTTTCCCCAAAGAAGTAGAAGGTTTAAGGCACAGGACAGCAGGTGCACAGGTTAAGGTGGGATCAATGCAACCGAGTGTTGTGCTGGGCGGGTTGGGAGCTCGTGGTCACCACAATCCTGACTCCAAGGCGCTACAGTGAATTCACACAGTGGTTTTAGGTCTTTCAAGGCATGGATGGGTAAGGAAATTGAAAAAAAGGCATCAATGTGAAACCTGATAAAACTTGTTGGGATCTGCTTTTTGGGGGAGGAGGAGCAGGAGGGGAGGGGAATTTCCCAGAGCAGGTTCCATAGTGTAAACTTGAACTTGTGATTTTTATTGGAACAGTCAAGATTGTTACCCATCACCGCAAGGTTAGCAAGAGGAATTAATTTTCTTATTTTTTTTTTTTAAAAACCGGTAAACTGATTTCTCTTTAAAAAAATAAAATCTCTGGTCTTTTAAGGTCACTTCAGCTGCATTTTTAAAGTGGCTTTTTTTTTTTTTTCTGGAATGATGGAAGTTGAAACCCTGGTGTCCAGCCTTTTTAAGGTCAAGGCTGAACCCCAGAGGTTTTAAGTCAAGTCCATTTTTACTCAGGCCTTCCCAAGCTCTAAATGGTGGACTTGGAGAAGGACACACGCAGGTGATGGTTCTCCCCCAGGTCATGATTGTGGAGGTCAATGAGGGACTGAATGGCTTCTTCCACAGAGCCCATCTGGATCAGAGCCATTTTACGGTCCTTCCTGACAAGACACAAGTTTCAGGCATGTTTAGATCCATTGCAGGAGTTTCCCCAACTTGATCCAAGTTCTCTCATCCAGCACAGAATGAACCCCCCAGGGACCTGCAGCACACTCACTCTTTAGAGGAGTATCTCTGTGGCAAGCACATGCAGCCCTCACTCAGTGCTCAGGAATTCTTTATATTCCACAGTCAAACACTGTGAGCAAGGATTCTGCTCACCTTTGAGCTTTTTGACTGGAATAAAGTACTTCCACCCTTCCCATATGAAAAGCCCAGAGTAAGGAGAGGACATAACAGAAAACACTTACTGGAAAAATTTGAATCCTTTGACCATCCCACCATTGCTTGAAAATAACAACTTAAGATCTTCTTCAGTTACTGAAGGTCTGAAACAAAAAATTTTCCCAGTCAAACAGACATTGACAGACCAAGGTAATCACAATAAACTAATTTTCATGAGAGTTTTCTAAATTCCCTACCAGCAGCCTCTTGGCAAGGCAAGACAATGGAACAGGGAGCTGGGTGAGCTCTCCTGACAGCAACACAGAGCTGCAAACACTTCAATACTCAGCCACACAGGAACTCTCCCTGCTGACACTTACGGAATATTGGACAGATGAAGAGTGGCAGAAGGAGGAAAGATGTTCTGGAAATTTTTGGAGCCTGGTTTCTTGAAACGATGTAGAGGAGAAGTGCCATAGTCCTTGGTGAGGCCGTGGTCCTCCTGGTTCTCGCGGGGCAGCTGCACTGTCTGGTGCTTGGACAGCGTGATACGGATGGGCTTCCCGTGGAGCTTCTGCCCATTCAAGTGGCTCATGGCTGCAAGGGGAGGGCACACCTCACTGCAGGGCACTTCAGTTTGCTCCAGACATCAATTCAAGGCCACAATTTCACTGCCCTCGCAGACACCACACCCTGCAGGGTCCCTCTGCTTCACTGCGTTCATTGCCCGCTTCCCTCTCGCACCCATCAGCCACCCCACAGCCACACCCCACAAGGCCTGGATAAATTTAAGTCTTCTACTGAAAGAGAACAAAGTGCCAAAAAGAAAGTTTTAAGTACCCATTTTGTCCCTAACTGCCCAAAGTCTGACCCTGCCAAGCTTACCAAGCTGGGCCTGATTCCCATCGGCCATCTGAACCAGGGCATTATCTTTCTTATTAAATAAAATCTTCACCCTCTGCACATCACCATAGACTCCTTCAAAGAGGGAGGAAACAAGAACAGTCTTAGGTAAGGAAACAAAAGGTCTAATTCAACTTAACATCAGCTAATCAATCCAACAGCAAAAACATCCATTCCCAACCAGAACTGATCTCATTCCAACCATGGCTACATATTCTGCTCTAATTAAGGGAATTCTTATATAGCAGAATAATAATGGAACAATACATTAAAGAAAAGACATTGGGTTTCAGCAAAAAGCCAAAATCTTACTGCCAGAAGACTGGACAATTTCGCATGCTCTCACAATTTAAAACTCTTATCAAAAGACATGCAAAGCAATAACCCATGCAGAACTAAACCAAAACCAAAGGCAAACTAAATTAAACAGCAAACTAAGTAAACAATGTAAAATCAAAATTATGCATTCAAAAAAAAAAAAAAAAAAAGAAAAAAAAAAGGCAAACTGCAAACTGTACATTTCTGAAGTATCAAAAAGTAATCTCAAATAAATGAAAAAACAAGGTAATAAAAAGTGTGAATAATAACATACCGAAAAGAATAAAGAGGCATTGGGGTGTAACTCTCTTTAGAGAACAGCAGAGCAAGGCAGCGGAGGGACAGGGAAGAGGTAAGGAATCGAAGGGGAGAGCGAGGTTGCACAAATCGTCCACAACGAGGAAGGGCAGAGTCCCCGCAGGAAATGGCGAAATTGGTTGATGGATGATGAAGTTTTCAAGATGGTTAATATTGAAGGGCAGGTTGGTTTCCGAAGAGCAGGGTTTGTTTTATTTTTTTTTTTGGAAGGGGAATGTTTTTATTTTTTTTTTTTTTTTTTTTCAAGCAACAACAGGAAGCAGAAGTACCGTGCAGTCAGTTGGCAAAGAAATTCCGGATCGGGGGAAGAAAAAAAATTCAGGGATGGGGAGAAAAGAAAAAAGTAGCAAAAAACACAGGTCAGTAAATACATAAGGAATATGTAGTGTTCCATCAGTCAGATTTATAGAATTCTACATACAATAACTTGCTTACAGAAACAGTTAATAGGTTTTACCTAGTGGAACACAATGATAAAGAAAAGGCATTTTTACTTCAGATATACAAAGGAGTAAGAGACAGTATCCCCCCAGAGTGACTTCCACAGGTGCAATAACCAATTCAATGGCATTCCCTAAAATTTTACTAAGAATATTTTCTCTGTTTACAATATTGACTTCATGGACCAACTCACAAACAGCTTCATTTGCTGCTTTGGGGTCAGGAACTGCAGGAAGCAATCCATGCCATAATACTTGGCTGGAAGTAAACAAGGAACATCCACCTTGGATACCAACCACTGCTTTAAACAAACAGATCATGTGGATGAGCAGCTGCACTGCCACAAATCCCACTCCAAGGTCTGCTGGAAGCACTCAGATAAGGAGCTGGTACCTTGTTTGTAGAGGACTGTTCTGCTCTGACCTCACCATGCAGAAACCCAAAGCACTGGGTCACCACAAGCTGAGATGTGTGGACTGCTCCCACTCTTGTGGAAGAAAAAAATGGAACCATTTCAGCTCCCATGATTCCCACTCAGGAAAACCCCATGGCAGAGCAGTCACTCCAGGCAATACTGTCTCTTTACTAACTGGTTGTGGCACAGGTAAGTTTCTACAACACTGATTATACAGGCAGTGGAAAAAGTTTCATGTCTGTTAGTTCACAGCTTCAGTCCAAGTCCCAAAGTCTCTCTAGCCCAAAGACAAGCTGGATGGAGAGTGAAGAGCTCCTCAAAAAAACACCACAGGGCATGAAATAACTGCTTGCTCCTGCCTAAACAGAGCTGTGAGGAATCTGAGAAGTGCAGCACAGCCCCTTGTCCTGCCACTACCATCCAGGCACCCAACAGCTTCATGGAACACACACTTGGAAGCATCACACTGCTCAGGAATAATGATGCCTGTTAATTATCAGGGCTTATGGTAGAACAAAGCAGAGATGAGAGTCCCTGGAATGGCAGAGCAGTTTCCAGGCAGCACGAGCAGCAAATCCCAAAACTGTTCCACAGCCCTTGCTGTTATTTCATGCCCTGGAGAGAACAGCAATGACAGGTAAGAGCAGTCTGAAACATAATCCAATTGGTTCATCTCATTAAGAGTTAAATATTTTGATCATTCATCACATCCAGGCTTCCCCTTTGATCCAAAGAGGTTTTGTGGTGACTCTGCCATCACTGGTAAGTTTTACAGCTTTGCAAAGTGCTATTAACGTGTGTGCACAGTCCCACCAGTCACAGCTCCTCAGCAGAGCCTCATCACTCTGCTGAACACCAGAGGTTCTACACTTTCAATCCAACCAGATCCAGGGGCTGACTGAAGGAAAATTCAAGCCCCCCATATCCAATTCCCTTATGGTGCTGTCTTTCATTAAACAAGGTTTTTGTTCAAATATTACTTGCATTATTTTTAGAGAAATTCCAAATATTTCAACTCACTCAGTTAAGTAGAATTGAAAATGTAAACTGTGAGCTGTTAAGGGGTTTAGCTAAGGAAAAACTTCCAGGAATCCTGGAAGGGGGAAATGTGCAAGCACATGGCAGAGGAAACACTGCACAGGTACAAGGTCAAGCTAGCAGGGATCCAGACACTACACAGAAAGAGCAAAGGTCAGCATGAAGCCTCTCTGTAGTTCTGAATTAATGTATTAAAAACTACAACATGCCAAGGAAAAGGAATGGACATGGCTACTCTGTGACCCAAATGACACTATTCCATGGGAATGGTGGGGAGACTCCACACAGAAGAGGGAGGAAGGGACAGGCATTGTAGTCTCTGGGGGACAAGAGCAGGCAGGCAGCATCCTTGGCTTTGAACCAAGGAAGAGCAATTTCAATCTGAGATGGACTTTCCCATTTCCCTTCAGCAACTAGAGTACTGCTCTGCCCTGCACCTGGGGCTGTCAGAGCACGGCAGCGGCTGCTCTAGCGGTGCCGCTTCCTTTGGATACAGCAGGATTTCACTTTCAATGAATTTCAGCCCAATCCGTGTTCAGAAAGTGAAAGCAGAGATAACAGGAAGGAGAAAAATAAAACAAGTAAAGTTAGGACTGCACTAACCTCTGGGATCAGATTGCTAACCAGCAGCACGGAGTGCCCTGTCCCAGACAGGCCGGGAATGGCAATCCGCCCTGCTGCAGCCGCCGCAGCTGCTGCTGGAATAGCCAAAGGAGCAAGTGCTCCAGGAACACTTGGAACTGTCAGGCCTGGAAATTAAAGAATATTAACCAGTAAAGAATTAACAGCACGTACTCTAGTGTATTTGCTGCACCAGAAGGGAGAACAGCACACCCTCTGAACCATGCAAGTCATCATTCCCAAAAGTGCCCGTGTAATCCTAAGGGCAACAGGAGCCTCCACTTCTGGTGCTGCAGGAAATGTTTTGGTTTCTAAGAGGATTTGCTCTTGCAGTGCCTGGTGCTGAGCAGGTGCCTCAGCACTCTGGAGCGTTGTTTCACAAGCAGCGGATGAGCACAAAGCCTCAGCTCTGCTGTGCAGGGCAGGTGTCACACACAGGGCATGGGGAGGGTCTGTCCAACCAGGGCATGCACAATGTGCTCTCATCACACATGCAACCACCAGGTACCCTGTGCCACCATCACCCAGCTCTCCTGACTGGGGAACACTGCAGCTGCACTCACAGGCATTCCTAGAAGCTCCCAGTACCAGCCCTTCAAGGGTAAGAGCTTTAGAGCTCAAGAAACAACTGCTAGTAGTCAATTCCATGGATTAATCCCCAAAGCAGCCCTTCTTGTTTCCTCAGCAGGGCTGGATGTTACCAAAACAGCAACGCCTCCACAGCCCACTCTGCCTGTTTGTCATGAGCAAGGAAATTCCATCATGTTCCCAGAGAGCCAACATGGCTTGGAATGCTGAAAACTCCAGCAAGGACTGTTTAGGTTGGCTCTCCTGCAAGCATGGTCAGCACTTCCAGTTTTCAGACTCTTGGCTACTTCTGGAAGCAGCAATGATCTGTTACCTACAGCATGAGATGCAAACTTCAAAGTTCACCTTAAATATCAGCCTTCTCAAAATATTTAGGGAAAAAATTGACAGATTCCTTGCTCCTGACCAAATTAAGAGCTATCAAATAGAGGTCCTAACCTCTGTAATGACAAGAGGAAATTCAAAGCACAAGAACTTGTATCTCCTCACCACTTTACCCACATAATTTCAAAGTTTGCCTTTACTGTTTCTCCCATCCTGCTTTATGCATCTTCTTCCCATCACCAGGACATTGCAGCTGCACACAGCATTCCTAGCTGAGGTGATGTACTGGATCACCATTCCTTCCATGTCTAAATGCCAGCATTTACAATTTACATGGCTAACCCAAACAAAAACATCACTGCTTTGATTTAGAACATGAAGATGCTTCAGCTACACAAAACCTACACAGAATTTCCACTTACAAATACAGTACCTGTAGCCTGAGGAATGGCAAAAGTAGGAGGAAAGCCAGCTCCAGCATATGGAGGAGAGATTATTCCTGGGGCACCTGGGAAAGACAGACACATTATTAAAAAATGTCCAACAGCAGGAAAACTCTTAACTTCACAGAACCATGTAAATTCTGAGTTGGAAGAGAGCAACAAGGATTATTAAGTGCAGCTCCTGGCTCTACACAGGACAGGCCCAACAATTCCACCATGTGGCTCAGTGTTGTCCAAATGCTTCTCCAACTCTGTCAGGCTCGATGTTGTGACCACTGCCCTGGGAAGCTGTTCTGTGCTCAGCCACCCTCTGGGTGAAGAACTTTTTCCTTATATCCAACCTAAACCTCCCTAAACTTAGCCAAAATGTCTTTATTTGTCCTTCAACAGAAGCATTTAGTTGAAAGCTAAACCCTAAATGCTTCTCACATAACAAAGGACTCCCAGAGATCACCAAAACAATTCCTGGGCAAACACCAGGTGGCACCAGAGGCACCGACCACGGGATTTGGCACTAATCTGATCCTCAGTGATCCCCAAATGTTCTGCCTCAGTTACACTCTATTCAAATAAAGTTTCTGACCAAATACACCAGGATGACATCCCCTCCCCTTCTCCTGACACACTGTCCCAAACTGTGCTTGAGTTTGCCCAAAAATCAACAAGCGTATAAGCAAAAGTTATATCTAATTAAACTACAAAGCACAACTGGCAAGATTTGTTGGCAAGATTCACTCTACTTACAAAGGACAACTAAGCCACAACAAGAGAAAGCAAGCAACAACAAAACCAAACAAAATCCAGGCAATCAAAACAGAAAGGAACTGAAGCCTACCTAGGTATGTGTGTGTGCAAAAACAGAGTAAACAGTGATGAAAAGGAATGCTGCCTAAAGCCTAACATTTCAACTTACCAGTACTTTAACTTGACTTATACCTAAATTTAGAGCTTAACTGTAACACTCTAAAAGAGAAATAACACTTAAAAGCATTTAGGCTAAATTATAACTATAACTTGACCTAGCTTTCAGATTTGCAAATATGCAAAGGGTGTGCATGCAGACAGAAACAGTCAGTGCAAGATTAGGTACCTTTGGAAAAACGTTCCTCAGAAAGAGCTGAGCCCAGGTGGTGTTTGCAAGGACAAGGCAGTTTTCAGAGCACAGTGAGAATGAAAAGAAGTAGGGGGTGTGCAGGTAGGGGAGTTCACCATGACACACATCAGCTGGCTTTGTGTTGTTCCCACTTGCTGAACTCACCAAAAGCAGCTGCCATGGTCTGGTCCAGGGTGGGCTGGCTGTCCCCAGAGGGCAGGTCAGGGCGGGTGTAGTCCCTGCTCTTGTCATTGTTGTACTTTACATTGAGGCTGGTGAGCTTGGAGAAGTCGATGCGCAGCGTGCAGCAGGCGTTGTAGATGTTCTGGCCATCCAGAGACTGAGAGAAAACAAAACCAGTCCTCACCCAAATGCATTCAAAACAAGCTCACAGCAATTGCTCTCTGGAGAGAGAGGGTGTTAGGCCATCCCACAGCTCCACCTGAGAACAGGTATCTCATGTGGAGACAGCTCGGCTTCATTAAGCCCCTCTGGCAGCCTCCAAGTCGCAATTTCCTCCCACTCACACTTTGTCCTTGGTGTCAGCCCACCCCAAAGCCCACCCTGAGCTTGGATTAAACAAGGCAA
This sequence comes from Zonotrichia leucophrys gambelii, assembly GCF_028769735.1. Classification (NCBI taxonomy): domain Eukaryota; kingdom Metazoa; phylum Chordata; class Aves; order Passeriformes; family Passerellidae; genus Zonotrichia; species Zonotrichia leucophrys. The sequence continues at coordinate 3,451,351 of NC_088197.1, read as the reverse complement.
ACAAGTGAGAATAATCCAGCACTCACCAGTTTGGCATGCTGAGCACTCATGGGGTCAGCATATTGCAACAGGGCCTGAAACTGGTGGTTCTTCGTGAATGTGATGATTTTCAAGACTGTACCATATTTGGAAAAGATCTGCAAGGTAATATTTGTGTATTTTGTTATCACATTTCCAGTAAGATAATTTCGTATTGATCTGTTATTACAAGCAGAAACAAAAGTGTTTTTAGCCTGTCAGCTTTCAACTGCAGCCCTGAAGGTTTTAAACCACACTGTGGGCATTGCTTGATTGGCATCATGGCATCAGCCTAGAACAGAGTGGCTGAACTCCTCCCTATGCACAGTTTGTTTATTCTGGGTTAATTAACAGGAATATTCACAAACACCTTCAGGAACTCGACCTCTTCCAGAAATTTCAGGAATTCTTAAATGCAGTCAAGCTTGTAGTTTAAACATGAAGATAACATTAAGCAATCACAGCAGATAGAGGCAACTTTCCCAAATGGCCACTGCCTACATAGCTCCTGGACACTGTATTTGTTTCCCCAGCAGAAGGATGAGGATCAGCTACTTTTGCTAAAACCTAAAGATAACCTGAAGAACTTTAATTGATCCAATAAAGTGGACTAAGACTCAAATCTCTGGAAATTGAAATCATGCAAGAGTAGGGGACTAAAACTAGCAGCATCTCCTGCAAGTGTGTGGTCTCCAGACAAGCTCTGTTCAGAACTTGCATTGTACGAACACAAACCACAGACTTTGCAACCACACCAACACACCGGATGCTGCTGCCCCTTCCTCCAGAACAATCTTCAAGCAGTTGTGGTGACGTGTTTTACCTGGTGCAGAACATCCAGAGTGACAGGGTAGAAGAGATTCTCCACAATGATCCTCAGGACAGGGCTCTGGCCAGTGATTGCCATGCCTGCATCGACGGCCGCAGCCGTGGCGGCCAGCGCCACAGCCCCAGCCTGCACCTGGGTCACGGCTTGCAGAGCTGCTTGGGCACGCTGCAGGGGCAAAAAAAGCTGTCAGAGCCACACTTGTACTTCCAAAAAACACACAGTCAGCTCTCCTTGGGCTGCCTGTCTGCAAACAGCCTGCTGGATTCAGCAGTGAGCAGAACTGTGCTGCTCCAAAGGCTGGGGGATATTTGAGACACAGGCAATAAAGACCACCCCAAGCAGTGAGGGCAAGGCAGAAATGCCAACTAAATCAACCATGCTATGGCAAAACTCTGCATAAACTGATGCAGCAATATTATCCCATTTTTTAGAAAAAGGAGCACCCAGGGCTTTTCTGAATCCATCTCCAGAATCCTAGACAAAGTGATGAGACTGAAAAATTGATGCACATTTACCAAAGGGATCCAGAAGTGAGAAGTGCCTGGGGTTCTGCAGAGCCCCCACAACATACAGAACACTTGTGAGAGGCACCCAACAGCAGCATTTCATCTGCACAGCACTGGGTGCTCTGATCCTGATTGGAATCAGCTCAAAAAGGGAGAGCAGACAAAGGAGATGTACAGGCAAAGAGCTACAACACTTGAACTTCTTTCCAGTGTTTCTGTCCTAAAAAGTTGCCAAAAGGGGCTGAACTGAAACTAGGAACTTTTTCCCCTTTGCAGAGTGGGTGGTGCAGAGACCCTTGAGGGCTCAGAGCCTTGAGACCTGCTGGGTTCATGTGCTGCCACCACCAGCACCAGGCTGTGCTCTACCACATCTGAGCTCTGCCCCATCATGGCTGCACTTGACAGAAATATTTTAAGCACTAGAAACAAACATCCTAAAGCACCAGATGTTACTAAAGCCCACGGATCTCAATCCAGCAGCAGAGATGTGGCTGTGTGCCCTCCCCTCCCTGGGATGACAATGCAGAGAACAAACTGACTGCTTGGTTTGGAGAGTTGTCTGTCTTCAGCTCCTTGTGGTTGGAGAACTGGATGTAGATGGGCTGGCTCCGGAGCACCGGAGTGACTGTGGTGTAGTAGTTCACCATGGTGTTGGCTGTCTCCTCTGTGTTCATCTCTATGAAAGCCTGGCAAGTGAAATCCAACAGGGACACGTCACACCAGGGCAGCACCAGGTCACCCTGACCCTCCAACTGGGTTGGGTTTTCACAATTGCATTTACACATGTGGTTTTGCACATGAAACTGTTTAAAATCCAACTATCAGTAGACCAAATAAAGATTTTCTATCCAGACTGATTTAATGCAAAGCTTCAGTGTCACCCTAAGATCTCCATGCTGCGTGTACTTAGATGTAAGTATCTCCAAGAACATAAAAATAGAGCAATAATCCAGACTCTTCACTTCTCTCCAGGGCAGGAAGCCCCCACACTGCCCCACACCCTTAGGGGCTTCTCTCCTTCAGAAGAGGAACATAAGGGATTGTAGCAAGTCACTGCAGCAAGCACTTCCATATAATCCCACCATGCAATATATCAGAGGCACCTTTTCATAATTAAGATTAAAGCCAATATTTTAAGCAATTATTAAAGTTGGCTTGCTTTTTTACTCCTTAATTTGCAAGACAATTTTAGTTACCAAATTACTGCACACCACCCCCATTACCCAAGAGTATTTCAGCCATACCCAGCTCATTTACTAGATCTGTAAAGGTGTCCTCAATATGCCACGTTACACAGTGGTAACTCAGCTGTCAAGCAAGCCTGAGTGAAAAAGGCCAACTCATGGCACTGCTGTTCAAATAATCCCAGGCCTGCAATTTCCAAACCAGGCCTAACGCTAATTATAAGTGACAACCTGTAATTATGGACTGAGCTCCTTCTGCAGCCTGAAAGTGGTATTTTCTACAGCTCATGGGATAAGCACAGAAAAGTAAAATAAGAGTATGGAGAAGTTATTGACTCGTAACACACAGCAGCTGTTTAAACAACTTGGAGTTGGTTTCCTGATGACAAACTTATCAAGCCTTTGACACAATCCATGTTAGGGAGGCCATACCTGGTTTTTTCCTTTCAACATCAGAAGATTGGTGACCTTGCCAAAGGGTAAGCCCAGAGAAATGACCTCTGCCTCCGTGACGTCACTGGGGAGCTTGCGGACGTGGATTACTCGGGATGGGATCCCGGCACTTCTGTTATCACCTTTGAACTTTTTGCTGTCGTTTCCATTAGCTGTAAGAAGCAAGAGTTACTGCTGATGAGAAGGATCTGGAAGAAAAAGCATGCATTTCTCCCACTCTGCTCTGCTCCCCAGCCAGCTACTGCACTATTACAGAGAAATTCCATAGTCTAAGTTAACCTGAATCTGAAGACATGTGGTTTTACTCTTTTTTTCCCCCAAATTGCACGATGAGAGTGACACAGCCAAATGCCACTGCAATGGAATCAATTCCTCAGTGGCCATTTCTTAGTTTGTGTAAAACTCACACCTACTCACTTATATTTTTAGTGCAAGTCTGTGCCACTAACCCCAGATTGGTGCTTTATTCCTTTCCACCTGGCCCAGTGCTGTTGGCAGACATTTATTATTATTATTCAGCACTGTCCCATAAAAAATGAAGAGATTTTAAAATTATGACTAAGAAGGAAAATCCAGGCCTCCCTGCAGTATTTATAAATTGCTGTGCTTGTTTCCATGCAATATTACCTGCAGAAGGAGAGTTGCTGCTCATGATAAAGGGTCCGTTAGTAGTAACACAAGGAGAGAAAAGCTCCTCAGCTGCCCGCTGGAAGAGAACAGATGACAGATAAATGGACAGCATTTCACTCAATTCTATCCAGGCACTCCTAAAGCAGAACAACTGAGAAAGCTGGAGAGGAGTTGAACACAAGTGTAAGTGAAAACATACTGAGAGTGGGCAGTGAAGCTCACCTCCATGAATTAAATATCAGTCAGATCCAGTTTGGTAATGGAGCAGCACTATCCAATATCTCTTTTCAGCTCAGCATTAGGGATCTCAGGGCTGGAGTGTTGCTGAGTTGTGTGAAGCCACTACACACACAGCACCAGGCACCTTCTCCTGTCATACGTGGCAAAACAGGTTTCTGACTACTCCCATCCCACAGAATTTTCACTCTGAAGCTGCCAAAACTATTTGGGAATGACTTGGCAGTTATGAATCAAAGCTGTGCATTTTGTGCCTCATTCCTGGAAGTGTTTGTGCCCAGGCTGAACAGGGTTTGGAGCACCCTGACCTGGTAGAAGGTATTTTCTGATACAGCATTCGCTGCAAAGTCACCTAAATCACCTCAACTGACCAGGACTGGTCCAACCCAAGTAGTAGACACAAAAAACCATTACTAAGACAAAAGCAAACATGCCTATGAATGACTTCTCAGCACAATCTATACTTGCACACACATCTTACAATCAGCATGGCTTAATTTCAAGTGAATTACACAGAAAACTTCAAATTCCATTGTAAACTGTGTGCAAACATGATACCACAGATCTAAAACACAAGAGCACTTTTTCATGATTTTTTTATATTATTCTTCCACAGAGACGCCAGACCAAAAAGTTTTCATCAATAGAAAAAAAGCTCAGAATTCATCCCTGCCTTGGCAGCTCTCACCCACCTCAATGGAAACGTACCCTGCTCCACAGCATGGCACCAGAAACCCTTATCTTCCACACACCCTGTATCTGGTGGCACCTGCAGAAACAGGAGCCCTGCAACAACAAAAGCTCTGTGCACTCCCCCAGCAGACAGGCTGGGAAAGTAGGTCACTGAGAGCCCCAGAACACCCAGCTACACACACACACACCGTTTGGGTTTTTTTTTTTCTTTCCCCCTCAAATCTTGAATTTCTCGTTTGACTACTCACTGCCAGCTCTTCAAAGAGGCTTCAAGGACTTTGATGTCCCGAAGATGAGAATTAGGCCAGCTTCCAAGCCACTGTTCATGAGCTGCTGCTGGTCACCTGCAAGTGCTGACCAGCTCCCACTAAGGCTCTGGCCTGGGCCTCCTCCTCCTCCTCACATGGTGCAGTCATTAGGAATGGGCCTTTTAACAGCTGTTCTAATTAGCACTTCGATTCCTGAGTGCAGCAAGAGGCAAGCTGGGCTGGGAGGCTATTAGACTGTGATCCCATCCTTTGATGACTCAAATTAAGGCATAATTCCTAGGCTAGAAAAAAATCCTCTGGTTTGCTGTTAGAACACTCTTGTGCCTGCATTGCTGCTGCCACTCCAGGTATGGTTTTCTGTGCCACAGCCTGGGATACACCTGGCAGCCACTGACAAGAGCCACTCACCAAAACACAGCCCTACCCACATAATCAGCTGTTTCTGGCTTCATGAAAGCCTTTGCATCAGGCTTTAACGGGACTTGAATGTTTTAAAAACATCTTCTTAAATATTAACTTGTAAAATTCTGCACATCCAGAACTCTTCCAGCACAAATTGGTGTGTTTGTGCAAACACAGTGGGCAGCTCCTGCAATCCATCATGGAAACACTGGGAGAATGAGCCACATATTTGGCTCTCATGGAGGCAACACTAGAAAACTATAAACTGAAAAAACAAGCATTTATACCATTATGGAAAGAATTTAGCTTTCCTAATGGCTTGTTTAAAATACACATTTTCTTGTGTATTTGAGAACTTCCTCACAGGCAGGGAAGGCAAGGATATCACTGCAGCCAGGCTCCACATGTCCATGTCTCTTTAAGGAGAGCAATTTCCAATCCACTCCCCTCTTATCTTGGAGACAGCCTGTGCTGCCCACTGCGACCAGAGCCGGGAGGCAGAGGGGGGATGATTGTTCAACATCAAAAGCAGCAGCAGTCAATTTGTAAGCTTCCCAGCTGGAAGTACATGCAAACAAGGAGGGAAGACTGCCACGGTTGGAAAAAGGGAGTTATTCCAAAGTCTTTTCTCTACACAGGGAAGTTTACACACAGTACATGCAGTACTGTGCAGTTACACTGAAGTTATTCCATCTCCCAGTGCAGGAGTGGCTGCTGAAGTGTGAAAAGAGCAGACCCAGTGTCCCAAGGAGCCTCAGTGGTCACTCTGCTGCCATGCCCATGCTCTCCCCAGCACAAGGAACCATGACTCTTCATCAGTGGGTGTTCTTCCTCTGTTCCTGTTGGAGCTGATATTGGATAACCACAGGAAATAGTTGCTTTTTTGGAACAACCAAACTCGAGGCAAACTGAAACCCACAGTAATGAGCACTCCAAAGCCTCCCTGCCCTTATACTGCAGGGATCACCAGTCTCTTTCCAGACTCTAAAGAGTTTCTTTAAAACCATGATATAAATTCAAATGTTTCATACCAAGTACTCAATTCAGTAGATGCAGAGGAACCAAAGCAAGTCTGGTTGGTTGAACAGGTTTAGAAGAGTTTCTCACCCACTGGGTATTTTGAATTATACTGGGAAAGACAGGAGTGAAGTTACTGATTCTGAAGTTTCATATAATTTAATTTAGGTTTAAAAAGAAAGGAACCCAGCCAAGGGCTGTGAGGGTGCTTGGTGCTCACCTATATCCACCCACAGCATTGCTTCTCTCCCTGAGTCGTTCAGGGAGGCCCAGCTGCACTTCAAGACACAAATCTCCAAGCCCCAGCTCCCATCCCTGCTCCCAGAGGCATTAATTACACTGACATTTCTGCTCAGCCATTCTTCCACAGCTGGTATTTTTATGACGAGATTAACAGAAGCCACAGTGCACTCACAGCACATCAAATTCCTCATTTGAACTAACAAATCTCCCCTTCCTGTTGACTGCAAACAACCTCCACTTCTGGAGTTACACAGCCAGATCCTACCTAGAGCAGGGCAGGGCTGTTTCCACCACCCAAATCCCCAGCCAGCAGCACAGTGGCACCAGGGAAACCCCACTGGGAGGGGTTTCCATGCCAGCAGCCTCCTCTGGCCTGATGCTCCTGGATACAGAAGGCCCCTTGCCCAAGCTACACTAATTTAATCACACAAGCAGCCCTGCTCAACAATTCCCTCATTCTCTTTTTAAACTCAGGGAGAGGGAGGCTCCTGCAAGGTACAGCTTAACATTTCCTATCTCCCCCAGTTGTATTTTTGACCACACCCCAAACTCTAAGCCTTGCCTTGCTTGAAAGTTTTAAATAAAGCTTAAGAATTTTTAGTCTGTCCAGGCTCTTACTTAAAAAGCTCACTCACATACACTGCTATTGCCTCACTGCCAGTAGGATTTTACCTGGCTTACAACACTTTGGAATGAAGCCAGAGATTGTCTCAGCTTTTATCAGCACACCTACAAGTGCTGCAGAAATTCCCAGCTGCCCTATATAATCCTTTATCTACTTAAGATCCAGCACTTATTTTAAATGGATTACAGTAAGTCAACTGCATCCTGCCTGTGCAAAAGGCTAGAAACAAACACAAACTAAACCACCGTAAAAATGTTTATTTCAAGTCAAACACATGATATTAATCAACTTTCAGGCAGAAAGCAAAATGAAAGCAAAGGCAAAAGGATTATTTGGGAAGGAGGGGGACAATGATTTAAAAAGTCAGAAGCCACAGGCTGGTCAAGCTCAAGATCTACAAAAAGCTGTTTTTCTCCATCCCTAAATGAGGAAACTCAGCAGGACTGTCTCTGGGTGTGGAGCACCCTACACTGCTCAGACAGACTTGGGATAGCAGCACTTTGAGAGGGAAAAGGTGGATTTCACCTTTGAGAGGGAAAAGGTGGATTTTGGAGGCAAGCAGGCCATCAGCTAACAGGCACTTACAGAAAGCAAAGCAGGAACACCAGCACATGGAAACCCCCTCTGAAAATAAATCAAAAGAAGTCTGTCCTATAAGAAGCCAGAGCACATGGGCATCGTTGTTTTTTACTTTCTCTAAATTTGGAAAAATATTGTACAGCCAATAAAAGACCACTGTAATATTTTTTTTAAGTGACTCAGACCACTGAGCTCACAAAAACCCTCAGCCCTGATCAAAGAGGCAAGAAAATGCCTCTGAGCACAGGAGGAGCAAGTGGCTCATCAGGGGCTGTGCGAGGTCAGTCCCAGAGGGACGCAGGAATGCTCTGATCCTTCAGTTCACAGCTCAAATCTCTGCGAAGAAACTATTAAGAGAAATCCAGTCTGATGACATCATCATCATCACACTCATGTTACATTCCAGCATTTTTTGCTGAGATTCGAGATTCAAGAATGGAACTAAATTTAAACTGCTAGGAAGGATGCCAGTTTTCCTTGCCTTCCACCAAAGACTCATGTCCAGCACAGCTCACTTATATTTCCCCTCTATTCCCCTCTCCTGCCTCCAGCACTCTTTAGTCATTTATAGTGTGAAAAACATTCCAATTTGGGTCACAAACAAACCATGAGTCAACTTTTTTTGTGAAACACTTCTGAAGAACACACACACATGCACCCCTCTGCATCCCCAACAGTCTCCAGGAAGCTGGGAAGTTAAAACCAACACAAAACAACTTCAAGATTCCACAGTGTGATGCTGCTCCTTTTGCTGTCACTCACACACTGGACACACAATTTATCATTTGATCAGAACCAAAGCAGTTGGCATCTATTTAGTTCACTAAATTGCTCATGGCTGATGTACCAATTCAAACACATATAACATTAATCAAATTAAGTCCAGCCCAGCAGTCAGCATATTCCATGGACAGTGGGTCTGTGGCAGAGGCACCAGCCTATCTGGCAGGCACAGGGGACACATTTTCAACCCAAACACCAGTCACCTGCCACTTCAGGCTTTTAAAACTCTTACAGCCTCCCTCTTGCTGGACAAGATTGAGGCTGATATCCCTACAAAGCAGCCACTGGGATCCCCAATGGCACACACACACACTCCCAGCCCCTTTGAAGCTGGGTGGGACAGAGCATGGCAGTTCCCTCACACAGTGCCAACGCTGTTTCTAGAGGCTGCAGACAAACCCTGGAGTTCCTGAAAGCCACCAGACCCTCTCATGCTGCACCTGCTCACCCCAATGAGCTCCATCAGAGCCTCACAGCAAAGCCGGATCCTCAACCCACTCATCCCTCAGCCCCTCCTAACTTTCCTTCTCAGTCTTTGCTACTATGGAGACACCCTGTGAAACAAACCTGCCCTTTGAGCAAATAAAAGGTGTGGCCAGTTTAAATAGCCCAAAATTCCTCAACTCCAAGAGCTGCAGCAATGCAGTCATGCTGGCTCGGTAGGGCAGCACACGCCCAGGCTTTATGATCCACCTCTCCCAAGCTGAAATTTAACTGCTCAACCTTGAGTTTTTCAAGTCATTGCCACGGAGCAGAGAGGCCTTGGTAAAGCTCAACAGAAATCCTATCAGGGAGAAATAGTGCTGGGTGAGTCACTCCAGGAACACAGAACTCATAAAAGGACATTTCTGTCCCATCTGTCAGGGGAACACCTGGGTTTAGCAGGAATTCTCCAGGCACCTGAACTGTGGCTGTGCAGAGGCAGAACCACAAATGGGATGGATCAAACACTGGCCCAGCTGGGCACAGCATTCAGTGTGTTCTCACAGGAAGCTTTAAATTGTTGTACCAGAGCCATGGGGAACATGTAAATAAATAATACTTCCTCTTCTTGCTGTGTGAGAGGACAAGAAATGCAGCAGCAGCGTACCTGTGTTTACCAGTCTGACACTACCTGATGTCAGAGACCAGAGTCCATCCCTACAACTTCAAAATGTGCAGTTGAGTCAGTTCACATGTATTAAATATTCTTCTCATTTTTTTAAATCATCACAGACTGAAGTCAAAGCAGGCTTGAGGTTTAAATCCAGTATATTCTAACACCATTTTATCCATGACTTGAAGACCCAGGTGCACAAAGCAGCACTCTCAGGTGAGATGGAGCTGTCTGGCACACCCAGGTGACCTGATGCCACCCAGCAGCCACTGCCACCAACATGTGGCTCCCATGTGTGCTCACCCTGATGGGGAGGCCACAAGAGCCAGCTTGTTGCAGCCTCTAACTAAAACCATAGGAGGGGACTGGAATTTCCTCACAACATTCTTGGCCCACTGCCTGAAGCCATAATTACTGTTCCCATGGCAAAGATCCTGGCTTCACCACAAATCACTTCTATGCAGTCAGCCTGTATCACACTCCAGCAAAGCCTGTTTTAAAAATTAACTTCTCAAACGCCACACAACTGCACTTTTGGTTTCTGGAAGGGAAATCTTTCAAGCAGAGCTTGACTTAGCCAAGAAACTATGGGATTATTCAGCACCTAAACTATTCTGAGACTTTTCCAACCACCAAAATGCAATTTCACTTAAAGAACAGCGACGTGTCACAGTTCATCCTCTCAGAGTGTGAAGAACAGTGATATGCAGGGAAATTAAACAAAGAGCAAAGAGACACAACAGAGTGAGACCTTGATCAGACTTGCAAGAGGCAACTGCAGGGTCAAAGAGCACCTCAGAGCTCAAACTCCATGCCTCCATCTTAGGGCCATACTTATTTCCTTTTCAGACAGCAGTGAAATTATGGGAAGTAAGTTTTGGATCATGTAAGTCTTAGATCATGTGTTTCTGATCTGCAGGCTGTGCATCAGGAATCCCCACACCAGAATGGCAATGAGCTTCCTAAACAAATTCACACACTTGAAACTGAGGAGCCTGCAATGGCTACTACAATTACACCTGATTAAAAACAACACCACTGGGCAGTACAGTACTCAGAAGAGTAAGCCACTGAAACACCTGGGGGCTTCTTAAGTTAAAGAAACTAAATTTAATTAAGACCTTGGAAAAATTAGTAAGTGGGTGTAAATACTCTTAAAATGTAAATTAAGGATGTGAGAAAATAAAATATGCTAGCAGCTTGCCTTTTAAAGCGATAATGTTGAGCAAACTGAAAAAAAGTGACTTTCATAAAGTTTTCAACTTTCAAGTTAAGCTCAGCACTCACAGCAAGACAGCAAGAGGCCACTGGGAGTTTGCTGTGACACATTGCTCAGCATGGTTTGAGTCGCAGGCACTTTTCCTACTTGTCTGAGCCAGCTTTGGGACATTCCAGTGACAGTATCAGATCATGGACAAGGTCACTGAGCATGGCAAGAGCTGACAGATTTTGGGGACTGTCACCTTCCAACACCCAAACAAATTCCCACCTTCTGTGTACACACATATCAGGAATGATTAAATTTACACCTCAGATTAAAAACCATTTTCCAGCTCAGATCTCCATGGGTGATCTGGTGGTTCAGCCAGGAAGCTCTCATGAGCACAGGTGACAGAAAGGACACCCGAGTCTGTGCTGCACCCCAGGGCAGGGGAAGCTGTGGCTGACCCAGGCAGAGGATGGGAGCACAGGAGAAGCTCCACTTTGCTCTCAGAAACGCACAGACTCCAATTTACCAACAGACACCCAAGCACTAAGGAAGGGAATCCTATTACAAGAGCTACACCTGCATATTCAATGAATTAAACACAATCAGATAACGTGGCTACAGCAAAAATCAGTTGAAAGCTTACCTTTACAAAGATGATTCAGCTTTCCTGCTTGCTTCTGCCACACTTTAGATTCAACTTTCTGCAAACCTGCCTGGTCTGACTTGACAAGAAACCTCATGTTCCATGCACAATTTAGTGTCACCATTCCCTACCTGCTGTCTGGCCAGCACAGCTGTGGGTACAATGCTGTCCCATGCCACAGGTGAAGGCCTCAGAGGGGATTGCTCCAGACCTCATCTGACTGCATTTTCCAGGGTCTGAAATCCCCCCAGATGGATAAAATGAGGCAGGCAATCCCACACCCCAAAATTCCAAGCTTCACTGAGATCTACAACTACAGCTTCATGGTTAAGTTTAGTTATGTCAAACCACTTTTAAAAGTTACAAATTACACATTGTTAAAAACCAGGGGACCTTAACCAACATTAACCAGTTTCCCAGCAAAGGTATCAAACTGTTCTGGGGATGCCTTGGTGCACCTTTCATAATGGCTAAGAACTATTAACCAACCTTATTGTCCAGGCTCAAGCCTCTCCTCCTCACATTCGATGGCAAACTCAGCTCCTTGCATCAGTCAGCATTTTTACTTGAACCAGACACTATCATTAATTCAAATTTGAGATTCCTGCAGGAGGAAAAGCAGAAGTAACCTTTCCCCCACAGCTGTGAGAGCCCCTTCAGAGCCCTAAAGCACTGCCAGGCTGTCTGTGCTTAGCACAGCTCATTCTGTCCTTCCAACACAAATCTCTGCTGGCCAACAGCACTTTGTGTGATGCTCCTACCTAATTCTGCAGGTGCTCCCAGCGCACCAGCTCTGCTCCACATCAATCCCAACACTCCCCTGGCCCTTTTGAGTGGCCACTCTGGCAGTTCTTGGTCACTGCCTCCCCATGAGCCACTCAGCTGCACTGCCAATACCCAACACACACCAAAACACACAGAGGGTTCACTGCAGTCCTGACCCCAGAGTTACAACATACAAACCAAACCAAACTCTAACCCTTCAGCCCACTCTGGCCTTGCACATTCCCAGCCTGGTGTTTCACAGCACCAGTGCTGATCCCCTGAAGGTGATGTCTGTTGCCACCCGTGGCTGATAAGGAGCCTCCTGTCAGCACTTTGAGTTTAGGGCTAAGGCTGCCCTTTCCAAACCTCACACTACACAAGGGCAAAGGTCATGTTTACTGTACCCACAAGAGATAAAAATCAGCTGCTAAACCCTCCCTTTTGTGGCAGAAGGATTTTTGACATATAACTGAGCAGGAATTCACACAAACAAAGGAAATGGAGTTCTCCAAAGGAAAAGGACCAGTTTCTTCATGGAGAAGCATTGTCTAGCACACAAGTAACAAGCATGGCTTGACATTTTAGCATGGGAAAGGGCTGTTTCTAAGTGCAATAAAGTTGATCATCCATGCCTAAATGACAAGAGCTAAATGCTGAGCCATAGCATAAGTTTTAAATGCACATGAAACTGAATTACCTTCTGGTTAAAACCCATTTATGTGGTACCAGAAATAACCCTTTACAGCTGAAGATCTACATTTGGTGAGGCTAAAACTAGGTCAGATGCTGAGCAGTGTAAAAAGAGAGAAAAAGTGAGAAGTGCCTACCTTTGTACCAACTGTTATATCTTGGACAATGCTGTAGAAAAAAGAAAGAAAAGGATTAAAAAAGTTAGATAGGTTTGCCACAAAAATCCAGCATAGTTTACAGTAGTAAGAAAAAAGCAAGTCAAAGTGCACAGTTGTCTTTGCAGGTGAGCCAAGGACAGTTTATACAAGGAAAAATTATTAGATGGTGATGGTGGAGACCCAAGACCCAGCAGTGGCAGAAAACTGCAGCTCTCCCACTCCCTAGGGCAGCAAGGGCAGGGGTGGGGGTGAACCCCCCCAGCCCAGCAATGTGACCTCAACTCTGAGCACACCGAGAGGAAAACATCACGAGTCAGCTCTGTCACCAACATCCCCTTCTGAGGTTCCTGTCCCCAACACCCACAGAGCGCCAGGCAGGCTCTGACACAGCTGAGACCAACAGCAGAGCTCTGCTGGTCCCAGGGACAGAGCTGTGTCCCAGCAGAGAAGGAGCCAGGGCTCACAGCAGCCCCCATGCCACAGCAGGGCATCAGCAGAGTGCCCAGAGGTCCAGGCAATCCCAGCCTGGGGTACACCTCACATAGGATTCCTCTATCAGTTCTACCAAAAACCAGTTATTAAACTCCACTTTGGACACTGAAGCCTCCTAAAATGAAGATTTTCTGATTAACTAAGATGAAAAAGAGCACCACACCAGATCCCTTGAACACTGAACACTCTGTAGCACACCACACACCTCCTTAGCAATGTGCACAATGCAGTCAGAATGGTTTGCCTACAGCCTGGCACGTTGGACCTGGGTGATCTTCCAGAGCATCTCCATGTGATTGTTTCATGGGAGTGCTCCAGACAGCCTAAAAATTTAGTTATCCTCTGCACTGGTGATTATATATTTTTGTAATAAATTCCAACGCCCTGTCAAGCAGCAACACAAAATGTAGAGCAGAAAGGAGCCATCTGACACAGCCCTGCCTGGCTGCACTCCTCCCAAAGAGCTGCCTGCCATTCCAGAGCACAGGATGCAGCAGTGCCCAGCTGACTGACCTGCAGCAGCTCCACAGAGCAGGGTGACACACAGCAGGCAGGGCAATCCTTGAACCAACAATAAGAAACCTGAAGCACTCAAGAAAAACTCTACATTGTGAATTAACATGAGAAAAGTTGCGTTTACTAGTTTTTGTTGCCTCTCCTCCTGCAGCAAAGTCCTGTTAGGCCGTTTGAGTGTCCCCAGCTTTACAAACGAACCAGCAGGAGCCAGCTCAGCTCCTCACACTTCCTCTTCCCCCAACGTGCCGTGTCATCACAACCCAGCCCTGCAGCTGGAGCCACGCGATAGTTCCTGATTTTCCAGGGCAGGCCTGGGATGGGCTGGCTGCACTCGAGGGTCAGCCCTAATGAACTAATGAAACCCATCTGCACGGAGCACTGCAAGGAACCAGCATCCCTAAACACAGCACACATTCCTCAGCTAGCACATAAACACTAATCCAGGCATTTCCAGAACCTTCAAAAAAAACCAAAAAACTACTGCCAACAATGCCCCCACGTTTCCCAAACTCCCCAACTTACCCCAGAGCAGTTTCTCCCACTTCCTGTTCCTCCTGTGGGCCTCTCACACAGGAAATGTTTTACATAAAGTGGCATTTAGAAGTATGCAACAGGAAAAGTCATTTTATTTGCCAAAGAACTATCGATTCCTGGGATATCGTTGTAACTCACTTGATAACACATTTCACAGGAAACAAGCTTCAACAGTATTTCAGAATTTTTATTACAGAAACGTGCAAAGTATTTCCAGTTCACACACCCCCTCAGTAAATTATCCCAAGCTTCCTTCTCCTGTCCTGCACAGGAGGACATCAAAACTCTTCCCAGCTCCACAACAAGAGGCAATAAAGCCCTTCCTAAAAATTATTTTTCCCGTGGAAAAATGGGATAATTCCTATGCAATAAGAGGAAAAAAATAAGCAGCACCAGTAAAACCTCCAGGTCATTTTCCAAAGCAGGATTGCCCATAAGGGCTCCTCGCATGTTTTAACAAAGCAACTTATTCAAAGGGGATCACTCGGGCACAGCTCGGGATCATTTTTGGGAGGAGATGGGAGCAGCCTTGAGCCAGAGGCCACTTGCTGCCAGCTCGGCAAGAATCTAAAACTATTTTCCGAAGCAGCTTTTGAAGTTTCAGTAGGAGACACTTTTACAGTGCAAACGGATCCTGCACCGGGATCACCAAAAGATCAGGGGTAACCGAGTCTCGTATGTTACACTACAACTTCTACATTCAAATAGCAACTACTTTAACACGCACAAAACATCCGCCTTCCCTGAAACTACAGCTGATAACAAACCGATTTTTACCACTAGAATGTGTGATCTCATGTGCTGAGAATCTGTTTGGTTTGTTGGTTTGTTTTTTTTTTTTTTTTTAAATAGTATCATTCAACCCGATGAGCAACTGGTTAAAAGCAGCAGAGCGATCCTGGACTGCAAAAATTGTTAAGATACAGTACTTTTAAGGGTTTTAAGATGAAAATAACACTGAGACGCCACCTTTTCAACGTGTAAAAAAAGCCCAGACATGTGACTACGCCCAGACCAGTGTTCTGAGGCAGAAAGCGAGAAGGCACCAATTTGGGCTTCCCGTACTTACGGCTCGGGGAAAACAAACTGCTTACTCGGAGGCCTTTAGAAATATTTTAACTACTGCTCGCTAGAAGAAACAAAAAACCACATCACTAAAAAAAAATCCCCCACGCCAGACAGGAGAAAAGAAGCACGGAGAGCTCGTTTTCGAGAGAGATCCCCTGATAAACCACGCGCTTTAGAGCGAACTGTGCCGCAAAGAGGCCCCGCCGGGCGGTGGTTAAAGAGGAATCGACGCTGCCCGAGATAAAAGTTGAGCTCTGGAAACTCCCCGAGTCCCAGTGTGCGGAGGGAAGTTTTCTCTCCGGGAGTTGCGCGGGACAACGGGAGCGGGGCCGGGCCCGCGGCCGTACCTGCGGCACTCAGGTGAGGCGGCGAGAGAGCCCTGCCCGCCCTCCTCCTCCTCCCCCCCTGCGAAACTTGGGCGAGCGAGAACCGGTCACAAAAGGAACCCAGCGAGAGCCCCCCCGCCCGCGGAAGCGCCAGACAATGGGAGGGAGCGCGGCCGTGAATCACCGCCCGCCGCCCCGCCAGGTGCGCCCGCCCCGCCCGCTCCGCCCCCGCGGGGCCGCGCCCGGGCCCCCCACCCGCCCCCGCGGCGCTCCCGCACCGCCGCCCCCCGCCCGGCCCCGGCGGGTCACGCTGAGCCGCCCAAAGCGGCGGCCCCACAGCTCCCCTCAGTCGGGACCCCCGGAGCCCCTCCGGGCGGGACCCCCGAGCTCGCCGCGGCCGGGACCCGCGGGGCGGTGGGAGAGCACGCGGGGTAGGCTCGCACGAGGCGGCGCACCGGGCCCGCCCCCGCTTCCCCCGCCGCCGCCCGTGGGGAGGGGTCCGACCGCCACACGAGACCCCCCCCGCCCTCCCGCGCCGGCCGCGCCCGTGGGCCCCCCACAGGTATCTCCCCACAGCTCCCGGCGCGGGTGCTCAACCCGGGCGCTCCCACAGCACGGGAGGGGCCCGGCAGCGCTGCTCACGGCCCCGGCGCGGCGCCGGGCGGGACTCACCCGTCCATTGCACACGCAGACGACCCGTCGGGAGCGGAGTGGAGGCGCCGCAATAGCGGGACGAGCGAGACCGCTCCGTGTTATAGACTCACAAAATGGCGGCGCCGCCCGGCCCGCCTCGCCCGCGCCGGCGCTCCATTGGTCAGCGGAGCTGTCACCCTGATGAGGGGGCGGGACCTCCCGCCTCCTGGGGTTGGCGCCCTGGCTCCCCGCGCGAAGCCGATTGGCCGCGCTCGGCGCAAGGGGCGGGGCCATTCACCGGTGCGCGGCGCCATTCGGTAGGCGGAGGGAGGCGGCGGGGAGGAGCCATGTTCAGAGCGGGAAGGAGGCCGGGATGACGCCCGGGGCCGCCATCTTGATTGGGGGCAGGGCATGGGAGGCACGGCGCTGGGCGCCATCTTGGGTACGGGCAAGCGGGTCCCCCTCGTGCACGTTGCGAGCACCGGCGGCGCCGCCGCCATGTTGGGGGCGGGCAGGGAAGCCACGCGCCGCCGCCATCCCGGCTGGAGGGGTGCCCGCCCGCCGTGTGCCCCTCGGGGGTCGCTCAGGGCTGGCTTAAAGTACAGGAGAGTGTGTGATCGCAGTTAATATCTTAAGGATAAAGATTACCAGAGGGTCAGAGAGAGAGAGAGCTTGTGAGGTAAGACGTTAAACGTACCTGCCGGTGTGGGGCTCAGGTACCGTTGTGAGGTTTTGGTGCCCAGCCCAGCTCTGTGGCACATCAGGGACAGTTCAGTGCAGAATTAGATCGGCTTGGCTCACTCTTAATGTCGGTCGTTGCCTGTAGGCCTCACTTGTGCAGGAATTCTTGTGTATTTCAGGGATTTGGGGCTTGTCAAGCCTCTGGAAGATTTGTTTTACAAGTGCTGGGCCACTTGTGATGAATTTCAAAAGAATGTTGTGGCTTTGTGTGAGATCCTTCTGTAGCTCCCGCAGGGTGACCAGGCACCCTCGGATCCTCCCCAGCGCTGCTCCATGGATTAAACACTCTGTTTAAACGCAGAATTTGCTCCCTGGGAATTCTAGTTGCCCATTCTGTGAGCCTCATTTGCCATAGCCCACCGGGTCAGTTTATAGCTAATTTCTAATTCTGCCCTCAGCCAGGCTCCTCTGTCCTGCCAGCCTTCCCACCCAGGGCTTTTCTGTGAATATATTTGGTAGTTTTGTCCAAGTTCCTCTGCCAGTGATAACCTGTAGAACACCAACACCTGGGCTGTGACACGGCTGTGTATGTGAGGGCTCAGAAAATGATTTTAAAAACCAGAGTGCAGATGAAATGCCTGGGCAGTGTTTCTGCTTTGTGTCAGGCAGGCACAGACTTGCATTTTGCCTTCTCGCGTCTCTCTCAAGCTCACACTTGACACGTGAGGAGGGAAGAGAAGAATTTAGAAGTGGAGTGGTCTATTTTCTCCCAAACACGTGTTGCTGTGCCAGGTCCTCATTTCTCACTGGGGTTTCAGGGGTTGCAGGGGCCAGGATCAGACATCTCCTGGCTGCCTCACTCTCATCACCCTCTGTGAAATGCAGGAGCTTCCCTTGGCCTTGGATCTTTCCAGGAGCTGGGAACTCTGATTCCCGAATCTTTGGGTTACTGGGCTTCCAGTTTGGCCCCTATGGAGTTTAAAACCGAGGAAAAATGTGTTCTGACCTGTTGCTGGAGGCAGCTAAACCCATGTGAAACCGCTGGCTCCTGCATATGAAAGGCTCAGCTGCTGCTTCAGATAAGAGATTTACAACTTCGATGAGGCAAAGAATGGGAAAATGATGAGATTATAGATCCACTGTAGCTGAGAGCCAGAGAGATAAAGTGATCAAAGAGGGAAGGAATTTAGCTGCCAACACAAGCTCTCTTGGACTGGTTTAAGGTGTGTTTCCCATGGAGGTGTTTCTTCCACCAGTAAGGAATTTTGGTAGTAGAGGATGCTGTGGAGGTAGAATCCTTTTTTTTTGTTTCCAGTGTGTGGTATTTCTGTACCCTGAACACCCCACAAAGACTGAAAACATCCATTAACACTCATCACTGATCACAGGCCAGGGTCTGATTTTCTGCTGAAATGAGTTTATGGCATGTGCAGGTCTTCCAGGTGCTTTTCAGGTATCTTTGGCAGAGTAAACAGGTAAATTCCACCACAGGATTCCTGATTTTCCAAAGGCCTTCCCTCTGCAGGTTTGGTCTGACTTGAAAGGCTCTTTGTGCAAGCTCACCCTGATTTTCCACAGTCCTTGCAGATATGATGATTGTGCAACGTTTTATCAGCCGTTTTCCTGCAATAGGAAGAGAATTTTTTAGACAGCATCTGCTCAGGTACTGTGGGACTACAAGGGACTGTTGTGCTTTTCTCTGGGCCAAAGGGGAAAATGCTTTTAAGAACAAGATTACACTTGATATGAAAACACAGCAGGGAGCAGGACCAGCCCCTGTGTGTCCTTGTGTTTGTTTTGAAAAACAAACCCAGTTGAAAATGACTATATTAAAAAAAAAAAAGAAATAGGAGGGCAAAGGGAAAAAAATGTATCAGCTTCTTTTGTGTGATCCTCCAGCAGAGTCCCACGTCCCACCCTGGTTCTGGCTCTGGTTCCTCTGGCCGGGAAGGGCTCTGGGGCACACCCAGCTTATTCCCTCTTTGAGCCCTTCCTGCATGTGTTATCTCTTGGCATTTAATTCACCAGCAGGGAAGAAAAACTCTCTGAAACAAACAGGACCCTTTCCTGCCTGTTCCTTTTGTGTTGTTACATAGCTCCCCAGCCCGTGTGGGGTCATGGACACTTCTTTTTGCAGCCCTGTCCTTCACAAACTGGTAAAACCCTTCCTCTTCCACCCAACATTTCTGCCAGTGGTGTGAAAACCAGAACTCTGCTAAATGGGTGCAGTTCATGAACCCAAACCCTGGGGCACACTGGATAAGTCTGCCAGGGTCTAAAAACTGGAATCCTCCTAAAAAGGGGTGCAGTTCATGAACCCAGACCTTGGGGCACACTTTGATAGGTCTTTAAGGGTCTGAAAAGCAGAACCCTCCTAAACAGGGGTGCAGTTCATGAACCCCAACTGGGGCACACTGGATAAGTCTGCCAGGGTCTGAAAACCAGAACTCTCCTAAAAAGGAGTGCAGTTCATGAACCCCAACTCCAGAGCACACTGGATAAGTCTGCCAGGGTCTAAAAACCGGAATCCTCCTGAAAAGGGGTCCAGTTCATGAACCCAAACCCTGGGGTTCACTGGATACTTCCATTAGTAGTTTGAAAACCAGAATCCTCCTAAACAGGGTCCAGTTCATGAACCCAAACCCCAGAGCACGCTGGATACTTCTGCCAGGTTTGAAAACCAGATCCCTCCTAAAATAGGGGTGCAGTTCATGAACCCCAAACCCTGGGGCACACTGAATAAATTTGCCAGGGTCTGAAAACCAGAACCCTCCTAAATGGGAATGAACCCCAACTCCTGTGGCACACTGGATCCTGCTGCCATCAGTTGTTTTCCTGGAAGTTCCACTCCTGCCTCATTATTCCCTGCAAGGCCCTAAACCAGAGAACTCTCACAGATAACTCTGCTACCACTGAATCCCCAAAAACCCAGGGAGCAGGGGGTGTCTCCAATCCTTCTGCTTCTCTCTGTGGCTTTTATTTATTTCCAACCCCTCTCAGCGAACACGGCGGTTTTATTTCAAAGCGTATTGGCAGCTTCAGCTGCATCTCCTGGTGCCAGAACATTCTTCAGTGCATCGTTCATGGTGCCACATCACCGCTCTGGGAATGGTTAGGGCGGGGCAGGAGAGGAATCAGGAGAGGAATCTGAGCAGGAGCACAATCCCTGCAGGGTTTGCCAGGGAGCAGAAACCACCACAGCCTGAGAGAAGGGACCAGGAGAGGGACCCAAAGTCCCCTCTGCAGCTGGGGTGCTTGGAGGAGGAGGGGTGGGAGAGCTGGAAATTTGTCTCCTGGTCTGCTTTGTGTTATTTCCAGCATCTGGGAGAGGTGCAGCTCCTACCTGCACACACGTGGCTTTCTGAGCAAGACACGACCTGAATGAGGGGAGTGTTTCTTCCATTGATCCACGAGAGTTTGGCAGCGTGGAGTACTATCAAAGAGTGTCCTGACTGCTAGCTGCTAAATAAATGGGTTTGGAATTGAGCTTAATTCGCTGTCAGTAATAAAAAGTGTTTTTGGAGAGTGATTTTTTTACAAGGGTCTGCACAAGGGGGATTGACTCTGGGATTCCTGACCTGTGTATGGGCTCCCTGAGCAGGCTGTCTGTGACAGCTCTGCCACTACAGCAACGTGAGGCCTCCTGTGCAGGGCCAGAGCTGAGCAGGTGAGAAACACTGTGCAGGGCAGGAGAGCTGCACCTGGGCATGGTTTGTGTTGTCATTGCACACCCTGAGTGCCCCTTCCAAGCTGTGGGTGTTTCATGCTGCAAGCACCTACATGAATTTCAAATTTGAAGCAGAATCACAAGAGCTCACATTTTACATCTTTCCTTCTTTTTAATCCACGACACAAGAGGCTTTTCTGTATTTCTTCAAGAGGCTTTTCTGTATTTCTCCATGTTATTTCAGCACTTCCCTGTCCCCATGGCTCCTCCCGGGCTGACTCATTTCCTGTGCGGGACAGAGCAGCCATTTCCTGGCTGTTCAGCACAGCAGTTTTTTCCTCTCCTAGTTGGGGTTGGAGTGCTGGAGATTAGGCTATGGTTTGATTAATCTGTGGTTTTATTAATCTATGGTCTGATTATAACCCCTTTTCTTCCCCAGAAATCACCTGGCAGCACCTGGGGCTCATGGCAGCCCCTGCTCTCCTGGGCCCCTGGATTTGTGATTTGGACTCTGACATTAAATTCATCATTTTAACAGTGCCATCCTTCCAGTTACTGCAAACCAGATTTTCTCTTCATTCAACCCATTTCAACTCATAATAAACAAGATTTTAAAAAAGCACCACAAGGCAAAGCCCTTGATCTCACAACACAGATCAAAGCCAGAAATTTTGATTTATCCCCTGAGTTGTGTTAGACACAAACACAGAAGGCTGGGTTGGTTCCTGTATTGATTCTGTGCTCATCATTCCACTTCTTCCCTCCAACCTGTGCTCCCAATTTCCTGAGCTACTTCTTATTCCCATCCCATCCTGTGACAAACTTGTGCACAGCTCTTGGAGCTCAGACATTGCCTGGCCATTGGAATGTCAGCCTCAGGTGTCACAGCACTTTTGAGCAGCTTTTAACTGCTGGATTTTTAATTATTCTTTTAATCTTATTGGAAAACTTGGACTCATCAGCTTGCCTTAGACCTGGAATGTTGGGGACCAAACCCCCAACACAGCAGGGATGCTGCCCTGGAGTGTGAATGGAGCACATGTGGAGGGCTGAGCCCTGAATAATTCATACCTGCAATGATTTATTCATGCC
Organism: Zonotrichia leucophrys gambelii; assembly: GCF_028769735.1. Taxonomy (NCBI): domain Eukaryota; kingdom Metazoa; phylum Chordata; class Aves; order Passeriformes; family Passerellidae; genus Zonotrichia; species Zonotrichia leucophrys. The sequence goes on along the minus strand of NC_088197.1, from coordinate 3,429,312 downwards.
CAAAGCTGGATACCTCCCTGTGACTTTCCATTATCTCAAAGAGAAGGTGAAGGTTCCAATTCCATTCCTCTGTCCCCAGTACAGGACTCGGAGCAGGGGGACTGAAAGAGGCAACTCCTGCCCTTCAGTGCCACAGCTGACGCCCAAACTGAAATGCAGGGACAGGTCCTTACACATTTTTACATTTTTCAGAGAGGACAGTGGGTGAGCAAGCAGGTAAAGTCTTTTCCACGATACACAGGGAAAGTGAGACCCTGAGGTCAGGATGGTTGCATGACAAAAGGTCATTTTCTGAGCATGGAAAGCAAGCCCTGACTTAGTGATGTGAAACCATCGAGCTGAGCTCACTCTGCCCCACAATTTGCAGTGTTTCCCACTGTAAAGTTACAGATTCTGACACAGTTGATTCCACATTGCCAGGATGATTTTCTGCCCTTCAGAAACCTTGCAGGACTTTCAGAAACCAGCAGCTCAGGCTCATCTTTCCTGCCTCCTGTGTGTGCTCTCAGAAAATACCATCAGGAGAGGTTTACAGGGCCATGCTCTGAGTTCCTGACCTGGGCGAGGATTCTGCAAGACATTCAAATTCCGTCTGTCTAGAAAGGCTGAAAGATGATCCCGTGTTTGAGAGAGTCTCCAGACCCCCAGGCAGCCCTGCTCCTCGCTGTCTGGTGTGAAATTTCCTAATTGTTTAACCTGCAATCCTGACTTTTTTTTTTTTTTTTGTCCTTGAAATAGGCTCTGCATCAGCATAATTAAAAATGTCAAACAGGCTTGAGAGCCTCTCCAAGTTGCTAAAAATGAATGTGAATTTCCTCCCTGCAGCCTCACTCCGTCTCTCCCTTGCTCTGGCCTCAGCTTTCCCGAGTGCCTGGTTCCAGCCCCTCAGCATAGTTTGCATTCCACTGCCAAGAATGAACATTTATTTATACAAACAACCCTTCTTCCAAGCACATCTCCCTCTATCCCAGGGCAGGGAAGTAAATGCTTGTCTGTCCATGGCTCCAGCTCTGCATTTCCTTCTTGCTTTAGTCAGGGCTTTGTTTGCAGGGACAGATAAGTGCCATCCTGTTGCTTCCCTGTGCCCAGCAATGCCCTGAGAAGCTCCTTAATTTCTTTACAATTATTTGATTTTGTGACCCTCTTAAGGATAATGCAAATTTTGTGATCAGCCTCTGAGGGGGCTCAACAACAATTTCCAGAGCTGGAACCTGGGGAGCTCTGCAATACTTTGAGAGTACTCAACCCCCTCAGATCTGCTTCTCTCCCAGCACACCATAACCTGGTGTTCCCAGTTTCCCAGTGCTGTACTGGTTCTCCCAGCTCAGAGGGAAGTGGAGCAGTGCTGCAGGGCCCAGGGGAGGCAGGTGCAGCTCATGCATTATTGCTGCAGCCTCTCCATCCCTCGCCTGTGACTGTTCCTGAAACCTTAGCTCTGCCCCTCTGTCCACAGGTGTCTCCTGTTGCATCTGCCATTCAAATGGATATGGCACAGATGCCAGATGATTCCAGACAGGAGAATGTCCCAGTCTGAGCACAGGTCATTTAAATGAAAAAGAGAGAGGCACCTGCAGAGCATCCAGGGCTGCTCCAGGGGTGTGGACTCTGCCTGCCTGCTCTGAACACAGGAGTTACAGGTAGAAATTGCAACATTTGAGCATTTGAAGAGGTGTTCACATTATAAAGGGAGGTGTGTGTGTCCTGGGACACACAGATCACACAGGTGTGTGTGTCCCCAGCTCAGGCACATGGATCACACAGGTGTGTACAGCCCAGTATGCCCATGTGCTCCTCCATGTTTGCATTTGCAATCCCTAATTTCTGCTGTGGCCCTGACAGTCACCTGCAGAGCATCCAGGGCTGCTCCAGGAGTGTGGAGCCTGCCTGCTGCTCTGAATGCAGGATTTTACAGGTAGAAATTGCAACATTTGAACATTTGAAGAGGTGTTCACAGTATAAAGGGAGGTGTGTGTGTGTCCCCACCTCATGCACATGGATCACACAGGTGTGTACAGCCCAGTACTGCCCATGTGCTCCTCCATGTTTGCATTTGCAGTCCCTAATTTCTGCTGTGGCACCTGCAGAGCATCCAGGGCTGCTCCAGGGGTGTGGACTCTGCCTGCCTGCTCTGAACACAGGATTTTACAGGTAGAAAATGCAACATTTGAACATTTGAAGAGGTGTTCACAGTATAAAGGGAGGTGTGTGTGTGTCCTGGGACACACAGATCACACAGGTGTGTGTGTCCCCACCTCAGGCACATGGGTCACACAGGTGTGTACAGCCCAGTACTGCCCATGTGCTCCTCCATGTTTGCATTTGCAGTCCCTAATTTCTGCTGTGGCACCTGCAGAGCATCCAGGGCTTCTCCCTGGCGTGTGGAGCCTGCCTGCTGCTCTGAATGCAGGATTTTACAGGTAGAAAATGCAACATTTGAACATTTGAAGAGGTGTTCACAGTATAAAAGGAGGTGTGTGTGTCCTGGGACACACAGATCACACAGGTGTGTGTGTCCCCACCTCAGGCACATGGGTCACACAGGTGTGTACAGCCCAGTATGTCCATGTGCTCCTCCATGTTTGCATTTGCAATCCCTAATTTCTGCTGTGGCCCTGACAGAGTCACCTGCAGAGCATCCAGGGCTGCTCCAGGGGTGTGGAGCCTGCCTGCCTGCCTGCTCTGAATGCAGGATTTTACAGGTAGAAAATGCAACATTTGAACATTTGAAGAGGTGTTCACAGTATAAAAGGAGGTGTGTGTGTGTCCCCACCTCAGGCACATGGATCACACAGGTGTGTACAGCCCAGTACTGTCCGTGTGCTCCTCCATGTTTGCATTTGCAGTCCCTAATTTCTGCTGTGGCACCTGCAGAGCATCCAGGGCTTCTCCCTGGCGTGTGGAGCCTGCCTGCTGCTCTGAATGCAGGATTTTACAGGTAGAAAATGCAACATTTGAACATTTGAAGAGCTGTTCACAGTATAAAAGGTTTGTGTGTGTCCCCACCTCAGGCACATGGATCACACAGGTGTGTACAGCCCAGTACTGCCCATGTGCTCCTCCACATTTATGTTTGCAGCCCCTAATTTCTGCTCTGGTTCCCCTTGAGCTGAGTGGGACATGAGAGACTCCAAAGGCAGAAGGAACAAGGGGACAGGAGGGATTGCCCAAATCCTGCTCCCCCCCTTCCCCAAATCTGTGTTTTGGTGCCACACATGGCAAATCAGGAGCCTCAGCTGTGCAGCTGGTTTCCACACTGAGTCAAGAACAAAGATGTCCAAACACAGCTGGCTCAGAGAGGGTGGGGACAGCCACGCTCTGTGCCCACAGAGGATGGGGACAGCCATGCTCTGTGCCTGCCATGAGCCCCATTGTCATCCCAGCCAAGATCCACATCATTTCCCCAGGGCTGCAGCTCTATTAAACACAAAGCTTCAAATTATTCCCTACTTGGATCAAAGATGTGTTTGTTCCAGTGGCACTTAAGTTTAAAAGGCAGTGCTGGGCATGAATGAAACCTTCCCAGAGGCAGCTGCTGAGGCTCAATTGGTTTGTCAGTGCTGTAGTTATGCTGTGGGCACCTCGTGGTTGCTGGCCCATATGTTCCCAAAGGATGTTGTGCAGTGGAACAGCTCAGGGAAGCCTTGCTCTATGGCTAAGGGGTTTTTGCTTTTGTGGTGTGAAGGTTTGTTCATGCTTCAGATGGTGAAAATGTTCAGGAATCTCACTTTGTGATTCCAGACTCAAAGCCAAAGCACTCTGGATCAAACTGGGTGGAAGTGTATGAAGGGACATGACAGCCTGTGTGCAGAACCATGGAATTGGGGGTTTGATTGTGGTCTGGGATCTGGGCGAGCAGCCTGCTCCCTAAATGCTGTCTCCTGGTCTGCATTGTACAGCAGATGCTCCCTGTGACAGACAGGAGGTGAAGGAAGCCCTCTGGAGTATGAAATTAAGCATTAAAAGAACATGAAGGCAGGAAGATGCAGCATGGGAAGTCAGGGAGAACTGAGAACACTGGCCATGCCAAAGGAACAAAAGAAACTCAATATCTTTTAGAAGTTTTAATATTTAATTGGTGAGCTCTGTGATACCAGGGCAGTGACAATGACAGGAGCCTGTGCAAGGGGTGTCTCATGGGGCCCCAAAACACAGACACAGGAGCTCCTTGTGGGCAGAACCATCAGTCCTGTGTGCACCACAGCGCTGAATTCCTGGTTTTGGGTAAAAGCAGCATCACCACGGCCCAAAAGAGACTCGCAGTGCCTGGCAGCAGGTCTGGGAGTTGGGGATGTGTCACTCCTGGCTGGTACTGCCTGCACCTTGAGCCAGAGGAGCATTTCCATGAGCTCACTCACTCTCCCTGTGGAGCTAAGTTCCCTCCAGAGGGGCAGTTCAGCTCCATTTTCTTGCTCAAAAATTACATGACAATACTTGATTTATTGAGAAAATACTTTGTTCCATAGTGCAAGATGACAAGTTCCTTCTGCAGCAGGTGGAAGTCAGTTCTCAGAATCCTTCCCTCAGGGACACTTTCAGCTGATTTCAGAGAATTCCAGATCCAAATTCTCTGAAATTGGCTCTGGTTTCTGTGGAATCTGTTGAGTGGAGTTGCTTGGTTTGCTCCTCCTCATGCTCTGGGCAGGGTGTTACAGCTGCAGCTCTCCTGGATCCAAGGCCAAGTGTGTGTTTCTTGTCCAAAGGATCATCCAGCTGTGGGGTTTTTATCTCTAAGGCTCTCAGGGAGTGGGGGACAGCAATCTCCAGATCCTGCTGGTCCTGGTGACCTCTCAGAGCCCAACAAAGCTGAGGGCTCTCAGAGCTTTGCTCATGGCTTCCATCCCACCCCAGGGATTGGCAGGTTATTCTGAGTTTCCTTTCCTAACAAACACCATCTCTCCTCTCTCCTAGGCTGCCCTGTGCCCTGGATGAGATCCTGTCCTTGGGCTCTGCTCTGTGGGAGGCTCCTGCCTGACCTTGGAGCAGGTAAGGGAGGCAGGGGCACAGCAAAACACGGACAGAGTAGAAGATTGAGCAAAGGTGGGAGCCTCTAAGTCTCACAGATGGCATCTCCAGGGAGCCTGTAGCCAAAACACTGGGGGATGCTGACCTTGGGGCTCCTTTTGTGCTGCCCATGCCAGAGATCCAGCAGGGAGTGGAAGGAGCCATCCCACAGCCAGGGAGCTTCCCCTTCCCTGCAAGGTACTTTGTTACCAGCACGCTTAGCAGCAGTGTTTTTTCCTGCCTCCAGGAGCCATTTCCCATCACATCCCAGCCAACCTCTGGAAACACCTGGGGTGCAGAAGTGGACGTGAGCGTTTGCCTGGTGCTGCTGAGGTAAGTCCTGCCCCCCAGGCTGAGTCACCTCAATTTCAGAGGCTTTAGACAGGGGAGCTGAGGTGTCAGTCACTAAAGATGGTTTGTATTGCAAAAGAAGTAGGTTACCATGTCCCATTGTGAACAATTACATGTAATTACAAGTCAGAGATTCACCACAAATACTATTTAATAACAAATTGCTGCCACGCTCCAGCCAGAGCGTGCTGGGGGAAGGTGAGCTCTGCTCTGTGGGACAGCAAGGGACAGGGTCTGGTGGCAGCCCCAAAACTGGGGTGAAATCTGCCTGCTGTGTCCTGTTCCCAGCAGTGCTGTGTGGCTTTGGGTTGGGTTGGATTGGTTCAGTTTAGTGACGAAACACCTCGTGTCACACCATGATTTTAGTTAAACTTTAAAAGGCTGCTCAGAAATGTCAAAAACCGCAATAAACTTCCTGAGGATGAAACCAAACAGGATTTGCGCCCTCCCCTCTCAGCCCCGGCTTTGGGGTTTGATCCCGGTGGAGCAGCACGGACCGAGCCCGGCGCGGGAACTCGCTCCTCCCGGCCCTGCTCACCGGTGCTGCGGGGCTGCCGCTCCCGGGACCGGGGCGAGCACCGGGGGCTGAGCGCCCCCTGCCGGTACCGGGCGGCTCCGGCGGTACCGGGACCGAGCGCTCTCCGCCGGTACCGGAGCCGAGCTCTCCTGCCGGTACCGGGACCGAGCGCTCTCCGCCGGTACCAGAGCCCTCTGCCGGTACCGTAACCGAGCTCACTCCGCCGGTACCGGAGCCGAGCTCCCCCTGCGGTACCGAGCTCACTCAGCCGGTACCGGGACCGAGCGCTCTCCGCCGGTACCAGAGCCCTCTGCCGGTACCGTAACCGAGCTCACTCCGCCGGTACCGGAGCCGAGCTCCCCCTGCGGTACCGAGCTCACTCAGCCGGTACCGGGACCGAGCGCTCTCCGCCGGTACCAGAGCCCTCCGCCGGTACCGGGGCAGAGCTCCCCCTGCCGGTACCTGTACCGAGAGCGCTCCGCCGGTACCGGAGCCGAGCTCCCCCTGCGGTACCGAGCGCTCTCTGCTGGTACCGGAGCCGGGCTCCCCCTACCGGTACCGGGGACCGAACTTCCCCTGGGGGTACCGAGCGCCCTCCGCCGGTGCCGAAGCCGAGCTCCCTCTGCCGGTACCGGAGCCGAGCTCCCCCTGCGGTACCGAGCTCCCCCTGCCGGTACCGGAGCCGAGCTCCCCCTGCCGGTACCGAAGCCGAGCTCCCTCTGCCGGTACCGAGCGCCCTCCGCCGGTACCGGGGCCGAGCTCCCCCTGCGGTACCGAGCGCCCTCCACCAGTACCGGATCCGAGCTCCCCCTGCCGGTACCGGGCGGCTCCGGAACAAAAGGATTCCCGTTCCACGTCGTTCCCGGATGATTGGCGAGCCCGGCGGCAGAACCGAGAGGAGCAAAAGGAGGTACCGGAGCCCTTCGGTGCCCGGTGCTTGGCGACAAACCCCGAGAGCAGAAACAACACAGCGCTGCTCTCAAGGTGAAGAAAAGGAAAGTTTATTTTCTGCTCCAATATTTATAGTTTTCCAAAGTGCCAGTGGGTTGGAAAGTGACAGTGCCACCTCTGCAATGACACTGGACAAACCAACAGCCCATCAGATTTTTCTTCCATAAAAGAACAATGAGTTATTTACAGAAATTGTGTGAGAAAGTTTGTTACCAGAATGTAAACATCGGAAGGGTTAGAAAATCTTAAAAGATCAGGGTGACACCCCCAGGGCACTGGCACAGGTGTGAGGTGCCCCCAGACTCCACCTTGACACTGTGACAGTGACACTGCAGCATTTGCTGCCCAGGTCACAGATTTGGCCATTGCTGATTGCAGCTTTCCAACTTCCTCCTGGGAAATACAACGTGTTCTCCTATTAATAGAAGTTCATGGTTTCCAATGAATTTTTTCCCTTTCACTCAGGCTGGTTTGGTGGCCCATGCAGTGCTGTGCCAGCTGCCTGTGGCTTTTATTAGATTTTCGGATTTATTTGGATTTTTCAGAGGTCTTGATTTAGTGCTCACAGTTGCATCCCAGTCCAGTGGCTCTGGAACTCAGCCCCTCAGGAGCAGAGATAATTAGAACTCAGGGAAAAAGTGATGTCCGAGTGTTTGAACAAAAGAAGTCTTGTTTGAGGAATGTGGTGCTGGAGGGCAGCGTTTGCCAGCCGGGTTTGAATCCCTCTTGGTGCCTGCAGTCAGATCCTGCCCTCCACAGACAACTCCGGGTGGGATTTTCTGGGAGCCTCTCTCAAAATGGAGGCACGGTGCCCTGCAGCAAGTACAGGATGTATCCTGGGAATTGTATTTCTGCAAGCAGGGCAGGAGGGGGCTGCTGGAAGGATGTGGGCAAGCAGGAAAAGAGCTGAAGAGGCGCTCACAAGATTCTTGTACAGGGCAGATGAAGAGGCGAACAAACAACGCAGAGAACAGGAAAAATGATGTGTTAGGGAATGATGGATCCATCCCCCGGGCTCCTGCTGAGGAGGGTGGGACAAGCTCCATGATTTCTGGCAGCCGTGAGCTGCAGCTGCTCCACTCAGCTCCTGTGCTGCAGCCAGATGTGTTTGAGTGCAGCTTCAGCCCTTCCTGCCCTGACACAGCCCCAGCAGTGCCTCCAAACGTGTGTTTGGGGGTTGTCCCAGCTCCCCTCACCTCCAGGGAGGCTTTCCCAAGGGAGCAGCAGTCAAGTTGAAGCTCTGCTGTTCTGTATCCTGTTGTTTTCCTGGCAGGATTGTTGCAGTTTCCTGCGTTGTCTTATCTGGAGCAGGGAAGTCAGAGCTCTCCAATCCTCTGGCTCTGTGTGCATGTCCCAGGTTCTAATCTGCAAAACAGGCACTGGAGCCCCTGAGAGGCACCAGGCAGGGCTGTCACAGGGCAATGGGACAAGGACACAGGGGGCAAAGGGCTTTTAGTGCCTCCAAATTAGTGTCTTTGTGCAGAGCTCCTGTTTGCACAAGGCTGTGTCTGTTTTATGGGTTCACCTGGGAGGGGGAGAGAGGAAGATCCCAGTGGTGACAATCTCAGGTCACTCTGTGTCCTGACAGACCTTACAGGGGGAGAAATCCCAGAAAGTGCTGAGTTTGCTTTCCCCTCCACCAAGGACTCAAAGGACACGTATAAAGTCTTAAAACATTAAAAAAAAATCATTTCCGTGTTTTAGTCAGCCCAAAGTTCAGTTTCCCCTGAAGTGCTGGAGACTCTTGTGAAATTACCTGGCCACGTTTTCTGGGATACAGAGGTAAAATCATCACCCACAGCACTGAGGGCTAGAAAGCTGTGCAGAGCAGGGCCTGAGAAATCCAAACCTTGTAAATTAAAAAAAACCCCAATACCATCAACAAAAAAACCCCAAAACCTAAAAACAAACCAAAAAACCAACCAAAAAAAACCCCCCTCAAAACCAGAAAACAAAACCAAAAATTTCCCAAAACAAACAAACAAAACAAAACAAAAAAAAACCCACCAAAAAACCACTAACCCCCAAAAAACCTCAAAACTAACCAACCAACCAAAAAAAAAAAAAAAAAAGAAACCCCAACTTTATTTTTTCCACGAGTGAGCCTGAATTTACCTAACTCTAGGTTTTAGCAGTAGACTGAATTCCCTGTGGGTTTAAAAAAAAATAAAATAAAATCCTTTACTGTACAGCTCTGGAATGTCCTGTTTTCCTGCAGCAAGGTGTGGGTCCTGTACACAGTGTCCATTATCAGATGGGAGCCTCTCCTGGAGAGAGGATTAACCCACAACATCACTCCCAGCCACACAGCCACTGAATTAGGCTCCAAAACAAGCAAAAAACTCCAAACTCTAAGCCCAGATTCTTTTCCAGGTAAAAACTGTGGCAAAGATAAAAATGGATTTTTATTATTCAAAGGGAAGACAGTTCAGCCTTTGGGGAAAGGACAGTGGTCATTTTTCTCACTCAGCTGTGAATCCAGACTGATTCCACTCACCATTCCTTTGAGGGAATCTCAGCTGCTGCAAATCTGAGGGTCACAGCAGCCTTTGGGTCTGTAGCTGAGCACCAGAGCCTGTGCTGGGAACTAAACAGCAAAAGAAGAAAAAAAAGAGGGCTTTTTTCTTTCAAAGAGCTCAGGAAGAGGAAGACATGTGCCTGGAGATAAGGGAAGATAAAAGCATTCCATTTGCAGAGGGCTGTGATAGGGATCAAGATGTTCATCTGCCAAGTCAGTGATTTTGTGGCCCTGTGACCATTGGGAGCTTCCCGTTCCTGTTACCTTTTCCCACACTGGCTGAAGGCACCAGATTGTTGGCATGGAAGTTGCTTTGAGTCTGTCTGAATGGCTCAGCCCTTTCAGGGAAAAAATAAACTTGAAGATAAAACTGTCTTTTGCTTCAGGAGGGAAAATGGTTCTGCCCCAAGTAGGCTGAACTTGAAGATAAAATTCTCTTTTCCTTCAGGAGGGAAAATGGTTCTGCCCCAAGAAGAGCTTGTAGGGGGTCAGTGGGAGCAGAGTGTGAGCTTCTCTGGCCTGAGGAGGTGGGAACAGGTCAGACACCTCTGGGGAGAAGTTTGGGCAGAGCCTGTGAGGGGTCAGGGCAGCTGAAATGGCCACTGGCTGTGATTCCCTGCCCTGTTTGCTGAGGTTCATCAGGAGTGAGCTCACAGGAACAGCAGATCCCATGCAAGGCCTTGATTAACATCAGGAGCTCAGATTGCATTTGCTGCTCCCAAAAAGGCTTTTATTGTCAGATTTTTTTTTTTTGTTAAAGCAGCAGCAGATTTCAGTAAAATATTCTCATTTAATCCCGCCTTTGCACATTCCACATGCTGGCACGTGCATCAGCCAAGCATTTGGGCTAAAATTATCTGTGCTATCATTAGGAATGAACATATGGATTGATGGAAGTGCAGAAAGGAGCTGTGTGCTGTGCTGCAGGCTCACCATGAAGGGAGCAGTTCCTGGTCAGCTGGCACCTGTCAGAGGTATGAGCTGCTCTCTTTGGGCAGGAGAAAGAGAACAACTCCCACTGTTGGGCTGTGCTGGGTGGGCACTGAGGGCACCCAGGGCATTGGGCACTGAGGGCACTGGGCACAGTGCCAGCACTTACAGCCCTTCCTGCCCTTTTGCTGCTGGCTTCACCCTCAGTTTGCACCTCAGGCAGCCTTCACCTCACCCTCTGAGATAAATCCCTGAGTTCATGGATTGCAGAGCAGCCCTGCAGCTGGGATGGGCTTCTCCCATGCTGCCCAGCTCTCTGGGAGAGCAGGAGCCCCAGGGCTGGAGCTCCTGTGCCTGTTCAGGTGTGCTCTCAACAGCACACACTCACAGACCACCCGTCAGGGCCTGTTCTCGCCAGGAGCTGAGCTCTGTGTAGCCAGAACTGCTCAAAACACCTGCTAAAAGAACCACTTCAGACAAGGTTCCAGTGTTTTCAGCATTGCTTCTTTTCCCATCACTGACTGCAGAGATTTTAATTAATCACAGACTGAGATGTGAGCATGTGGTGTCAGTGATGTCTCCTGGGCTGCTGTGGTGCTGAGGACATGCTGCATGTCCCCTGTGACACAGGAATGACTTCCAGGCATGGAGCCTTCCAGACAGAGGGGGGAGGTTCACATTTAGTCTGTAATATAAATACAAATTGCATGTGCAAGTCCTTCAGTTGGGAAACTGCCTCTTGTTGCTGTTTGCAGAGTCAGAGGATGTCAGGCTGAAGCAGCCTCACCTTTCCTTGTTCTCTCTCTGCAGTTCAGCACTTGGAGACACAGAGCTTGCCAAGCCCAGAGAGCTGAAGGAATGGCTTGCAGAGCTCAGTTTGTAAAATTCTGTTTTCAGTGTTTATATTTGGTTTCCGTTCCGTTGGTGTTGCAGGGGCTGATCCTACAAATATTTACCCCAGGCAGGTTTTGCGTGTAGAGTTGCTGGGAGTGCAGTGGGAGCTCAGCCCAGGGAGGGCACAGGCCTGCAGTGGGCTGAGCATGGAGAAATTCAGTTGCATCTTCAGGTTAGGGTTTTCTATATGTACATAAATGC